>NW_006238920.1:387929-475244 GCF_000375325.1 Capsella rubella
ATTTTTCATCCTTGTAGTATATATAATAGATAGAAAATGGAATATCAAATTGTTTTTAGATAGGAAATCAATTATAAAATTCAAAGTTAACACAAATTATAATGTTCTTTGTATTATTACATGTTGAATCACAAACTAAATATAAGGATCATTATTCTTAAAAGAATGTCTTACAAATTGGTTTGATAATTATATAACAAAAAGTTTATTTTGTTAAAAAATTACATACTTTTGAAAATAAAATAAATATAGATGAATATGTGAGAAAGAAACAAACATCCAAAGTAAAATAATGAAGATGGTTTCTTTAGCTTGATTTTCTTATAACCATAAAATATTATTAGACATATGTATTACATTTAAAAATATAAAAAAACAATGAAGACATAAAGAAATACATAAAAACAAAAAATAAATAAAATTGAAAACAAAAGGTTAAACTAAATAATTAATCAAACTCTTACAATGATATTTTAAATGAGTTTTCACCCCATGCAAGAACTTTAAAAAAAAAACAAAGAGAATAATGAAGATATGAGATATGGCAGAGAAGGATGTGAGAATGGCTATTTATATGATAAGAAGTGATGTAAGTTACATTTTTGAAATAATTAAATTAGAGGAGTTATAATTCTAATTTATAGTGTGTTTAATTGGAATTCAATAAAGAAAACCAATATTCTTTGGAAATTTATATAATTTTCAGTTTCATTTTAGTAGTAAAATGTGAATTTAAAGTATGAATTAATTTATATGATTAAATGTGTTTTTTTGGTTAAAAATAAATATTATATATTTTTAAAAATAAATACAAAATGGAACAATAAAGAGAGTGAAACCTTACTTTTATATATATGATTTAAAATAATTTTCCACCAATAAGGCTTATAAAATTTTTTGTATGATATATGATTAAGTCCTTTCATTTTCTTTGCCATTTGATTATAACTTATAGTGTAATTAAATTTTGTATTGAAGGATTGTCATAAATAATTATTTATTTATTTATTTTGTTGAAAGATATATGATTAAGTCCTTTCATTTGATTATAACTTATAGTGTAATTAAATTAAATGATTGTCATAAACATTTATTTATTTATTTATTTTTTAAAAATTAAAGGCTTAAATATTTTTCCACCAATAAGGAGAGAGTGGAACCTTACTTTTATATATATGATAATTAACTCCTTTCATTTTCTTTGTCATTTGTTTATAACTTATGGTGTAATTAAATTTTGTATTGAATGATTGTCATTAACATTTACTTATATATATATGTTTTTTAAATGAATGGCTTAAATGTTTTTCCACCAATAAGGAGAGAGTGAAACCTTACTTTTATATATATGATGTCTTTGGGCTTAATAATGATGATTAAGAATTGTGTTTTTATTTAATGGACCGGTTTAAAACAAAACTAACTAATGAGACGCTTAAAGGCCATCACTGTTTCAGCTTCACCAACCCCCTTTTGTTTTGTCCACTCTCTCTATTAATTTACCAGACCAACCCAAAAATAAATTAGTCGCCTCATCCGCCGGCGGGAGAAAGATTCAGGTGAAAAAAACTCATTTTCTGAATCTGTGTTCATACTTCTTGTTTCTATTGGTGGTGGTAATCTTGTTATCCTTTAATGGAGTTTCTTAGCGCTAATTTAGTTCTGTCTTTTTTATATGTGTTTTTTTCTTTGTTTTTGTCAGGAAAGTGTCAATTTTTTAAAATTCCTTACCCCAAATTTTGATTTGGATAATCATTATCATTCTTTTTTTCTGAAAAGTTCGAATCTTTCAGTTATACTCTCATTGAATAATCATTCTCTTTCTGTTTCTTTCATTGATTTTGCCAATTTCTAAATTCCTCATTTGATGGAGGATCCTGTCAAATTTCTGAACTTTGAATAAAGTTATCGACTTTCGATTTTTTTCGGTGAGGGTTTGATGTGGTTGATGTGTTGACAACAAATTGGACGTCTCACAGCTCTTAATTATGGCCAAAGTCTTGTCTTTTAGGTTTTTGTCTGTTGCAAAAGAAAGCTGAATCTAGTTAGAATTGATTTGCAGGGGTTTTTGAATAGTTTGTGTATTGAAGATTGTCTGAAATGGAAGCAGTTATTGCTCAAAGGTTTCAGTACCCATCATGGGTTGATTTGAGAGAGTTTAGGGGGAAGCCGCCTCGTGGTTCATTGCGGTATTCTCAGCGAGTTAAGGAAGAGAAAAGGTTCAGAGGTCTTGCTTTGGCTCATTTGGAACCTGGAAGAAGAAACAGATCAGTTTCTTCAGAGGGGGTTTCATGTTCTGCTAATAACTCTTCAGGTTGTTGTGAAAGCATTTTACAAATTCTGCAACTTCTAGTGTTTGTTGAAGGAAGTCTGATTTTGGTTTTGGGGTTTTTGTAGCATTGTTGGAGACTGGAAGTGTTTATCCATTTGATGAAGATCTAATTCTCAAGGCAAGTAATGATACTCTAGTGAAATGTGTTAGATTTATTTGTCTTCTATAAAATCTTACTGGACACTGTACATGAGCTTTGCAGAGAAAAGCAGAAGAGGTTAAACCGTATTTGAATGGACGATCGATGTACCTTGTTGGTTAGTTTCATAGTCTGCTCTTCGGTTCCAATTGCATATGGTTACTTTTCGATACCTGTTTGTAATTTGATGATTCCATGATAAATAGGGATGATGGGTTCCGGGAAAACAACCGTGGGAAAGTTAATGTCCAAAGTGCTTGGTTATTCCTTCTTAGACTGGTATGCATATGCTACTGAAGAAAAGCTTTATATTGTTTTAAAATCCTCGATGATAGTCTCCTGGAAAATTTGTTGATTTGGAATCACTTATGAAGGAGGTTGATAATCTACATGTGTAACCTTTTACAAGTTTTCTGGATGTGTCAGCGACACTTTGATTGAGCAGGCGATGGATGGAACTTCTGTAGCAAAGATATTTGAGCATCATGGAGAGAGTTTCTTTAGAGGAAAGGAGGTTTGTTGTGTTATCCTTATTCCAAGCTCTTCATTTTTGCCCACTCTTTGTTTGGTGCGATTCATTCATTATACATGATCCGAGCTAAATTTTCTTTCTTTGTAGACGGATGCACTAAAGAAGGTCTCATCGATGCAT
This sequence comes from Capsella rubella, assembly GCF_000375325.1. NCBI lineage: Eukaryota > Viridiplantae > Streptophyta > Magnoliopsida > Brassicales > Brassicaceae > Capsella > Capsella rubella. Next base: position 391,053 of record NW_006238920.1, read on the forward strand.
CAAGTTGTTGTTTCCACTGGTGGAGGTGCAGTGATAAGACCCATTAACTGGTGTGTTTTCTTCATCCCTTCCGAAATAAAAAATTACGAAACTCAGTTCTTTGTTAAATTAATTTGGTACACTTATGATATAATCAGGAAGTATATGCATAAAGGAATCAGCATTTGGCTAGATGTACCTCTAGAAGCCTTAGCCCATAGAATCGCTGCTGTTGGAACTAATTCACGACCATTGTTACACGATGAGTCAGGAGATGCTTACACAGTGGTACTGATCTGAATCATAAGCCTTTACTGGTTAACAAAACAATTCATCTTTTTTCTGGGGTGTTTGTTATCATGAATGAATTACATGTAGGCTTTCAAACGTCTTTCGACTATCTGGGATGACCGTGGTGAAGCATACACAAACGCAAATGCCAGAGTCTCCTTAGAAAGTATGACTTCTTCATCCATCTGCCATAACCTTCAACATATATATACTTAGAGACTCTATCATGCAATTTCTGCTAGTAATTTGGCTTTCCTTCCTTGTACTCTAATCATCAGATATTGCAGCCAAGCGTGGCTATAAAGATGTCTCAGATCTCACCCCAACTGAAATCGCCATCGAGGTAAGTCAGGTCCTTCACTGTTGCTTTATCATTAATCTGTTCAAATCAAACTAAACAAAGCAAATCACTCATCATTAGGCCTTTGAGCAAGTTCTGAGCTATCTAGAGAATGAAGAAACTATGGAGATCCCTGACGGCGACCTCTAATTTCCCAGCCTCCATTTCTCTGTCTCTGCATTTATACATTCGTTCAACAGAATGGAACAATCATCACCAGGCCATTGAGAAAGTTCAGAGACAGAGAAGACCTTTAGTTACTGGTTCTGGGTCATTGGAGCTTACACAAGTCAATTTTGAGTGGAACAAAGCTTTATTTAAAGAAGATGCAACACATGTATATATAACTTAATGATATACTCCTTTTTTTTGTTTCAGTATCATTTTTCTTCTCTTTTCCTTGAACAAAAATAAAAGGGCCGTATTCATTTTGTTAAGATGAGCCAGGAACAAGTAAAGTGTACGGACACAGTTTTTACTGGTATTATTGAAATCTGAAAGTAGCTTTCTCATGGAATACAACAAAAGAAATGAGGCAACAACATGCAGAAGAGGGCTGTTTTAACCCTCAAAAGTTCAGAAGTAAATTTATAAACTCCATTACATCGGTGAGTTGTTTCATATTAGCTCAGGGACTCAGGCCAAGGAATATTCTTTGTTGATCCACCATTTTCCGGCGAGGCCGTGTAAATCACTATGCTTATCACAATAATAGCTACTCACACACAAACATAACAGAACTAACCATACTGAATCAAAAGCAGGCCTGTGCGGTAGAGCATGGTAGATGATGTTGGTTCAGAGACGTCAAACCTGTATGCATCATCATCAAACTGTAGCTGCCAAGCAATTCACAATAGCAGATTCATTAGGAACCGTAAGGACAGTACCAGACCAATCGATCTTCCCCCAAATCTCGTCTTCTCCGCGCCTTTCAACATCAATCTCTGCACACCAAATCTCCATTCTCCTAGAACTGCCACTACCCGCTTTACCTTCCCACAACACCACAAGCTTTCCACCACGATTCGCCATTGTAGCCCCACAAAGAAAATTTGGAAGTGATTCCACACCTTGCAGCCCTCTCCAGACCCTCTCTTTTGGATCATACCCTCTAATCTTCCCCAAGTAATCATAGCAATACAATATGTTGTCAATCACACAAGCTCTTCCTCTCCATCCCAAATCAAGCCTCTTCTCTGGCACACCCCATTTCTTTTCCTTGGGCTCGTAAACAACACCGTTCCTATCAGCCATTGCGTAAACCTTCCCTTCCATTACAGCACTTGCGTGCATCCATTTCTCACGCACCTCCATACCTGGACTAGCTACTGGCTCCCAAGTTTGAGTCTTTATATCAAACATCTCTGCCCAATTAATCGATCGAGCCCAATTATCAACAACACATCCTCCAATCACATAAATCTTCCCATCAATTATACCAGCTGCTGCAAATTCACGACCTACTCTCATATTTGAGACTCGTCGCCAAGTATGGAATCTGCAATCAAGAACCCACACGCTCGAAGAAGGCACGTCTCTTATAGATCCACCGATTACGTAAATCTCCGAATCCACAACGACGTAAGCGGATCCAACAAGAGACGGTGAAGGACAAGACGGGATTGGAACAAGCATACTCGAATTCGTTGAGCTTGATAAGGTTCGATGGATTAGAGTGAACCAACACGCACCAGACTCAGGAGGTAAACGGATTGCAACATAGAGTAGGTTTTCAGTAGCTCCGACGAGAGATCTCGTCGCGTAGAGCAAAGGCGATGTGGGGAGAGATCGGAAAGTCTTGGAGACGAGTGAGAGAAATGGATGGTGACATCTAGTGATGCGCGCAAGACAATTCAGAGCAACGTCGTCTGGTAACAACGGAATCAATTGCGCCGGCGCTTGTGTTTCCGGTGGTACGTCGCCGGAGGTCGTTGTAGCCGCCATGGATCCGATTTCATCAGTTTGATTTTCTTAGAGTGATAAAACTAGTGTTGTATTAGTCGGTTCGGTTTGAATTGAGAAAATAAACCGGAACTAGTAAACCGATAAATTTGGCCGTTATCTATAAGTGCTGACGTGGCGGAAAGCATGAACCGGTGGTTTGAAAGACGCCACGCGCTTCCTCGTCTTCCCTTCGTCCGCCGTTTCCAATTGGGAGAAGCAGAAGAAGAAGACGATGTAACAATTAGCATTATCTGATTCTGGGTTTGCTAAAAATCGAATTTTTCTGAAGAATTATGATTTCATTAGCTGTTTCTTCGTTGGGGAATAATACTCCGATTGCTTCGTTTCACCGGCATTTTAGTTTCCGGCAACGAAACCCTCTGATTCAAGCAGCGGTTTCGCCTTCTTCTCCTACTGCTTCATCTGGGTTTGATTTTAGTACTCTTGAATCCGCCATTAATAAGGTCCATTTCTGTATTTACCACAAGGCACAAGCTTTACTTTTGATTCGATATGAAATCTGTTTAAAGTGTGATTTTGAAATTGGGTTCATGTCTGGCTGCAGAAAGATAGTAATGGTGTTAAGGAAGCTCTTGATAAATTGAGTGAAGAAGGTTGGGCTAAGAAATGGAGCTCTCAGCCTTACCTTTCGCGCCGTACGGTGTATATCGATCTCTCTATCTAAGCTTACTCTTAGTCTTTTACTATTTGTTAAACGTTTAGACTTAGTAAGTAGGAGTGTAGAAGTGATGTGTTTTGCTGTATCAGACATCACTGCGGGAGCTGACAAATCTTGGAATCAAGAATGCGGAGACTCTGGCCATCCCTAGTGTCAGGAACGATGTAAGGCTCTATCTTGGTATTAGAATGTTTACTCTTTGGAAAGAAATGAACTCAGAGGGTTCTTGAGGTTACAGTGCATCTTAATTATTATTTTGCTTGAGTTTGAGTAATGCAGGCGGCTTTTCTTTTCACAGTAGTCGGATCAACCGGGTTCATAGCTGTGCTTGCAGGCCAACTTCCTGGGGTAAACTTTCAAAAACTCAATTTTATACAAGCCATGAATAACCTTTGGCCTGGATATGTTAGCCATGGAATCATCTGGACAGAATATGTTTTGCATTCTTACGTCGCCTCTTGTCTCATTTCTAGTCCCCTGTCCTTTCTTTTGGACAATTGTGTAGGCTTTACCAAGTTTAAATCTAATGGACCATGTATATACCATATCAAAAACCATGAAAATTTCTCAGTTTCTGTCGATTGTGTTAGGTTCTATATGTGTCTTAGACAGATGTGTAACTGTTGAATCTGGACAGGACTGGGGATTCTTTGTGCCTTACTTAGTTGGCAGCATTTCGTTGGTAGTTTTAGCCGTGGGAAGCGTTTCACCAGGGTAAGAAAAAAACTTAAACACTGCATATAATGTTCTGTTTTCGTTAACATATTGTACTCTGGCTACAGATTTGATATATTTTTGCTGTTTTGTTTGTAGACTTCTCCAAGCTGCGATTTCCGGGTTTTCTACTTTCTTTCCTGATTACCAAGAACGAATTGCTGCACATGAAGCAGCCCACTTCTTAGGTACCCTTGAAAAGTTTAAATCTTTTGGTTCTAAAGATGAAATGTTCTCATGTTTAAAACCTGCAACTTCCAGTGGCTTACTTAATCGGACTTCCGATCCTCGGGTATTCATTAGACATTGGTAAAGAACACGTCAATCTCATCGACGAGAGACTAGCTAAACTAATATACAGTGGCCAGCTTGACTCAAAGGAGCTTGACAGGTAGAATTAACAGCCTTAGTTAACGTCGTAAAAGAGAAAGAAGAATCATATATCAATCTCAACGCTTTGAATCTTCGTCGGGTTCTCAGGTTGGCTGCTGTTGCAATGGCTGGACTTGCGGCTGAGGGTCTGAAATATGACAAAGTGATCGGCCAATCTGCAGATCTCTTCTCTCTTCAGGTCCTCTAGTCATTTTTTTCTTTCTCATCACTCACATGTCCACTTGATAGTTTTATTTACTATAACTTCTTTTCTTGTCTCTTTCAGAGATTTATAAACAGGAGCCAACCCAAAATCACCAACGCGCAGCAGCAAAATCTAACAAGATGGGCTGTAAGTTTCTCTCCAACAAAAACCATCTTCACCTTTCATACATGTTTCTTTCTAAACCATTTTATGAATCTTTTGTTATGTTATGCAGGTTCTTTACTCTGCATCTCTTCTAAAGAACAACAAGACCATCCATGAAGCTCTAATGGCTGCAATGTCCAAAAATGCAACTGTTCTTGAATGCATTCAAGCCATTGAGACAGCTTCCTAGACTACTCACAGCTATGTGGTTTCTCTAAACACAATGAACAATCTCTTTTGTCTCTTTTGATCTATCCAATTCCATGAACACAAATTGAATCAGAGAAAAATATTCCATAACTTGTATAATATATATATAGACACAAAAGTTACAAAGACTTTCAATATCATCTTCAAGAACTTCAAGAACTATAGTACTACTACTACTACTGTATTATAGACGATAGAGAGATTATACATTTGGAGTGGTATCTATAATTCATCAAATTCAAAGATCATCAGACCAATCACTAGGCTTAGTGTCGTAGAACAACCCATCGACGATCTGATCAACCAAGGAGTCAATGAACGAGTTGCAGCTGACAGTAAAGATCCGTCCAACTCTGTTCCGAGAAATCGTTAACCACGCGAAAATCGCAGCGCATCCCATGGCTCCAAGACCAGCTCCAATAGCTTCACTTAATCCTTCCACATCAAGCTTCTTGAACAATGAGTTCCCCGTAACGATTTCCTCCGTCACAGTCACCGCAAACACAATCTGAAAACAGAGTAAACTCACGAGTAAAACAGAGTGAAATCGATATAAAGTTATGAACTTTTTTAGAGTTTCAAAGGTTTATATACAATACCATGGCGAGTCTTCCAGAGATGGTTTCAAAGTCCTGACTTTTCTTGGAACTCTCTATGTAATCAGTAAGCGTCTCAAAAAACGGAGACGATAACTCAACATCAGAACCACCTCCTCCTCCTCCACCATCTCCGCCGTCTCTTTTAGCGACGATCATATCAGATCCATAAGATCTCAAAGTGCAGAGCCTTGGTTGAAGAACGATCTTACCGTTCTCGGCCAAATCGCCTCCTCTAGGTCGTTGCTGGATCTGGATCTGCTTAAATGGTTCCGATGATTCGCATCTCGTAACCACAGATCTCGGAAGATACGGTAACTGGTATCGAATCGCGCGAGTAGCCATAGCCATTTCTGTTTCTGATGATTGATAGTTCCGAGGAATCTTTCTTGTGAGAATTTGAGGGGGAAAAAGAGAAAAAAAGAGGAATCTTTACATGGTGGCTAAAGTGAACACGTCGTGTCGTTTTTTGTGAGGTGTCAAGATATTGTTCGACGTGGCTCCGTTTTGGTTCAGTCACTTGCTTTTCAGCTGAAAGTGAAACCAAACTTTTGGTTCTGGCCTTGGCAACGTTTGAATTGAACTACATGTCGTTTAGCTTTTATCCACTCGAAGCTGAATGAACCAGATTCATTTTGACCCAAGCTAATATGACTCTTCTTTGTATCATATGTTTAGGTTTAGGATAAAAGATCAAATAATCATAGGAAAAAAAACTGAAACAGTAGTACCTTTCAATTTGTACTATAGCACAAGTTGGAATGATGATTGCCCAAAATGAAGAGTTCGTTGTGACTTAGCCTCAAGCTTGAGTGAGTCATTAGTGCAAAGAGGACATCACCGGACCTTATGATATATGTATAGCACCTTTCAAGATTCTACAAGAAACCCATCAAAGTTGTTACCATTTATGTTACTATTCTAGCCGGAGGTATTTGAGTCTTACACAAATGTTTAACTTATTGAACTAGCGATACATAGGTTTGTGAAATATGTATAAATAATTAGAACACATGCATGATGGTGTTATAGAGTTACAAGTTATTACAAGAATCAAAGTGAGAAAAAAAAATATCACAAACCTATGTTTTTGTGAAGCAGCCTGACACTACTGATGCATTAATGGGTAGTGCCATTGCTTCCAACATTTTTGATCAATGACAGTAATGGCCGACTCCAAAATTTTCCCCTTGGAGTTGAGATCCAACAGGACAAGTTATTTTGGCTGTGGCCTGTGGGATGAAAATTGAGAGAGTTAATGACTTGAACTAAATTCAATTTTAGCTTAGTTTTTTTTATATAATATATATTCTAACAAACAAAACAGACATAATTTTCATATAAAAAAATAAGCACCAGAATAAAATTTGAACATTGGTATAACTTTTGGGTTTTATATTGATCACTCATTGCTTGTCTCAAGAGCTGATTGTAACACTTCTTCTAGAAGCTTTTCCGCGGCTTCAAACTGTCTTTCTTGTCTTTGATTGCTAATGCAGCCAAAGCTTTATCTGGAGGCAAGTCCTGGTAGCTTCTTAGAGCATCAAGAACTGGTCCTGTCATCTTCTCCAATTCCTTTCTGTGCCCTGCCATTTCTACCAGCTCATTATGACTCATCTTAGGATTGTAGTTGAGTAACATTTCGCTTGCATCATGTTGACGTTTCGACCATTTCATCTCAGATTCCTCATACTTCTCTATGTACTCTTTCTCCTTGATTGCCATTACTTCCATATTTGTTTTCCAATTCTCCATTAGTGTTTAGTGATTCACAAGGGACTACTACATCATCTTCTAGCTTAGCAAGGAGTTTCTTTAAATTTGTCAGCTTCTGTATCGCTTTCCTCGTATAATCAAGAAGAACATTGGACTCTATCTTTGCCTTAGCCTTCTTCTCCTCCACTTCAGTCTTCCTCAACGAAATGTCTCCCATTGCAACTAGGAAACTGCTTAGTTCAGTGTCCCTTATGTTCAACAAATTTGCAACATTTGCAACTACTTGAGCTGAAGAGACCATATTTGACGGTAAGCTCACTTAAGACATTCCTGCACTCCCCAATATCTCTCTAACCCTAGCCCCTTGAGCACGGTATTCTAAAGATCCTTTTATATTCTCTTCTTTTGTAAAAAATCTGCTCGACTTATAAAAGAAAAAAAAATATATATCAAACATGAATTTGAATGTATTAACCTGAAACACTTTTCTTATAAATCATCCTAAAGAATAATATAGCCTCCAAATCCATCCTCATATACCTCACCACCAAAACGACCCATGCATGCAATATACACAAATATCATCATGATCATATAATCACATATATCAATCCACAAACCGGGATCGATCAAGAAACGCATTATTACATCAAGAAATCATACTCTTACGAAGAAAATACTAAGTTCGGGTCCATTATTCCCTTCGGGACTCAACATATAAAACGTCTCTGAATCTTTAGACCCAACGACTCGTTCGAAGTAAGCCCTCATGTAAGCCATCTCCGAGTCAGGTCCTTCAGCCTCAGAGTTCCCTGGCAAAACCCCTGCACCCATCGAGACCGGTCTTAACAACTCCATAACGTTGAGATCTTCCTCCGTCGCGTCACGTTTCACACCGTACCCCGTTTTCTTACCGTTACAAAACATTGTCCATAACGGCTCGTCCATGATCTTGATCTTCTCCTTGTCAGCTCTTTTCTCCGTCTCTAAAGCGATCCTAACCATCCCTCCGCTAAGTTCTTTTTGTAGCACCATTGTTTGCATAGCTAGCTCCACGACGAGAGATGGTAAACATCTAGGGCTTTCTTGAATAGAGAGGCTTACACGTCCTTTACGGTATCCAAATAATGTCCCGGTAACTTTTGAACCGTTGGACCCGCTTCTGTGCGGGTCGGGTAAGCTACCGCCCGGGAGTACCGGTATTTTGCAAGCCGCCGGTGTGATGATGGGGAATGAACGGAAAACGGAACGGAAGACTCGAAAGACTTTCTTGCTTTTTCTCTTGTTTTGGTGAGATGGTTCGAGTAACGTGTTGTGCTGACGTGGCGCCGGAGATGGAGATGGGGACGGTGAAGGTGACGGCGAAGGGATTGAAAATGAGTCGGCGGAGGAGGAAGCACCGCTTAACCTTGGCCTTTGCTCCCCCATTAGAGACGAGAACGTCGACGAGGGTACGACGACGTTTTCTAATGAGAAACTTTTCTTTCTATTTTAAAGAGATTAATTAATTCATGTGTTGTGTTTTTAATTTTGTTGGCCTTTTTTTTTTTTACCTTCCACACACCTTTGAGTTTTTAGAATTTCTAATTTTGATTTTGGTTAGAAATTGGAATGGTTTTAGAGAAAAGTCTAAATTTTTGTGTTCACATTGGTTATAGTTTATATATAGTTGTTGTCTTAATTTCCAAGTGTGATCAGCCAGCTCTATGCTCTATTTTTAAGAGTAGGAGACAAAGCTGTCAATTTCAAAAACATGTACAAAACAAATCAAAACGAATTCCCCGAAAATAGAGAAATATAGGTAACATTTGTAATGGTCAGGTCAATGTACGCTGTAGTCTCTATATATGATTATCCAAGTCCAACTTGGTGTATAGTGGATCTTGTAAGATAATTGTAACCATAATTTAACCCCAAACATGGTTATTTGAATTACGAAAATAAACACCAAATACAATTGAGATGGTTAGTTTAAAAGTTTTGTCTTGCTAAACTAAAAAAAAAACATAGTATTATCATGTTGGGAGACTATAATATGATCCATATATAACTTTAAGTTAAATTAAACTTACTAAAGTATTGATATGGAGTAAGATGAAATTTTATGGAGCAAGTTTAATTTGAGCAAAAAATTGAAGAAAACACGAACAGAAAGAATCTGTTTGAGCCGGTCTTGACGTAACTCATCACAGTGAATACATGTTTGAAAAATCTTGATAGTGTTGGTGTTGAAGAAGGGGAGAACTACGAGGTTCGGTAGATAGACCTTGCCACCTTGGTGCTTGATGTTTCCAAAACTCATTAGATATTTTTCCTTGTCAATAACATTAAAGAAGAGAATTGTACATTAAAGTGTGTTTGGTTTCTTGCATAGACAAGAAACTATCCAATTTGTCATGATCCAATTTACTACCATCACTAGAATAAAAATAATATTTTTATGTTTGCGTGTGTACCTGAACAAGTTTCAAGATTAGATAAAATTTATTAATCAGGCGACAAAACTAATACTTCCTCCGTTTTTAAACAACTGCACATAGATTAAAAAGTCATTAATTTTTTTAACAAAAAAATAAAAACATCATTTAATATCTATGTAAACACAATTCAGTCAATAAAAAATAGTTTATATAATATAAATTGTAAAAATAAATACAATTCTAATTTTTGCATAGTTGCGAGAAAATCATTTATTTTCAAAGGCCAAAAGATCATCTATCCTAGAATGGAGAGAGTATATACAAATAAAACATAAAAGCTAGAAACTAACAATAATCACAACAATCACCAAATAGTTAAATTATAAAAAATCTCAATTACGTTTGCATTCATTTTAGAATGTGGTAGAGTCTCAATTTTCTTAACATTGCATCATCCTTTGCTAAAAAACTATATGAGCTACTAGTAGATTATCAATGTATTTGGTACGGGGGACTGTAAAAGACAAGTGTATGGAGACAAGAGCGATACATTTAAATTTTTTAACCCTATTAATTAAGGGTAGAATAATAGTTGTAAGTTGTAACGAACGTTAATTTTCTAACTTCAAATAACTATAGAATATATAAAAGAAGACGTCGTTGAATAAGTGAATATCTAATTTAGTACGATATAAGTATATATAATTAACAAAAGAAGACAAACTAAATGGCTGATGGGAATAATAAATATTCTCACATTTTTTTTTTTTTTTTTTTTGGTTTTAATGTTAAGAAATATTCTCACATTTGTTTGGTTCTTCTTCATAAAAGTGGTGGACTCTCTCTATTGCAAATGGAACACTGGTCCAAAGAGAAAGACATAAATAAAAATCCATAAGCAAAATTATGAACAGCAAGAAACAAAAACTGTATGCATGCGTTCGCCAGAACATCTTTTTCACATCAACCCAACTATGAATTTATAAAATTGACTAAATTATTTAGTAATATCCTTAGAGTGCACCGACTAATTCAGCCAAATATAGCTCTTATACGAATTAATACCATTTAAAGCTATTTTTTATATATATTTCCAAAGAGTTTAGTTTTACATCATGATATATGAATAAAAAATTTAGAAAATTCTGACTTATGTTTTTATTATTTACAAGGGTATTAAATGAAAGGTAGGGTGTGTGTGTAAGAACACAGAGAAGCAGGTGAGGTCAAAGTAGACACATCACTTAATGCATTGAGCAGAAGAAGAAGAAGAAGAAGAGAGAACCCAAAAAAGATAATAAAAAAAATGGAAGCTAATGGTGAAGAAGAGAGCAAGAGTAGAAGAGAAGATGAAGAAAAAGAAGATTACTACTCTCTTCTCAACTCTCCATGTTCTACTTGTCACAACGTTGTTCAAGCCATATTGAAGTGTCTTGGTCTTGATGAGTCATCATCAATACCACCATCCTCATCTTCATCTTCATCTTCATCACCATCATTAGTACAAGAAGAAGATGTAGGAACTGATGAACTCGTAAGCTCTCTATGTTCACAATCTTGTTCAGTTCATCTTGTAGTATAAAATAAAGAAACTTAATTAAACGAGATTAGCGAGCCGATCCGGAGGTGAAACAAAGATGCATCAGCTTGAGAATTACTTAGTTTAGGAATTAAACAAAGAAGTTTATTTAGGAAGCTAGCTAGGAATATATACATGAGCTAGTTAAACCCTAATTGTATATATTTGATGTTTTTTTCTTTCTTTTTTTTTGGGTCAACCACACACTTAAATTGTAAAAGTGGTTAGTTTAAATTGGATTTGATGCTATTTATGTTTGATTATATATATAGGTTGAAGAAACAGGATTTATGGCGAGGATCACACGAGTGTTAAGAAGGAGACCAAGACCACCTTACAGCTCAGGGAGACCTGGTCAAAACAATTGATATTTCTGATTATATCACTCTCTTATATACTCGTTCGTGTCTTCTTCTTGTTTAAAAACTTACTTATCATCTTGAAATTTTTGTTTTGTTTTCTTTTTGTGAGTGGTTTTATTTTGTTTTTGTTTTTTTTTTCTTACATGCTTTATTTATTTGAAATAAGACAAAACTGGTAAGACTCTTTTGTAACATAGGTTTCATGTTTTTTTATCTTCTTAAATACGTGACTTACTGATTAGAGATTCATCGTATATATCGATATTCTTGTGCTGTTCTTATCTCATTTGTCGTTTCACGTATAACTCTGCATTTTATTACATTCACAATGAAAGAGATAAATAGCACACAGTCGTCTCAAACACAATTATCCGATCCCAATGAGAAACACCCCTACAAATCTCAATTTAGTTAAAATTATCACAAATTTAAGATTAACTATGTCCTCTTTTATAATATTTTTGGTTAAAACACAAGAGACTGAAATGATAAATATTTGCTATTTCTATACATATATTACTGTTTAGGTACAAGAATTTACCAATACAACAAAAAAAAAAAAGAAGAGATTTCAGAATACAAACAATCAAAACAGAAATTGTGTATAGATACTGATGAACACCTAATAAAACTAAACTATACATATGAGTAAGTAACTAAAAAAACCAGACTACAACAGTAAATTCATTCCGACCAGTTAGATCGATCTGATCTACTAACATCAAGTGAACTGAATTACGTACCAACCAGGTTACACATTTACTCAAGTAAGAAACACAGAGAGCCTTTAAATAATTTCGATTTCATTCTCATATATACAATGAAGAAAAAAAGAGAGGCCTAGTGAGAGACCACAAGACCAAGTCCTACAAAATTATCACAGACCTTTTGTTTTTTTTTTCTGTTTCTTATTATTAATCCTATCAATCTAATAATCTTGCTTCCTTGCCTCCCCACCTAAAGATCTTTCCTTCTGTGTCTACTACATCAACAACCTCCAACTGCAACTAACCCGAGCTTCTTCGGTGTTCATTGTTCGCCATCTCTTATAACGTCAATAACTGTAGCATTGCAGAAGAAACATCTCTGACAATTGAGAAGATGCCTCGTTATGCAGCCATAGCATGATCGATGTGAACACGGTGCAATCATCGCATTAGCCTCGCCTGCGTAGCATATACAGCAAGTGTTGTCTTCTATATCCGTCGTGTCTTTGTTGGAAGACTCTTCTTTTCTTTCGGGCTCTTGAGAGGGAGCCCTGTCTATGAGATGGCTCAAGAAATTCTCAAGTTGTCCAAGTTTTTTTACATACGCATCATCCCCGCTTACACAACCGTCCTGAAAATGGTTTTTTAAGAAGCTGTGTCAGTAAGAGAAGCAAACGAGCAAAAACTAGAGTTACGAGCTTACGTACCCAATTATATTCCAAGAGATATTGAAACCCGTAATAGACTGTATCGGGGCAATCCATGCTTGCGAAAAGACCAATTACATCATGTTGTTGCTTCTGTTTTGAGTCTTCACTAGCCTCCAAGAGATTCAAGATTATGCCAACCAAAGGAGCTAATATGATCCCTCGGCTAATTTTCTCTGAAGGTTGTCCTTGCCGTCTAAGTGACCTGACCGAGCTCAAAGCCAGTAGAAAACAAATAATTAGAAATGAGCAATTTTTCATCCGTTTTGGAGCTGTTTGATACATTTTAACGAACTTACAAATCAAAGAACTCGTCATCTACTGCTGAGGTCATGTGATTCAAGATGAAGAGAATCAACTCAGTGAGCCTACGAAGATTCGTGTCGGTCCCAGAAAGAAACGCTTGCGGTATTGCGTGAGTGCAGAACTCTAGGACCCTTGCCAGATTGCTTGAAATCTCAAATATCACACAACATTTCCTTTGCTGAAACTCCATTACCTGCATATAGACAACCACGTAAAAGACTATAAATACTTGCCAGGGCATTGCAGATCAAGCAACACAAATCATTCAGAGAGAAGTAATCAATCACTATGAAAACTTAATCGATGAAAAGGATCCAAGCTTATAATCTGACCTGATACTTTTCTTGCATTTCTCTAACCGAGACAGAAAATTCAGTGATGGTCCAGCTCAGCGTGTTGAATAGCCGGTTAAGAAAAGTAGAGAGTAATTCACCATCATTGATACAAGCATCTCGTATAAGCGCCTAGACAAAAAAGAAAATCAAAATCCAATATGTAGGCTGAGGACCCAATAGAAACAAAGTTAATAAACCTAACCAACCTGGAAAACAGTAGATGAAAACGAAGACTCCCCGTTCTTTAAAGAACTAAACCCAGAACTTTTGCAAAGACGAAGAAATATATTTGTGACAGGGATCCAAGATCTGTTGTCAAACGCTGACAGTAGAGCTGCAGGCATGTATCGAGTAGCTGCCTCGTTGTTCTCGAAAGCTTCTAAGTACTCTTTGTATTGTACCAGGACGGATATAGACTGGAGAAGTAGATCTCTAAGATCTGTGTTCGATATCCTCGAATCGTTGAAGTGTGTAACTACAAAAGTGATCTGGAAACCCACAAAGTAGCAATGAGTATGTTAGAGTCGTTGTGCAACTGACCTAAAGCTAACTAACTAAACTCATGATGAGAAAAAGACAAAAAAAAAAAAAAATGTGTGATAAGGGATTTGGGCATACAAATGATGACAGTCCTTGTTTGATAAATATTGTTGATGGGACAAATGGTGGATCGCTCTTGCGTAGCACATGGAAACAGTCTACCTGAGGAAAGCATCACAAAGATTGTAAACTTAAAAAAATTCACTGAAAAACAGAGCTAACGGAGCAGAATAAGTTGTTGGAACATCTCATTGTTTTGATCAAAGGAGAAATTGAAACATGTTCATTCCTATCCAGAAGTACTGGAAATGGGCAAAGCTATTTACCAAAGATTCAAGGTAGAACTCTGGAATGTAAACAAACACAGAATCCATTTTGCTGAGAACCAAAAGTAGCTGTACAACCCACATGCACAATGCATACATTCCTCTTTGCTTCCAACGAGAGAACAATGAGATGCGGAACCTGTAAAAAAGATTCAGAAAGAGTAAAGACATAAATATTAGAAAAATAAGCGTTGTATTGCCTCACATAAATCATAATTGAAACCTCTTCACTAAACCCTCCTTTTGGAGTAAACACAATCCATGAGTCAAGTGAAACTTACCATGCGGAATGCCTAACACAATCCATCACGTCTTCCTTGTAGTTGTTACGAGCTTCCTTTAAGCGCTTTAATTGGTCACTTGAACCCCGTTCTCTTATTTGTTTATCCGTTTCTTCTAGAAGTGATATTGATTGCGATTGGTGAGACATGTAATATGATGCCTAAGTAAAAGGACAACCTATCAGCCTATGAATCTTATTCGGGTTGCATCATGTATCGTAGAAACAGTAAAACTAAATCTAAACAAGATGCAAAAAAGCACTATACTTACCTGCTTAAAATTTGGAGCGACAGCAATATGGTATAATAGCAATAGAGCATCCAATAGTTCTTCTTCGCTTAGTACAGCAGATGAAATTCTACTCTCTTGTAGTGCAGTCCGCATAAATCTTACAGGACGATAACCAAAGTCAGGGTCAGACTGATCACTTGTGCTAGGTTTGTCCTCTATTTCTTCACTGAAACTTGCAGCACTACATTCTGCAGCAACATGAGACGATCTCTCAGGAATGGAGCTGCCTTGACCACTAGAACTTTTAGCAGTATTTTTTCCCCGATCCTTCAAGGATTTAGTAAGATCAGTATCATAGGCTAAGCAACAGCATGGCTTCTGCTCAGTCTCGTGAGTTACTCTACTATTTTCATCATCCATACAACCTTCTTCCCACCGCATTACTTCTTCTTCTTGATCATCTGTGGGGTAGGACTTCGATATATGACTAAACAGCCCACCTAGCCTAGTGATATCAGCTCGATGTGGATCATTTTTAAGAAACAAACTCAATGGAAACTTCTGCTGACCACCTCTGTGAAGAAAACCAACATTTTGAAGGGCGGCTTCACTACTTTTTAGCATTGTGAAACCTTCCGATAAAAAATGGAGTATAACCGAGAACAGAGAGACAAGAACTGAATTGCGTGTAACTCCAGAAGGGGCCAGATTCCTGTCTGCGCCCCTATTCTTCAACAAAAGGTTCTGTAGGAATCCCCTGAATGCTGAACCAGGAAGCTGGGGTGGCGATACAGGTGGTATGAACTGTATGACCAAGAGACAGAGGTTCCTTTGCTTCTCTTCGATCTGAATTAGAAGAGAACAAAATTAATTAATTATATTCCTTGTAATATCAGAACTCAAACTATATTCAGAAAAGAGTTATGCCTGCAATTACTTTAAGCAAAAGAAAACCAGTAAGACCTATTCTATCATACCTTGTTAATGGCTTCAGAGAGAGCAGAGATTGTAAATCCCATGCTACTCTCATAGGCTATATTTTCAGAGGATCCAGGCCACCAAACAACAGGCATTAATTGCTGTAAATCATGCTTATTGGAACTCCTGTATGACAAGAAACCTTCAAACAAAAACTCAAAGTGCAAAGATCTCCACCACTGTACCATCAGTTCTTCCCGTTTTAGCAAGTGACAAGCCAGCGCAAGATAGGGATACGGTCCTGAATATGGACATTCAGTTAGAATCAACGTCGCTGTTTTGCAGCCACAAGCAAGAGCGTTTACTACATGCTCAAAGATCATATGAGATTGTGGGAACTCAAGAAGTACATCTAGAACTCTGTCTAAACTTAAACAATCATGTGGTGCTTGAGTTCTGAAAATCTCCAAGAGGAATGACAGAAATGCACCCCCTCCTAAGTACTCAGGCAACAACGGGTCTTGCTCAAGTATGTAGAAGAACTCATCACATATGGCACGGGAAACAGGCGAAAATAGTTCTTCGACCGAGGCAAACCTCCTCAGTCTACTTAACGTATCAGCCAACGAGCGGTCCGGCCTGTCCAGAAGTCTTGAAAAGCATCGTAGCAGCTCTGTTGCAAAAGAGACTCGAGGTGGGGGTTCTTGAAGAGGTTGGAAATCTCTAACAGGGTACTTAAATGGGTAAGCACCAAAATTTAACTCGCATCTCTCACCTTGGGAGAGAGAAATAGCAGGGTAATACCCAAATCCAGGTCCGAGTTTTCTGATACCAGTAAAAGCAGCCCCAAGGCAGACACCATTCCTGTAGAAGGATATCTCATCACCGTCCAAATCTATGCAGCAACCAATGACATCTCCAGCTACCCACGGTTGCCCATAAGGTTCAGCTTCCTTGTTCCATTTGCTTACCCTTCTACCATCAAAAGCATATGAATCATCAGCATCACCCACACCTTTCTGGTCAGTGAATGGACAGGCAAGTGTTGCCCATCCAAGTTGCTGAATTCCCGAGGTCTCTAAAGCGACTTCATACATCCATTTTCCTTTCCAGATACACGCATTAGCCCTGGCGCTGCTGAAGAGTGCTAAGCTCTCCAATACAAGAGGCGGTTTAACAATCCTGATATCACCACATATGCTATATTCTTCTAGGCCAACAACAGGAGGCCCAACACCATGATGAACTACACTGATTCCTTCCCTCTGACTAACTGAAGCACCTAACTCACCATGAAGCTTGGAGAACTGATTCTTAATTACAGCTCTAATCAAGCTACTGTCTACTTGACCATCCAACGGACCAACTGACTTTTCTGGTAGACCAAACAAGAACTCAACAGTCCGTTCTAAAGGCCGGTGACCAGAATAATCAAAATGCGGAACAATACGAGCTTTCGACGAATTATCTTTAGCATCTTCACCATTGAGTAAAACAGCCAAACCAGAAGAAATCATACCAACCCGTAGGCTGTCTTCAGCCATATGGCATTGAAAAAGGTTTCAACTTTATGACTCCCAAGAACAATCGCTCTTCAACACAGCCAAATTACAAGGAAACAACAGAGACTGAAAATTCAGAAATCTTCAACGGAGAAGAGCTCATCAAAAAGCTGTAGACAGAACAATAAAAAAAAAAGTATTTAATTTCCAAAGCTTTCGAATTTTTGTTACCATAAATCAGAAAGCTACTAAATTTCAATACACAAACAAAATCAGAACCGACAAAAATCCAAACTCACCGGAGGAAATTGACAACAAAAGCGGATTCAAGAAGGATTAACCCAGACGCCAAAAACAAATCAATCCTCAGATTCTTCGAACCAAAGACGGCGGACTCGTGTTAGGGTTTTTCAAATTAAATTTTTTTTTTTTTTAAAGAAAGGAGAAGACTTTTCGCTTTCTTCTTCCTCGAAGAGAGAGAGAGAGATTTTGCGCCCAATATTTGTGGGGGAAGAGAGAGAGAGAGAGAGAGAGAGAGAGAGAGAGAGAGGAAGGAATCAGAAGAATTAGAGACCGGAGGCTAACACCGAACGAGCCAATGGATCCGTGTGGCGTGTGGGTCTTTTCCTGACACGTGTCGGTGGTATTGACGTGGTTGATGACGTATGTAGATCGACGGTCTGGTCTGGACTGGGTAACTTTTGTTTTGTCGACGGAGGGAGGGAGGGAGGAGGAAAAGTCTACGATGCCTCTTACGTTTGCTTTTGACACGTGTCGTCGTCGATGTAACGTTCTCATAATAATATAACAAAATTTACGAGAATAAAGTAAACAACACTTTTTTAAATATATTTTTTAACACGTGACTATTTTTTCTTGTTAGTTAGAGTTAATCAAAAATAGCAAATGATGTTTGTCAACAATTTTTGCTTTCTCTAAAAACTCTTTAATCTCTATTATTATTTGAGTGTCTTTCAAATTAGTTTTTGTAAATTTGAAACTCTTTTAATTGTGTTTTTATATATTGCTTCAAATTAATTAGTTTCATTATGACACAATCGAAAAATATCAGGTAAATTAAGCGCTAAATCTATATATAAAATTAAATTCATACACCACACACTCTGAATAATAAAATTATGCAATCCACCCAAAAGATGTCTAGAATCCACCGTAAAATATGATTAGGTTAACTCTATGAAATTTATTATTAAGAAAATTAAATTGTTCTTTCTAGGTTTAAATATATACTACAATAATTAAAACCCTAAACAAAACCTTAATGAAAAAAAAAAAACTAGTAAAGATTTTCACTGTATTAAATAAGAAACAAACTAAGTTAATTAAAATCTTAACGATTAAGCTCATGCATCAAATTAAGAGAAAACAAAAGTAAGGTGCTGTTGTGTTTCAAACCCCAAATTAACTATTTTGAATAGTTATCGTAGGATATCTCTATTATTATTAAGATGTTGATTTCTTTTAGGTAAACACAAAAAACTTTAAAAAGTCAGTTACTTGAAAACTTCTTAATATTTGTTATGAAAGTGATAAACTTGAAGTTTTATTTGGAAAATTAGCCAAACTGAAGTTGTTTTTTCTTTACATTTTTCTATGAATAATAATTATAAATCTAATTAATTGGTTTAGACTTTAGAGTGTAAAGAATATATGTGAAAAAATTTCTTCGTATCTAATTACATACGCACTTAGTACTATACTTCTATACGTTGACAAAAAAAAAACAATACTAATATATATAGAGTTGACTTAACAAAACATTAATTTGTAAAATAATCTACCAAAGCCATTTGATATTAATTACATTATGCAAAGAAGAGTGTATTTGTAATGTATTCATGAAAACAATTAAAGATGATGTAAAGAATAAAGAAACCGACGGAACGGGACGGGGTAAAAAGCCGTTGACAAGTCATCGGAACTTTTGCAAACTTCCGATAGACAACACGACCATGTCCACCTGACTCTGAGACTATACATATATAAAACAAATTTTAAAGTATATATCCACTAAGCTGCTCTCTCTCTCTATCTCTCTCTCTATCTCTAAAACACACCACGTACGTCGCAATCGATGAGGCCACTGTCCCGCTAGCTAGTAGCACGATTAGATCAAAACACGAACCATTAGTTCCACGTGGATCAACAGCCACTTCACTGGCTGCTGTCTCTGTTGTTTTGAAAGTGACTCCAAAAATATTCTATTCTCAAGTTGTAAAGTCTTTTTTTTTTTGGATAAAATTATATTAAAAAAAATATTTGTGGATTATATAAGTCTTGTTATGATAAAGTTGATGAAAGAAGTGTACCAATAGTGATTTTGGGCTAATTTATTATGGGCTTAAATAAAGAATTTAAAAAATAATTTGTTTCCAACCCAAAATAGATTTTTGGATTTTTTTTTTTTTTTCAGGTTTTAATGATAAAAAAGAATTTGTTTTAGGGTTCTTTCACCTTCCTAGCCAAAAACAAAAATCAGGGTTCTTTCTCATCTTTTTGTTTTCCGCCTCCTCCAACGTAAACGACATGTCACTCTCCGTCACCTCCAACTCCAACCATGCACCACCGCAAGAGAATCTTCATCGGGCGTCGCTAGTATCATCACTTCACAGACTCTTAACTGGTATACTTGGCTTTTTCTCCCTCCTATGTAGTCTCACTAGACGAGCTCTCAACTTCTTTACTAGAAACCCTAAGCCTTGTTCCATCATAGCTTTATCCCCCGCCGCCGACCAATCTGCTTCGTTGTTCTGTTCATTACCTAATGATGTAGTTTTGAACTGCTTAGCTCGTGTCCCGAGACGCTACTACCCAAACCTCACTTGTGTTTCCAAATGCCTCCGATCTCTCGTGCATTCTCCTGAGCTTGCACATATGCGAGCCTTGATGGGCAAAAACAATCCTGTCTTTTACGTATGCTTTTGGGAGAGTGCTCTTTGTTTTGACGACGGGAGACATCATTGGTTCACTTTGAACCCAAACGAGAAGAAAACATGTGATCTCAACTCAGTTGATCAGGACCAGGTTCTTTCTCGAGAGATTGTGTTGTGTTCCTCCGTCTCCATAGGTCACAAGATCTACTTTGTTGGAGGAAGTATGTGTGACAAGTCACGGGACCTATGGATCTTTGATTCCTGGTCCGGCAAGTTGTGTAAGGGTCCTAAAATGAAAGTGTCTCGCGTTAAACCAGGCGTGGCAGTGGTTGATGAGAAGCTATACGTAATGGGAGGGTGCCGAGAAGGCCAGATCAAAGTGGAGGTGTTCGATCCAAAGACTCAAACTTGGAAAGTTGGACCATTGAGTCGCCATGGTAATATCCGATACGGAGAAGGACGGTATGGAGAGTTTGTGACCGAAGCTGTGGCTTTAGATGGGAAGGTTTATGGTATGAGTTATACAGAAGGGAGTCACATAATCTACAATACAAAAGATGGTAGATGTGAGACTTTTAAGATGGAAATTGAAGATGCATATTGGAGGAGAGGTGGAGTGTGTGTGATAAACAATGTGATCTATGTTTATTACTTTAATCTTGGGCTAATGTGGTTTGACTCTATAGATAAGGTATGGAGAATGGTTAAAGGTTTGAATATGCTTGATAGAGAAATTGAGATGGTTGGAATGGTGGAATTCAATGGGAAACTCGGCTTTATGTGGGCAAGCCTGAAAGGTTTTGTTAGAGGACAAACCAAATTTAAGAAGATTTGGTTTGCGATGATTGTGTTGGATAGGAGTGGAGTAGAGATCCATGGAACGGTCGAGTGGTCTAAGCAAGTTGGATCTGTCCCTCACTGCTATGACATTTGGCGTTGTCTAGGTGTTTCTTACTAAAACTTCTAAAGACATATATGTATGTTTATGATGGTAGGTGCTGTGATGATGTTTAAACATGAGACATTTTCGTACTTAGTGAACTGCTATATTATTGATATATATGTTTATGATGGTAAGTGATGTGATGTTGTTTAAACATGAGACATTTTCGTACTTAGTGAATTACTATATTATTGATATATATGTTGCATTGTTTAAGCACTTCTGTGCATATATCACCAGTTCATCTATCTCTCAAACTTGATGAGACGAGGATGATGAAGAGGAACTTATTAATGATAATATATCAAAAGCTGTATTCTGAAAAATCAAACAAGCATATAGGAAAACTAACATTTGAAGGTTATATGAACCACATGTTGAAAGGTAGGTTTACATCATCGAAATATCAATGCATGTGAGTATGTTCACACAGTTATGACTTACTCCAAAAATGATCATAAATCAACTTCTTCGATTCTTTTGTTCTTAGATTGATAGATTATGTACATGTTATAACCATGGAATCTATGTAAATACAAACAATGGCTTTGATCACAATTACTTACTATATACAATATATACTACATATGTCGTAATTACATATAGTTAGAGAGTGTTATTAGTTTGTGATTATATAGTGTTTTAATGACTTTATATGTTACATAGAATCTGCTGTTATTCACTCAAAATTCATTTTATTAAACTTTTTAAAGGTTTGGTGGTATTAGTTATTGATTTCTTTTAAAAAGAAAAATTACATTTAAAAACTTCATAAATATGGGGTTATTGGATTCATAATTTATAAAGTCATCAAAAGTTTTTTTTTTGTGTTATCCAATTAAAACAAAAGAATATTTGATTGTTGATAAATTAAATTATTATGTTATTGGTTTATGATTTTAAACACTTTTTTACAAAATAAAGTCAGGAAAATATAATAAAAATAGAGAGATGGTTTGAAAGACTTTACAAGACTATAGAAAAAATAAGGGGGTGTTATTGGTTGTTTAAGTTAAATTCAACTCTATTAGATTTTAAAATTTATAAGACTTTCAAAATCTGGGTTCATTGAGACTGATTTAATATTATTCATTCTTTAAATCAGTGTAATTGTATTTACACTGACACATGATATCTTTTGGTTTTGAACAATAAAATTGAATTCTATAACAAATGATTTTACAATTTTCAATGAAATTATACCAAACTTTTATCATCACGTATTTTTTTCCCATTTCAAATTTCTGTAGTGAAGTCTTAACATATCTTTTAAAGATGAAAATTATTTTATTTTTTGTTAAAGTGATCAAATGAATCATACAACAACTGTTAAAACAAATATACACATTAACTAGGGATAAAAAAAAAGACTGGGAAAAAATGATAAAGAGAGATACATATGTGTTGGGTCATGGGTGAATGAGTTTGTAAATATTGATAATGTACGTGTATTACGTTCAATGAAACTTTTATTAATTTATTATTAGATTGTCAAATCTCATGTTAGAAGTTTGGTTTTCGGATTAACATAATTTACACATGAAATCAGTTTCAGATTCACTCAAAGCTTTTCAAATGAATTCATTTGTGAAAATCCACCAAACTTGAATAACATAAGACTTTCGTTAATAATTGTAAGTATAAGAACCAATAACACTAGATTTTAAACTCTGTTAATGAAGATTTTGCAAATATAAGAACCAATAACACTAGATTTTAAACTCTTTTAATGAAGATTTTGCAAATATAAGAACCAATAACACTTGATTTGAGTAAAGTATTTAAAATCATTGATTAAATAACATTAGACTTGAGTTAGAGTTAGACTCTATTAAAATCCATTATCCAATAACACCCACTAAATAACAAGATTACAAAAATCTTTCTGTAATCTTTTAGAATATATATATTTTTTTGTCATTAGAATATTTTATTTATAAACAATCTATGATTTTACTAAAGTCTTCTAGATTCCATAGATACAATCTAGATTTTACAAAAGTCATTTAATTCATTTATATTTTTCAAATTTTTAACCAAAAATGAAATACTATAAGTCTATAACACATAAATTGCCTCGTATAATCGTATTAGTTACATGAAAAAAATGATTTCTTGTTAATTAGGGTTCCTTATTTTTCTCTCCTCTTCCAATTAATTAGCCTCCTTCGACACCATCTCACACCAACTAGCTAGCTCACAGTCATCGAGCGTGGCTTGCTTTACCTTTTTTCTTTTTTTTTTCTCCTTCACAAAGTCAACTCATGAGGACTTTATACAAAAAAAGGCTCATGAGACGACCTGGAAAGTTCATCAAACGAAACCCTAAGCCATACAAGATTGTGTCTTCCGACCAATCTCCTTTGTCGTTTTCATCATTACCACACGATATAGTTTTGAACTGCTTAGTTCGCGTCCCAAGATGCTACTACCCGAACCTCTCTTGTGTTTCCAAAAGCTTCCTATCCCTTGTGGCTTCTCCTGAATTTGCACATATGCGATCCTTGATGGCCGGCAAAAAGTACTGTCCCCTCGTTTGTGTCTGCTTTACCGAACCTACTAGTATTGGTAGAAACTTTTATTGGCTCATTTATGACATACACGAGAAGAAAACAAGTAGTAGTTTTAAATCATTTCCAGCTTTTCCTCGACAGATGCTTTGTTGTTCCATCGTCTCGGTAGGTTCCACGATCTACTTAATCGGTGGATCTGGAGATCATTATTCCTCGAGCATTATGCTCTTGGATCCATGGTCCGGGGAGTTGTGTGAGGGTCCTAGCATGAAAGAGGCTCGCAAGTTACCAGGTGCGACAGTTGTGGATGGAAAAATATATGTAATGGGAGGGTGCGGCAAAGACCAGATCCAAGTGGAGGTTTTTGCCCCAACGACTCGAACTTGGGAGGTTGGACCATTAAGTCCCCATGGGTAAATCGAATATGGAGAAAAATTAGTCGAACGATATGGAGAAGTTGTGACAGATTCTGTTGCCGTGGAAGGGAAGCTTTATGGTATGAGTTATGTCGAAAACACACACATTATCTACGATACAAAAGATGGTAGATGTGACACTTTTGATATGGCTAAAGAAAGTACATGGATCAGAGGTGGAGTGTGTGTGACAAAAAATGTGATCTATGTTTATTACAAGAATATTGGGTTAATGTGGTATAACTCTATAGGTTAGGAGTGGAGAGAGGTCAAGGATTTGACGCTTGATAAGTCAATTGTCATGCCTGTTGGAATGGTGGATTGTGATTACTCGAGTATTTAACCCGATAACTTAACCGAAGTAAAGTATATGCGGGATCGATCACAAGGAGCAATGGTACACTAAAGACTTTCGAGACTCGTTATCAGCTAAAGCGGAAAAGGGTTTTCGTTTGGTTTTCAGTTTTGTAAATAAAAATGCAAATAAAAGAGAGATTGAAACTTATGAATTAAAGCATTGGGCAGCAGGGTATTTTCAGAGAATCAATGATTAGCAAATAAAAGCAATAAGGAATTCAAACATGAAGAACCGTTCTTGAACATGAACAGAAGTTTAGACTAATTCTCTCTCAAAACATTAGTCACTAAATTTTAACTATTCAATTACTAAACTCTCATTTGTAATTTCCTAGCCAAATTTGCATTATCAAACAGGTTCATTTGGTTCACAAAGCGTTCTAACATCAACTTTCGCAGGTTAGAAATACAATGCTCAATTTACATTCATTCAGGCATTTTATCGAACATCTCTGAAACACATAAAAGCCTAAGTTCTAAAACAGGGTGATCAATCCTATTCTAGCATTGAGAACATGTAAATTGAAGAACCTAATGATTAAGAATTCCCTAAGACATTTAATCTATCAAATCATTGAATTCTCCTACTTGAAACCCTAAAACCCAATTTAAAGACTACTCAGACATAGCAATTGAAACAAAGCAAATAGATTTTAAAGTAAACATGATTCAATAGATTAGAATAAGAAAAAGGTTTAGAAATCTTCTCCAAATTGTCAAAGAGGATCAATCTCTATCCCAGATGTTGCTTACAAGTCTAAAACTCAGAAAAACTGCTGTGAAAAGCGTAACATGAAAAACAGGTCTTTTTTTGGGTTTTAATACCCATTCCAGAAGAAAATAGAAGTTAACTCCGGTTAAGGAAACCGAAATTGGAATGGACCGATCGGTCTAACAGATGGACCGATCGGTCTTTAGGCGCCGGATCTTGTCCGGGTGATAGGATCGATCGATCGGAAGTGAGGACCGATCGATCGTTTTGTTTCTGGAATGTCCGTCCGGTCGGATCGATCGGTCTGGGTGATGGACCGATCGGTCCATGTTCTGCATCAGCGAAACTGGTCACTTCCTTGCCCGAAACTGGTCCAAAACGCGTCAATTCTGCTCCAACCGCTTATCCCCTGCTCAAGACTCAAAACACGACTCGAAAGACACGAAAGACGGACTAAAATACGATAAACGACTCAAAATGGACATAAAAGAAAGGGTGAAAGACTCTAAAAACACTGTATATCAGATTGCAATGGAAAAATTGCGTTTCTGTGGGAAGATTTGGGACATATTAGTATTAGTCAACCAACCAAAAAGAAGAATATTTGGTGTACAATTGTTGTGTTGAATAGGTGTGGATTAGAGATGTGTGGAACGGTCAAGCGGTCTGATCTCATTGGCACTGTCCCTAGACACTATGACACTTGGCGTTGTCTAGATGTTTCTGATCAAAACTTTAAAGGAGATGCTAATGATGTTACACTGTGATGTTGTTGAGTTAAACGTTTTCTTATTTTTAAGTGTAATCTTGCATATTTTTCTATAACCAAAACACTTGTTACTATCAAAAGCTTATTCATTTGATCATTATATCCCTAGATAGCTCCCAATACTTAACTTTGAGAACAGAGCTAAAGCTTTCTTTCGCAAATCTTCATCACGTCCTGGACTTAAGCTTAATGCACATAGGTTTTTAGTAATGGGTGACTATCTCATTGTAGGGTTAATGAGAGGCAATGGTAAAGTTTAATTATATAGAAAAGGAGACAAATTGTGTTGCTCATTATGAGAAAAGATTTCAAATAGCTAAACCTTAGCTTACAACAGATATTGATTCATATAAAGAACATCGAAACAATAACAGCAACAATTATAAAAAAAAAAACAAGATGGATGAAAATGCTAAGGACCCAAAATTAGAAGGCATGCTAATTTATAAGCTCTACATTCTCCACATGGTTTATCAAAGTCAAAATTTCTGGCGAGTAGTAAGCCTTCTTAGGTAAAGTTCCGAAGTCGATTTGAACTTGCACTACAGTATTCTTCACTGTATTGAAGTAGTACACGTAGAAAGGCTCCTCTAGAAAGATTTTCGACAGCACAAATTCACCTTCACTAGTCATCCCGACAAGGTCTAGGTTGGCAGCGGTAGCTAGATGCTTCCACTGATTTGGCAATATGTAGACAGTCTTTGACCATTCGGCTTCATTCGCATCCTCTAGAACCCGCAGATCAAAACCAAAATAATTCAAAGACAATATGCCCAGCTTACCATGGTAGTTTATAAGAGCCGAAGAGTAAGTTCGTAACCAGTCAACACCTAGAAACTTAAAAGTTTCCCTAGTAACATCAAAGCATACTACCATAAAGCGCGTTGGAGTTACATCCATGCACTTAATTATATAGTACAAAACACCATCAATGCATATCTGAGTATGCAAAGGTTGATGGGGTGTCGAACATTCGACTCTTCTCCAGGTCACGACACTTGTTCCTAACGTTGCAACTCGACAGACATAATCATCAGACACACACAATATCTTGAAAAGCTTGTTAATAGGATCATACCCGAAACATGTTCTTGTCTGATGCTTCTTTGTTGTTGCTATGGGTAAAGATATGTACTCTCTTGTACTTGGGTTACATATCATCGGCTTCCTAGATTCGGTACAGATAAACCCAAGTATAGAGGGACACACTTCATAATTACAATCCAAACCTTTTGGGAAATGCATCCGGCAATTAGGAGTTATAGGATTGAAGTAGTCGCGGTCTGGATCAAGATCCTGAGGTATAGAGTAAAAGATCCTCTTACCATTGCATAGCAAGGTGAATATCATACGCGGCCGGACGGATGACTTTTTAAGGTACAATTGGGTGAAATGTTGATGACACATCATGGAGGACCAGCGCTTTGACAAGCAACGACACCTCGCAACGGCTTTCGGTGGCAACCTTGAGAAAATGTCAATCAAGACATCATCTGTGATCTCCTTCGAGGTTTCTGTTGAGGACTTGCTTGGGCTAGAGACCATCACTTGCTTCTGTCTTTTTCCCATGGAAGCGTTAAACCCTAGAATCCCAAACATGACTTTCGATTTGATTTTGGAGATGTGGTCACAGTGAGTTTCAACATTTCCTATTTATAAGGAGGAATGGAGGACCACAGGTCTAATAGATGGTGATATTTTCTTGATAATCTTCAAGTTCATCCCAATCTATATATTTGGTCATGAATCTAAAAAAGTTTCTGTCAAATGCATATAATAAATGGAAACACACACGTGCAAGAACCATTTTATTTGTTTCCATACAGTTCTTTAAAACCAAATATTTCTTTCCAAATATTTTCTATGGTAAGGATATTTTACTTTGAATAAAATAAAAAGAAAAATCATTTAGGTTTTTTTCCGTTTTTATGTAATTTTTTTTTGATATCACCTAAAATTGCTATGAACACAATTACAATATGTATATACCAATTTACGAAGTATCCAAAATTGTTTATGTCCTAGCCAGAGTAGTACGACGGATAAAATTTTAGGAGGATTGAGATTACCAAAAGTGTTTTCTCTAACTGCTCATATATTGGCTCCTTAGTGTTTTGGTCATAGGTGTTCATATTTAAATGTGGGGAATTATATTGCATATATGATATATCCAATAACATCATTTTTCACAAGTCTGTTAATTGTTCAACAAGAAACTGTTTGATGGTGTCAAGACAATGAATGATGAGAATCATCATTAACTAATTATTACATGTATCTTCTTCTTTTTTTTGTGCAGAATCTTCGTGTGACAAAGTTATACTAATTTTTTTTTTTTCTTTTTGAAATATAATTTACAGCTTAAGATGGGGAAATGGTTGTTTGCGTCGACATATATAACCAACCAACGTTGAGCTTCTACAATATCACAATTCACAACATAAATGTTTGTTTATCATAACCCACTATCGCCTTGGCCCATATTCCATTCCATCAACATGCATGTTCTTTTTTTTCTTTCTTTTTGAATGCAATGTTAAACTATATTTAAAAGGAAAAAATAAACGTTTTTATAACAAGTGTATCATTTTTTAGAGAAAGAAGTTGAAAAATATTTTAAATTTAACACATATTAAGTTTTAAATTTAAGACACATTTGGAAACCCGCTGCATACCGGTTGTTCCCTATTCGCCGAATCATAAAGACTTGATCCCAAACTTGTTTACCGATCCATTGAGTGAGTGAGTTGAGACATATTAAGTTCTAGATCCGACATGCATGTTCTATTTTATAGTTGATTAAATAATTTTATGTGCATAATATAGTTTATGGTTGACAAAACGTAGATGTTGAATATTTGTAAATTTCTAAGAAAATTGCTTTGATATATGATAAAACTCAACTCGTTTTATTTACTGGAGAAAAGTTTGATTCATGTTGGGAATAAAACACTATATAACTTTAAACCAAATTTTACATTTGCTTTTCTTTTGATTATAATTTACTTACTAGGATTTATCCCGTGGTACACCACGGGTCCATAATTGAATATATTTGCTTGATTTATTAATTTTGTAGTTGGTTTATATACTATAGTTTTATACGTGTTTATATTATTTTAGTCTTATATAATTTTATGAATTTGTATAATAAGTAGACTCATAGATATATGTGGTCAGTACGCGATACACTTCACAAAAAAAAAAATTGCAGTACACCGCAGGATGATTTGTTGTAAATAAAAATTTATATTTTAACTTAACCCGTAAAACTTTTTTAATATTACACAACCCGTAAGAAACATATAATCATATTTATATAAACTCAAAACCGTTCATTCATATTTACTTACAATATTATTATATTTGAAATATTTTGAGTTAAAATATTAATAATATTTTAAATTTTTGTCGAGTTTAAATATTTTTTATATTTTAAATATTCTATAAAACTTTAAAATTTTAATTTGGATACATGAGAAATCAAAGTTCATGTTCATTTGAAGTTGTGAAAATATTAGTACTATTTATAATGGGTTTGAACTATCTAATTTTTTTACCTTATAGACGTTGTACATATATTTTTTCTTTTATCGTTTGAGTTATATACGCCCGTTTTCAAAATTTTAAATTGCAAAATGTGTGAAAAAAATTTGTATTTTTATTATAAATATATTTTATGTAATAATATAAATTAAAAATAAATAAGATTACATAAATATATTGGAGAGATATTCGATTTAATAGAGAGAGACATTTTAGGAAATCTTTTTGTTGTAATAAATATTTGTTTCCAATTTTACGATTTGCTTGTGATTTAATTACAAAATTTACTTTTAAGTTTTGTTATTTATTCAATTGGCAAGGGTTTGATTATGCAAATATTATAAAATAAAAGGTTATAAATCTAAATAGATTTTAGTACCAAATGTACTTCAAAAATGTATATATAGATGTTTTGCTTATTTTTTGGTTTTTTTCTTCTTTTAATTTTGTTATTTGTTTGCTTATTTATGTTCAAGCTCTAAACCCGAATTTATTTATTGAATATAACATAACTACTTTTTATTCGGTTTTTGATTTTTCTAAATTAATATGATTTTATATAATTATCGTAATATCAAATAACATAACTTCTTCGAAATACTGATATTATCTTATAATTGCCTCCTGTATTTGCTTCACTTTGGTTTCTTCATGTGTATTTCTCTTTTACTTCATCTTAATGCTCACATTGCAATCTCTTTAAGACTGCATCTGTAAGTGAGGAAGAGGATGAAGAAAATAGTATTTTTATGAAAATTAATTATAATCTAAGAGATAGCACATGTGTCATGTAGTATACATTTGTCACTCTAATGATGGCGATTGTATATTTGATGTAATTAAAATTAATGTTGATCCATCCAAAAGTAAGCACGTGAGTGGAGAGGCATTGAGTTGGTATCGATCGAGTGGCTTAAATCTTCTTCTTTTAGGGCCAAAATCCCCTGTTCTGAACCAATGTGACCACTTAATTTGCCTATAGAGATAAGAGAAAAACAAATGTAATGTTTGTGGCAACTAATCATGTTGGTGGATTGGTTTATCAACTCTAAACGAGGTCCGGAGCTTACTTGTGTTTCAAGGTCTTTAAAAATGTTGTACTCTACTTTACAATGTGATAGCTTTTAAGAAATTGAATTTTCTAGTAGTTAAGAATGATACTTTACTCTGCAATGCCACAAACATTAACCACCACAACAAAGTTAATGTTTTGTGGCAGCTAATTATATAAGCTGGTGGATTAATGATTTATCAACTCTAAACGAGGTTGGATAGGTTCATAGCTTACTTGTCCTTCAAGGTCTAGTAGTAATGGGATCGCTTAAAGAAATTGAATTTTCTATTAGTTAAGCTTTAAGAATGATACTTTACTTTGCAAGGCCTCTCATATTTTTGTTGAGAGTTCTTTTTTTGGTCTCTTTAGTTTAGAGACTAGAGAGAATCAATTCCTGATAAACAAAAATTCAGAGGAGCAATTAGAAAATATTCCAATTAAAATGTACATGATTTTTTCTTTAACACAAACACCACAATCATAATTTGTTCATAGTTTAGCCTTTTTGATTCTTTTACAGGATTTAATCACGGAGAGTGCAACACATAGTGGCGTTGCGATGACCTTGGTACACCTTCACTTCTTTTCCCGCTCGCATCGACCACAATCTAGCCGTGGTGTCCGATGATGCTATACAAATATTACAAAAACAAGTTTAAAGACTCTTCTGTCTCGTACAAGTTTTCCAATGGATAGAGAGTTGAACTAGTACCTGTTACAAGATATTCTCCATCGACAGAGAAGTCGCAGTCCCAAACCCATCTTTGATGTCCTGTTAAATTTATATTGATGATGAGAAGTGTAAGAAAGTGTATTAGAGAACAAAATAACCATTCCAAAAACATGGAGACCATACCTGTTAAAACTTTATCTAGTTTGAAACCATTATCAACGTTCCATATTTTGACAGTTTTGTCAGATGATGCGGTCGCTAGATATCTGCTAACAAATACACATAAGACCTTTCCATAAAGAAAGAAGACAAGTTTTCAAGAGAAAGAATAAGAAAGACATGATTACTTGTTTCCAGGAGAGAGGAGACATTTAAGGATGTAGCCATTATGAGCTTGAAGCTTATGAAGGGGCTCAAACTCGGTCATTGTCTGAATAGAACGATGGATTGTTAAATGGCATGAACAATTACACAATGGTTGAAGAGAAAAAATGGTTTTCATATGATCAGAAACAGTACTTGTATTTCACGCAAAGAGCGCCATACATAACAAGTTCCACGGTTGTTAGCTGCGACAACCATTGTCCCATCCAAATTAACCGTTAAAGAACGTATAGGTGTACCAACTTCTGGTACCTATAAAGTTATACACAAGAGTGATTATATCTACTTTATTCTCAAAAATGTTCCTAGCTACCAAGGATAAAAATCTAACCAGTTCGCAGCTACACGAATTTGCTCTGAGATCCCATACACGTATATTACCATTGTGGTCTCCAGATATCAATTCAGTCTATACAACAACAAAAAAACATAACAAAAGTGAGAGACAACAGTAACAGATGACATGACTTGGATATAATAGTTGATGTAACCTGATTTGGGTGTAAAACAACAGTGTTAACTGGTGAATCATTTCTAAACTCCCTTTGGCATTCCCGAACCCTGCACATATATATCAGCAGTTTGTTGCTAAGATCATGGAACTATATAATCAAAATCAGCATTGAGCTAAACAAAACATGAATATACTACTACTACTAACCTCAAGTCCCAGATCTTAACAGTGCCATCTTCTGATCCTGAATACATCATGTTTCCAGAATACTGGAATCCTACTGCCACAACATTGTTGGTGTGTGATACAAAAGTCCTCACCTAATACACACAAAGTAATTAAAGACAACATCAAGATCATTCATCATCAAATCAAGATTCAAGATTCAAGATTGAAAGATATATATAATTACAGGTATATGAGGGTCGATGGAATTGAGATCGAAGAGTAGTATGTGAGGATTGCAAGCAGCTACTAGTCTACGCCTGTCTGGGGTTATCTCAAGCCTATTCACATGCATATTCACATGCTGATGAATACAAAAACAAAAGTTTCAGATGAAATGTAACAAAAATAAAAAATTAAAAGTGTCACAGCAGAGAGATTAGTGTTGTTGAGAGAGCAGCACATACCAAAGCATCAGGAGGCACCAAAGCAGGATCATAGTAGTCAAAGTCAAGGTAACAGCGACCGGTTTGGGCTTCCCATAACCGGATGGTATGATCATGGCTAGCCGTTGCGAGAATCACGGCATGTTGATTCATTTTCCCTTTTCGGAGGACTTCGATAGCTGCTAGGGTTTCGCAAATGATTTTTTTTTTTTTTTCTGTTCGGACAATTTTTAGATTTATAGATGCTTAATTATATTTCAGACCAAAAAAAAAACTTTATCAAAATGTATTCATTATCTTTCTTTTTTTTTGGGTCAAATATATTCATTAATTTAATTTCTTTTATATGTACTTCCATTTTTTGACCAAAAAGATGATGAATATATTTGAGTCAAAAAAAATTATTTCAAAATTTTTAAAAAGAAAGGAAGATAATGAATAGATTTTAATATAATAGATTATTTTTTCTTTTTAGTCAACCCAAACATTAAAAAGGTATTTCTAAATATTTAATTTAAAATATGATAATTATGTTAACAAGTAAATTTTAAGAAAACAATATTTAATTTAAAATATTTGTAACCAGTCTTATTATATGCAATAATTAATAGATCTAAAAAAAAATTAAAAAATTGACGAGAAAAAATAAAATAATCAAGATAAATCAATATTCTAAATAATTATCGACTAAATCCCCATACTATGGTGTATGTGCGTTGTTGATGATGTGCTCTATGCTTGTTATAGTTATCGGTGGTTGATGTGATGGGGTTTGACGTAAAACGCAAGGTAGGGTAAAAGTGGTTGGTGATGCCAAGTTTGATTAAAACGCAAGGTATGTGTTTTCACAATATTTTATATATTAACGTGGATAAGCCCCACCTTCATATATATAAGGCGGTCATGTCATATATATTAGGTTTTATTTCAACTGCCTCCAACTCAGACGAGACACCACAAGAAGATAAAAGCTTCGATGTCATCACTTTTTTCGTTGCCCGACGATGTAGTTTTGAACTGTTTGGTCCGAGTGCCGGAGCGCTGTTACGGAAACATCTCTTGCGTCTCCAAACGCTTGAGGTCCCTTGTGCTCTCGCCTGAGCTCCACCGATTACGATCTCTCTTGTACAAAGACTCCATCTATCTCTACTGCTTTAACAAGGAAAGGGTAAGCTTTCAATGGTTCACTCTCTGTCGGAGCGAGGAGACGACGACAGATCAGTATCAGTTGGTCCCGCTTGCGTTACCTTCTTGCAAGATGATATCATCTTCTTCCACTGTCGTGGTGGGATCAAAGATATATTTCATTGGCGGATACTTTACACCCTTGTCAGTTATAAGGATCCTTGATACTCGTTCTGGAAAGTTAACCCGAGGACCAAGCATGAATGTTGCATGCACCCACGAAACAGCAGCCGTGGGAGTTGTCGACAGAAATATTTACGTGATCAGAAGATGTTTTGGAGAAGATGAGAACCAAGTTGTGGAAGTGTTTGACCCGGATCATTCACAAACTTGGGAATTTGCATCCGAGGAGATAGTGCAATCGCTGGAAAAGAAAGTTCATGCAATGGATTTTGGGGTAGACCGTATCGGCGGTTTTTACAAGCTGAGAGAAGGCAGATTAAGAAAGACTATGGAGAGAAAAGGTGACAGACCAATTTGTGTGTGTGTGGTAGAGAGTGTGCTCTTTGCTTATTTTAGGACGGGTGGGTTAATGTGGTTTGACACAAAGCTCAATGCATGGACAAGATTGGTTACTAGTGATGAAGTTCTGACTCTTGAAGGCGAGTTTTGTAACGTTGTAATGTCGAAATACGATGGAAAGCTAGCGGTTTTTTGGCCAGGGTATGAGATAATTGGTTACATGAAGGAGGTTTGGTGTAGACTGATCTCGTTAGAAAGCGTTGGAGATATTGTTTATGGCACGATTGACTGGTCTGGTGTTGTCGCCACAATTCCGGTTGCTAGTACCTTTTTGCATTGTTTAACTGTTTCTTAGAGCAAGTTTATTGGTGTCCCAATATCAATTGTCCTTAACATGTGAGGTTGGCTTAAGAACTAGTATAATTACTTGCGAAGTAGTCAAGTAGGTTGTTTTGTTCTTCAACTAATGGAATCATCCTTCGTTGGCTTAAGGACACGGAGCTTTCGTCCAATATAAGGAAGGTTCCTACACACTTATTATGTCTTTCTGATTTAAATTTAAATAAAAAAATGTACGGGACTTTGGCCAAATACATGCTCATATTCTCTTCTTCATGTCTGCCCCAACATAACTTCATTCAATGAAATATCTATATCATATGTCCTGAGTAAAAATCACACTGGTTTATAAATCAAATTGGTTTAAGGAGGGTTCTCCACCTTGAGAGCAGAGTAAAAGTTTTGTATTTAGGATTGATGATTTAGTTTTGAATATTAAAACAGATAATTTTGTTTTGTGGTATTTTTAGAAAAAAAACTATACTTTTTTACTAGTATTATAAGAGAATTCTCGAAAATTATATATGAATTTTTTTATTTGTTTCCTGTAAACCAAGGAAAAATGTATGATACATAGTCCAATATTCTAAAATATATAATTCAAAAGATACTGCAATTTCTAAAAAGACTAAAATTATGACAATAACGATTTTTTGATTGGTCTGCCGCTAATTGCAACATGTTTAACGGTTTCTTTCTTCTTTCCCCAAAGTTGTAACCTTTACAGTATTTTTTATTCAACCCAAATTTGAAAGCTCAAGAAGAGCTTTTTTGAAGTTGTATGTTTGTTATAATCTATACAGTTCCAATGAATTCTCCGGTTCCACTTTCTTTATCTACTCTGTTGGAACTCTGCACCAATCTCTTGCAAAAATCTGTAAACAAGTCCAATGGTCGTTTCACAGCGCAACTGGTTCATTGTCGCGTTATCAAATCGGGTCTCTTTTTCAGTGTTTACTTGATGAATAATCTAATGAACGTCTATTCAAAAACTGGTTATGCTCTTCACGCACGCAAGTTGTTCGATGAAATGCCTCTGAGAACGGCTTTTTCATGGAACATTGTTCTTTCGGCTTATGCTAAACGAGGAGATATGGATTCGACTTGTGAATTCTTTGATCGATTGCCTCAAAGGGATTCGGTTTCTTGGACTACGATGGTTGTTGGGTATAAGAACGTTGGTCAATATCACAAGGCTATAAGAATTATGGGGGAAATGATGAAGGAAGGGGTTGAGCCTACGCAGTTTACGCTTACGAATGTGCTTGCCTCGGTTGCTGCAACTCGTTGTTTGGAGACAGGTAAAAAGGTTCATTCTTTCATCGTTAAGCTTGGCCTTCGTGGTAACGTTTCCGTGTCGAATTCCTTGCTTAATATGTATGCAAAATGTGGTGATCCAGTGATGGCAAAAGTTGTTTTTGATAGAATGGTGGTTAGAGATATCTCAAGTTGGAATGCTATGATTGCGTTACATATGCAGGTCGGTCAGATGGATCTAGCTATGGCGCAATTCGAGCAAATGGCTGAGCGCGATATAGTCACTTGGAATTCTATGATTTCTGGTTACAATCAGAGAGGATATGATCTCAGAGCTCTAGATATGTTTTCGAAGATGCTGAGGGATTCTATGTTGTCACCAGATAGATTCACTTTGGCGAGTGTGTTATCTGCCTGTGCCAATCTTGAGAAACTTTGTATTGGGAAGCAGATTTATTCGCATATTGTTACAACTGGATTTGATATCTCTGGAATTGTGTTAAACGCCTTGATTTCAATGTATTCGAGGTGTGGAGGGGTTGAGACTGCCCGGAGACTGATCGAACAAAGAGGAACTGCAGATCTCAAGATTGAAGGTTTCACAGCTTTACTTGATGGGTACATTAAGCTTGGGGATATGATTCAAGCCAAGATGATATTTGATTCGTTGAGAGATCGCGATGTAGTAGTATGGACCGCCATGATTGTTGGATACGAGCAACATGGTTTGTATTGTGAAGCTATAAACCTTTTCAGATCAATGGTTGGAGGAGAGCAGAGACCAAACAGTTACACTCTTGCAGCGATGTTAAGCGTAGCATCAAGTTTGGCATCATTAGGTCATGGAAAGCAAATTCACGGGAATGCTGTAAAGTCAGGGGAAATTTATTCGGTTTCTGTCAGCAACGCGTTGATAACAATGTATGCAAAGGCGGGCAACATTACATCGGCATGGCGGGCATTTGATTTGATACGCAGTGAAAGAGATACGGTATCTTGGACGTCCATGATTATAGCATTGGCACAACACGGTCATGCAGAAGAAGCACTCGAGCTCTTTGAGACAATGCTGATGGAAGGGCTAAGACCTGATCACATAACATATGTTGGTGTTTTCTCTGCCTGTACTCACGCTGGTTTGGTCAACCAAGGCCGTCAATACTTCCACATGATGAAAGATGTATATAAGATTGAACCTACCCTTAGCCACTATGCTTGTATGGTGGACCTGTTTGGACGGGCTGGTTTATTGCAGGAAGCACAAGAGTTCATCGAAAAGATGCCAATTGAGCCTGATGTAGTGACATGGGGTTCACTGCTCTCTGCTTGCAGGGTTCACAAGAACGTTGATCTTGGGAAAGTTGCAGCAGAGAGATTGCTTCTTATCGAGCCAGAGAACAGCGGGGCATACTCAGCCTTAGCTAACTTGTACTCAGCTTGCGGAAAATGGGAAGAAGCTGCTAAGATAAGAAAATCCATGAAAGATGGAAGAGTGAAGAAGGAACAAGGGTTTAGCTGGATTGAAGTGAAGCACAGAGTCCATGTCTTTGGCGTTGAAGACGGGGTTCACCCACAGAAGAATGAGATCTACATAACAATGAAGAAGATGTGGGACGAGATCAAGAAAATGGGTTATATTCCCGACACTGCTTCTGTACTACACGACCTAGAAGAAGAGGTTAAAGAACAGATTCTAAGGCACCACAGCGAGAAACTAGCAATCGCATTCGGGCTAATTAACACTCCAGATAAAACCACATTGAGGATCATGAAGAATCTCAGAGTGTGCAATGATTGCCATACGGCTATAAAGTTCATCTCCAAGCTTGTGGGAAGGGAAATAATAGTGAGAGACACAACAAGGTTTCACCATTTCAAAGATGGGTTTTGTTCTTGCCGAGATTATTGGTGAGAATAAGGAAGACTCGAGAATTCTCATATGGACTACAAACTCAAGCCATTGTACAATAGATTCAGGTATGGCCTTTTTGAAGGGTAAACAACAAAACTTTCCTCTTTCATTTTGTTATATTGCTATGTAAGTTCCATCATCATCATCATAAATTATTGAGCATTAGAATAAGATGACATGGCATGTGAGTCTTTAGTGCTAAAGGAGAAGGATATTATGAACGATGGAGATGTTTTTGGGAAAGCATAAAGAGGAAAGAGAGAGATAGAGAGAGTAAATGGAATTGGAACAATTAGAAAGAAGTATAGAAGAAGAAGAGAGAATATGGTTCTGTTTGTTACCAAAAGCTTTTCTTATTACTAACCATTGACTAGACTATATTATACATAGATGAAGGGGAAGATCTTGGTCGGCATAAAACGTATGACTAAACAGAGATTGCCCACACTTGTTTAGCTTACGTGGCAGGTCCATTTAGAGATGATCACACAAAGTCACTGCCCGCTCTGCCCTAAGGGATTCTCGCAGTAAACAACTCCACGGGCAGCTTCACTCTCTCTCTCTCTTTCATCTCTCATTCATCTCTTTCTTCTCCTATATCTGAGATTCTGAACAACTCTTCTTTGATCACAATTATCAAAACACTTCCATTCATGAACAGAGCTCATTTCTTCTAGTCTCTCTCTCTCTCTCTGTTTCTTTCTTCTTTCTTTTTTGTTTTTCTTCATATTAGTTTTAGAGCTCTTTCTCCGGT
The DNA here is from genome assembly GCF_000375325.1 of Capsella rubella. NCBI lineage: Eukaryota > Viridiplantae > Streptophyta > Magnoliopsida > Brassicales > Brassicaceae > Capsella > Capsella rubella. The sequence goes on from NW_006238920.1 coordinate 429,717, forward strand.
ACGTTCTTCTCCTTCTTGTCTCTGTTTCTTTCTGTTCTTAAGTTATTGTTTTGTTTGTATATGGTGAAATACTCAGACCTTAATCTTTCCTCTGTTCCTGATTCTTATATCATTTTCTCTTTCTTTTTTGAGGTTTTTGTTTTGTTTCTTTTCTCTCTGAAATTGTTTGCTTCCATTCTGAAACTGAACAAGAAAGCTCTCTAAATATTTCTATTTTGTTGTTGTTGTTATCATTGCAGATCTAACAGTTTCCATAACTGATAAAATACAGAGTTAACAAAGAATGGAGTTGGAACAACAAGGTATGATGAGGTTGTCTCTGGTTCTTGTCAACGCCTCAGTGCTGAAGTGCACCGCTTTTGCTTTAACGGCTACTGTGCTCTCCTCTTTGTTAGAGCTCTTCGCTCAGGCAAGCTTTTACTCTCTCTTCTCTCTTACAAATCATATTTTTTCTAACTTATTTTAACTTCACGGTCGCATATAACCAACAACTTATTAAAACCTATTTGTTTTCTTAATGTGCTGATTCTCGTTTCACACAAAAAAAAAAAAAACTAATCTTGACCGACTTGAAGCGTTACTACATCTTTAGAATGGGTGGTGGTTGGAAAAGTAAATTAAATTAAAGCTTTTGGTGAAAATATTGTGAAGGTGTGTATATATGATAATAGCTATTTAGTTGAGGACGGTTGGTTTAATGGGGAATATGAAAATATAGTTTTTTATTTATAACCTTTTTTATAAAAATAAATGTAAATATAGTGGGTCCAAAAAAAATATCAAAAAGGTATATTCCATAGATTATGCTTCCAAGTTTTCCAAATCTCTAGTCTAGAAGAAGCCTATGTCCCAATTTAGTATGTCGGCCAATTTCAAAATTTTAATACTCAGGTTAACTTGTGTAGCAACTTAGTATTGATTGATTTGTAAAATATCAATGTGATACAAAAGATTGTTTTTGGTTGGTGGTGATGAAGTCAATTCCAAATTGCAGGTGGCTATTTTGAAGGGTGATGTTATAGAGAATGGATACGAGGTGGTTGATGCAGTGGAAGGCAATGGAAACACCAATGATGAGGGTGGTGATGATGCTGATGGAGGAGATGACGAAGAGGGAAGCGCGGATGATGGTGAAGGAAAAGAGACCAAGAAAGGATCTGTAAGTGATCCTGATTTGAACGGTGAAGCTGGAGATGATGATGATGAGGATGAACCTGAAGGGGATGATGGTGACGGTGACGATGACGATGATGATAACCATGAGAACGACGATGATGAGGAGGATGAAGACGAGAATGAAGATGGTGGTGAAGAAGACGACGATGAGGAGGCAGAGCTAGAGGAGGAGGAAGAGGAAGAAGATGATGAGGAAGCGCTTCAGCCACCAAAGAAGAGGAAGAAGTGAACAACTGCTTCTATCTTCTAACATTTTAGATTCAAAAGTTAAAACTTGTTATGGGGGTTGTTTTGTTTTTACCTGAAGAGGGAAGAATCTTAAGTCATCATTATCAACTTTAGCTTCGACTGTGTCTTTGTTGTTCCATAAACCAAAAAGGTCTATTGTAACCATTTTCAGATCCGATGGCACCAGCTTTCTTTTCTTTATCCCATCAATTATTATAAATATACATACATGCATAGCAATGAGGTCATGATCAAATTTATATAACAACTTCAAGGGCCAACAGTCGAATTAAGCCATCAAAGATGTTTAAAAGAAACTTATAATCCTACCAAGCGAGTCCTATCACTTTGGTTGAATAATGCAAACAAAGCCAATAAAAAATGAAAACGAAGCCAGGCCATCTGAGAATCCATTGTGATAAAAAGTAAACTCAATGATTAAGGAAGTCACCTCTTCAGGAACAAGAAGGCCACATTACCATGGAGATTAAACAGAGGTCTTTAACGAATAATCACAATGATATTAATAGACTGTCGTATCAAATGGTACCGGACAAGAGTGAAACCAAACGGAAAAGAAAACAAGAACGAAAAAACAATACAAAAGGAAGAAAAAACTAAGAATTACTGTTCTAATAGAAATATCAGGAAGTTAATACAAAGTGAAACAGAAGAAAAACGGAGATTGGAGAAAGAACTGTTAAAAAAGAAATCCCAGAACTGCATGTTTTTCATTCTCATGCTCAGCTCACATCATCTGCAAGTTGGAGTTCAAGAAAACAAACCAAACATAACTTTATTAAAACATTTAGGACCAAAAACAAAACAAAATGCAAAACAGGAGCAAGACCCTGAAGAATGAAAACAAAAGAAATCAAAGGGACAAACATAAAAACAATAATAAAACTCAAACATGAGAGACTAAAACCATGAATGAAGCAGCAAGATCAGCTCGATGCTAAAGTGTTACAGGTCCATTTCAAACGTTAACAGTAAAACCAAATAAGGGAGAGATCATGAATCATCAAACGGTAAAACCAAGTGCAGCACTAAAACCAATACGCCAAGAAACAAACCAAACTTTAACACCATTTGTCCCAGCCATCACCAAACTTACATAACCAATACAGAAAGTAACTTTGATAAAACAAAGGGTACTAACAAAACTGTAAAAACGTAAAGAAATAACAGAAAACAAAAACCAAAAATGAAAAACAAACGAAAAAACTGAGGAAAATAAAGAAAACAAAAGCTTGGTGTGACACATTATCCACCCATTTAATCCTGAATCCAAGCAAGATTCATTTATAACAATTAAGGCAGTAGATGACAATGATAACCTACCTAAAGATCTAATCTAGGTATTTCATTCCTGTAGCAGTTCCTCCTAGGAATGCCTTTATTTAGGCATTTAAGCCAACACATTAACTAGTAAAGATTTGGAGAGTCATCATGTCAGCTGAAATTACGATACTACAAAGCCTTATCCATATCTATCTAAACAAAAAGCGAAAGGACCTTCGCACCTACTATGTATGAATCATGCAACGTATGCTTATCCAAAGATATTCAAACCAGAAATATGAGCACAGACAAAAAGTTAACAGTTAGCGTACCATGAATAGTTTGAGTAGCCTTGAAAGGAGCCACCAGCATCCGAATCTTTACCCGCCCCTCTTTTCCCAGTGTCGGAATCAGGATAAGCATTAGGTAGACTCTGACCTCTAAAGTAGTTGCCCGGAACTGATAGACCAGCAGCACCAACACCTGGCTCACCAATCCCACCCATCTGACTAGACTGTAACAAATCAGAACCCATTCCGCCATGAGCCAAAGCACCCGCTAACATCGGATACATGTATCCTCCCCCAGCTGCTACTAAAGCTGGATTCCCCATCATCCCGGTTCCAATATACGGATTGTATTGGTTCCCTAGCATAAAAGGCGATGCAGCCATTCCACCAGCGCTAAACACATGTTGCCCTTGAGCCTGCTGGGGCTGGCCATGATTACCCATCGAACCTAAACTAATCTTCACCGGACCAGACTGATCATGCCCCTTTCCAGACGCAGCAGGTCCCATTGAAGCAAGCTGACAGGTCGCTGTTCTATTAAGAATCCTCTTCCTAGGTTCCTTAAGCGCTTCTCTAGCTCCTTTCCTAGTCTTATACATAACAAATCCGAATCCTTTGGCCTTACCAGTAGCCTTATCTATAACAACGGTACACTCTTCAATCTCTCCATATCCTTCAAAGACTCCAACAAGAGTCTCGCGAGTCGTCTCCCATGGAAGACCATAAACAAAGATTTTCCTATGTGTGACATCACGGTCTGCGGCTTCTACAACGGCGGAATAGATTGAGGAACCGATCTGCGCGGCGGAACAAACAAGGTCGACGAGCTGTTCTTTGGAATAAGGTCGTAGAAGGTCCCGGAGCTCTTCCGGGTCATATTCCAATTCCTTCTCTGATTCCGAATCGCTAGAATCAGAGCTGGAGCTTGAACTTGAATAGGGCGTCGAAGATTCAGGTTGTTGTTCTTGCTCGCTAATCTTCTGCTTCTTATCTATTTTCTTGGATTTGGATTTCACGAATTTGCGCTTCTTAGATTTGTCTAGGGTTTTCGCCATTGCAAGTCTGAAGCTTTTTAGGGATTTTGATTTTTTTGATTTTCTCGCGTCATTCATTGGTTTGATTTGCCTTATCTTTCTATTTATTTATATACGGTTTTCACGACGCAGGTACCGCGCGTTTGAGTTCAATTTTGCGGTTCAATAGTAATTAATCGCGATTGGTGAACGCTACTACGTATATAAGTTGATTTTTGGTTTTTGGATCAGTGAGGAACTAGAGACATGATCCGTTCTTGGACCAGAGATCTTAAAGAGGGTTTTGTTTCTGTTCTTTTAGATCTTGAGAGTTCCACATTAGAAAGAAAAACAAAACAATACCAAAAACAAAGCCCTCACACTCGAAAGACAAGAGAAGAAACTCACTGTTCATCACAAAACAATGAAAAACTCTCAAAACCAAGCCAAACCAAACAAAAGTTGATACAGCTGAAGTATACCATAGATGAATACGGGTAGATTCATATGGATAGCTGCAGTGGTAAAAACATTGGGGAGGAGAAAGACACAAAACAAAACCGAAAACAAGATTGATCTTCTCCAACAATTCCGGGACTGGGCATCGGTCATTGTGAAAATCCGGTTTAAAAGAATATGGGCAAAGTCTCAAGTCTCAATTACAATGCTCAAGCAGAGCTATACTCTCTACTACTGTCCCAGTAAGTAAAAGATGGTAAAACCAGAAGAAAAATAAATAGGCGAAAACAAAAACAGCGTAGAAGGTCCAATGAAACCAAAACAATCTTGAATCTTAGGCAAGTAAACTTGGCGACTGAAAATGAGAAAATGCACTCACAAATACAAAAGAGAAAGACAACAAAAAAAGAAGAATGTGATGAAAGAGATTGGGAGGCTTTATAAGTTATTAAACAATGCAAGAGAGATAGAAAACTCGAGTTTATTAAAGTGAAAATCAACAGGAGGCTTTCAAAAGGGTCTCAAAACTTTTAGGCTTTTAGCAATACTCGACAAGACAGTTTCAAACAAGAATGTTAAACCATAATGTCTGATCCTACAAACGGGTCTCAAGGCAATGCAGTTGAAGAGAAAGACTTTTGGCAGTTATGACATATAGTCTATAAATGTCATAAGCTTCTTCTCCAGCTATAGAGACCAGACATTAAATGGTAGAACAGGAACACATAAAACCACAAACGGGAAAAGAAGAGAAAACTCCATACGCAGAGCCACAGAAGAAAAACAGGATGTGTGTTTGATGCTAAAGAGGAAGGAAGACATAACCATAATGCGGAAAACCAAAGAAAACATACTCCCCCTTACATTCATTAGATAGAGAAGATCGTCAAAAATTTCATGATCCGCAAAATACTTGTAACCAACAGTAACTGTATCTTCTGGACAAAATGAGAACAGAGCAGAAAACCAATTGGGAACTTCCAAAGGACAAGAGAAATCATTTAAATGCACATTTCCCTCAGAATAATGGGTCATATATGGATAAACACCTTCTTAAAAGAGACCAGAATTAATGGAACTAAAAAAGTTAACGTTTGAAACAGCAGGCATAGAAGATAAAGATACTCAAAAATCTCCAGCAATTCCAAAATATCAAGTTGAAGATACCGGATTAATCATTAGCCTAATCTATAACTTGAAATCTAATCAAAGAGACCACAGAAGTATCAGGGAGACAGCAAAAATATCAGAGAAGAGGGTCATACCACTTGGTCTCTCTTATTATCTCAGATACCAAGCACGTTCATTATCAAAACCAGCACCAGCACCAGAGCCAGCGCTAGCACCAGCACCAGCACCAGCACCAACACCAACATTAACACCAACACCACTAACATTACCATCACCAACATATTGCCCCGCCATTCCCATATGGTTTGGTGGCACCATAGGTCCAGGGTTCATCATACCCGAGCCAAACATATGATAGTTCGGTAAACCAGCAACCATCTGATTACCCATCATTGCACCTTGACTACCCATCATTGCACCATACATGGGATTAAAACCAGGAGGCTGAGCATGTCCGTAGAAGGGCATGTTGTGTCCAGCATACATTGGCATATTCTGCTGCTGCTGCTGCTGCTGATGTCCCTTATCGAGTCCATGTCCGTGAGCCATATCAATCCCAGGCAGTGCCACTTCACTCTGATTATTAGCCGTATGAGTTAAATCAATCTTCACAGATTCAACTGGTTCTCGAGACTTTCCAGCATTATACGGCTTAGCTACACTACAAATCACGGTTCGATTAAACATTCTCCTCTCCGGATTTCTCAACGCCTCTCTGGCTCCTTTACGCGTCTTAAACAACACAAAGCCATAACCTTTAGCTCTTCCCGTATCCTTATCCATAACCACAGAACACTCCTCTATCTCACCATAAACCTCAAGAGCCGCCTTGAGATTCTCATGCGTCGTGTCCCATCCAAGACCACGCACAAATATGTTACGCTGAGAGGTATCTCTATCCGCCGATTCTAACACGGCTGAGATCAATTTAGAACCTTTCTCAGCGGTTTTGTAAATTAGGTTAATAAGCTCTTCCTTAGAGTAAGATTCAAGCAGATTCTTGATATCTTCCTTATCGAACTCAAAATCGGAATCCGACTCATTGGTAGTGGTAACAATCGGGACCGTAACGGGCTTCGAATCAAGGATTTGAGTCTCTGGCTCTTCTTCGGAATCATCAGACCTCTTGTGTTTCTTCTTGCTCTCCTTAGATTTCTTAGGAGATTTCTCCTCTTCTTCCGATTCGTATTTCTTCGATTTCTTCTTGGACTTCTCAGGCTTCTCTGTCTCTTTGGATTTCGATTTATGCTTTTTCGAAATTTTCTTCTCCTTCACGGCAAGCTCTTCAGCCTCGCGACGCTTCTTCTCCTTCCTCTCTTTCTTCTCTTTTTTCTCCTTCTTCTCTTGCTTCTCCCTCTTACGTTCTTCTCTATCTTTCGTCATCGTTGACGGCAGTGTCCACAAAAACCTCAGAATCTAGAAGAAAGCTCTCCCCTTTGAAATAGGGTGGACCAGAGAACATCACACTATTCAAATATATATAATAAAATAAGTAATCGAACAATGAAGTCTGGGTGGTGTAGTCGGTTATCACGCTAGTCTCACACACTAGAGGTCCCCGGTTCGAACCCGGGCTCAGACATTTTTTAAATGTCTTTTCCAATTTTAATGGCTAAGGGCAAAAGGGTCAAAACATAGAAAAAGGGGAGAAAAGGATCATCATTTCTGGTATCTATGTGCCGGCGAAGAACCGGTGAGTGACGGGTCAATTTCACAATACTTGTTTAACGGCAACTAACACCAACCAAATTACACGATAAGTTAACGAAATCGGGATCAGGGTTCTTCAAAGTTTCGATTTTTTTTTTTCCTTTCTTCATCTCTCTTTCTGGGTATTTCGTGGGTTTTACCCAGATTTCGAAATTGAATGGCGGACGAAGTGGAATTGTCGCCGTTGATTCCGCCGTCGCCGATCGTGGATCCTTCTGAGGTAGATCTCGAAGCTGGACCTGGTGAACAGATTCAGTGTCGAATCTGCCTTGAAACTGATGGTAATGTCGTCAAAAACCCTCTGCTAGATTCGTTGCTTTTGCTACTGATTTGTTATTTCGAATCTTATAACATCAGTTCTGTAATTCGGATGATGAAATTGGATTAAAATCTGAATGCTTTTAGGTTTACTAGTGGTGCTACTAGACATGAATGACTGACCTTAAGAAACTCTTACAGTCAGATGGTAGATCGTATATGGTTCTTATGTGATTTTGATTAGTCTTTAGTGATGAAACTCTTGTTAAGAGACTAGTGACTCTAAGATACTAGTTGATTTAAGCTCATTTATTGATCATGGTCAGGTAGGGATTTCATTGCGCCATGCAAATGCAAAGGGACATCAAAGTATGTACATCGCGATTGCTTGGATCATTGGAGAGCTATAAAGGTGCATTTTTTCCCATACGTTTTAGCTCAACTTGGGTCCATACTTGGTAGCTGGCCACTAGTGTTACTGGATAGCTGTAAATGCTAGCTTTCACTCTTTGACTAGTTGTTGTTATTAGTGGTGGATGGTCAGGGTAACATAAAAGGAACCTCCCTCTTGATGTAAAATTCTGTTTTGTTAAATAATGAAACCATTCGAAGGCTAAAGAAGGATGGTTTTGGATGTAAAAATTTTAGACTTGATGTATGTTTTGTGAGTGATGATTAAGAGTGGTGGTGTTTTAGTCAGTGTCAGGGTAAGATAATGAAAAGTAGATGTTGACGCCCAGTAAACTTGTTTTATTGCAGGAAGGTTTTGCGTTTGCACACTGCACTACTTGCAAGGCTCCATATTATCTGAGAGTTCATAGTGCTGGAGATAGGAAATGGCGGACACTGAAGTTTCGCTTCTTTGTTACTCGAGATATTTTATCCATATTTCTTGCTGTTCAGCTTGTAAGTATTCAGTTTTTATGTGTGATTTCTTTTCTTACAGTACTTTCTTTTCTTTCATTTGGTGATATATCTAACTTACGTGCTCTAAATGACTCATCTTCTCGCAGGTGATTGCTGCCTTGGCTTACATGGTCTATTTCATAGATAGTTACCAGCAATCATGGCTTCGTCATATTTGGGGTTTTGACAGTGAGGTCACGTTTTATTACATGTGTGGTATGATCTTAAACTAAAATATCCAAATCATCCTCTAGATAATATATCATCTTCATAAAAGACCTCTGTCAAGTTTAGGTGGTAAGATGGAAGTGATAAGTCTGTTGTTGTACAATGTCCTAGTTAGCGTTTTGCTTTGCTCAGAATCTGGGATTCCTATGTAAGGAGTATGCTCTCAGATGATCTCATCGGATGCCTCTGCATAGTAGGAAGTGAAGCAAGGTTTTGTAATCCGTTAGACGTAGATCAAGTTAAGGGGTTGATAACGATAGTCGATAGACATATACTGTTAGAATTATGGATCTCGTAGAATTTTGAACTAAATAGGAACTTCCGAAGTAAGTGTATCAGAATTTAGAATCATAATTCTGTATTTTACACAGTTCTTCATGAACATTACTAAAGTAATTAGTAATTTGTGCCAAGTGACTCTAGAAATACATGTGTATAGTTTATTTACATGATGATGTTTGTTATTTTCAGGAGCTTTATTATTCTTTGCTCTGCTGGGTCTATCTGGATGCTTCATTACCTGCTACGATCGAAGAGTTCGCAATGACTTAGCTCAGCCTTGCCGTGAATTGTGTCTCTGTTGCTGTCAGCCTGGGTACAACCTCAAAACTACTTTCTTTGGGTTTTTGTTTTCCATTTTTTTCTTGTTTAAGAAACAAAGTTATCAGAATTTTTCCTGTTTAGAACTGTTTGTTCACATGATAGAATGTCATAAGAATTGCTTACCTGAATATGTGGGCTATTGTCTAACTTGGTTCCCGGGTGATTTCTGTGTGAATAAGCAATATCAGAGACTATAAATTGTGGAAAATCTAGAGGAGTTCTGTTACACAAAAGTTAGTGGGAAATCAGATTAGGAACTAGATAACTCAATTTATCCTCTTCTGTTGTATGCTAAACTAAGATCATACGTAGAGTTTGCTATCTGCCAAACTGCAACACAACAAAAGTATATTGTAGAAAATATTTCAGCTCGAGATGACTTTATCTATTCATTAAACATAATTTCGATATGCAGGATATGCACGGACTGCCATCTTCCAGGAACAATTTGTATGTGGGCAGATTGCACTGCATGTACTGAAGGCTGTGCAAGTGCAGTTAGTGAGTGTGGAGGTTGCCTTGGAGGTGCAGGGGATGCTGGATTGCCATTGCTCTTCATAACGGCATTAGTAATTCTCGGTTTATTTACAGTTATCGGTATATTCTATAGCGTGTTAGTTGCAACCATGGTTGGACAACGCATTTGGCAGCGCCATTACCACATTCTCGCCAAAAGAATGCTAACAAAGGTGAAATTTATAAACCTTTTACGGTTTTCTGTAGCGTTTTTTGGTTTCTAACGTTCTGTTAATGTTTTTCTCTAATTTGGTGTTTTTAGGAGTATGTGGTCGAGGATGTCGATGGAGAAATGGTAGGGTCAGAATGGTCGCCACCGGCTTTACCATCTGAGCATGTCCAGCAGCTGAAGACACTTGGCCTTCTATGAAAACTATATGGCTTGTGATTGAAAGAAACTATGGAAGAGTTTTTCAACTGCATAGAGAGAAATCCATCTGACTAAGTTGGTGAGAGAGAGAGAGAAGTCACAGTTTAAAGATTCTGAATGTTAAAATGGTCTACTAGATCTTTCTTAGTTTGTAAAGAAAAGACTCCTCAACTTTATAGAGTCGGAGATCTCTCCTGTTGTTGAACTGAGCTTCGTGTTGAATGTTTGTTTCTAACGGGTTTTATTGTTTTTCTTTTAACATAGGTAAATATCCAAAAATGTTATTTTCTTTTGTGTAGTCGTATGTATTACTAGACTGTTCCAAAAAAAAAAAACCAAAATTTCCCCATTGCCAAAAGTATTGAATTACCTATTTTATATTGAAATATTTTTCTATTTTTATTGCCAAGATTAAGAATTTATCGCTGAAACTGTTTTGAACATAGCTATTTATCACATCAGAAATTGTTGAATGATCAAATAACATAAACATTTCAAACGAATAAAGTTTCTAAGAAATAACTTAATTGCTATAAACTAGAATATAAATGTTTCTTCTTCCTAATTATAATTTTTATACTGTCCATAGTATGTGGCATAATCAATTTAAATTGTATAAAAGTAATAATTTGATGAATAAAACTATGAAAGTAGTAGGATCACAATTTTAAAAAAGTGGTGAAAATGTTGTACCCATTTAGCAAAAATAATATTTGTTTAAGTACATAGTTGAAACAATTTTTAAATAATTTATGACTTTTTCTTTCCACTTTTGGTTTTGTTTCTTTCATTTTGTTCCACTTCTTGTCTATTTCAATATTCTAGCGCAAATTCATTAATACAATATTAATAATCTAGAGATTAAGACAGAGGTGTTTGGTTGTTTCGTTTTGTGTGGCCTTTAGGGTCAACTTGGGACAAATTGTCCCCTCCCTACTCTCTTCTAATTGGATCCAAACTCTTCGTACGTAAGCTAGCTACTACTCTTCAAGGAACAAACTTTTACTATAAACAACAAATTAAACAATCATAAGCATATTCATAGTTTACCATTGTTTTCACGATGACCTTTGAAACTTTGTATTTCTTCCTTCTACATTGTCCTACTCAAACACAAAATTTCGTTAAGGATACCAGTAATATAATTTATAGAACTGTTAGTTAGTTTGTTATATATAGATAATATCTATTGGCTATTGCCATCATTAGTTTTATATGTATTGAGGAGATGATATAAACCTAGAAAATTAAAGAATTATAACTTGCATTAGAAATAGAACACTACTCTTTCAATATTTTCACATTTTGTAACTGGCCGTTCATCTTAACTTAAGATATATGAACCCTTTAAAATTAACAACGTAACCATTAAAACTAGCATGATATGGACATTCAAACAATGAATTCGTTATTTTTCTTGGAAAAGGCATTGATTTGACAAAACTAAAACGAATGGCACCAAGTTAATAAATTCAGAGTGCTCTCTTTTTAATTCTTAGCACTTCGACATAAAGAGAGAACAAAACAATAACAACCATAAATCTGGAACCACACACAAGCACCAATTATATAATTTAAGTCAATCGTCATTAACATTTCTCTAAAGAATATGTGTAACAGCACCGTTTAGCACTAACCCATACTTTAAATAGATTATCAACTTCATAATCTATAAACATGTTATATACTTATGTGTTTAAATACATAGATGTATGAATGTGTAACCTAATTCAGACAGATCTATTACAGATAAACATATGCATGCATACATACATATACGTTTAATTTTTGTTGGAACAGACAATCCTGCATGCATGCATATGTATAAATCTATTTATTTGTGAAATTTTTTAAGACTAGTTAATAAAGTAAAATTATTAAATATACATTATATAACTAAAATAAAAGTCAAAATATATAATATTGTATGATATGGTGGGAGATTAGTGGCCAATAAGTCATTATCTGACTTATCTATATCGGTCCTCTTCCCTAATTTTTATAGTAATATTTATGAAATGTGGTATATAGCTTTTTTTGACAACAAATGTGGTATATAGCTTAAACCTTTTTGTTTATGTCGTTTTTGCTTTGATTGAATTAACAATGCATTTAGGGTATACTTAATTATTACTTATAGTTGATATTGTTTATATATACAATAATAATATAAGAGTTATTTACAAAAAAAAGTATAGAAATACGGATGCCTTTCGGAAAGAAGTACCGTGCCTACTAAACTTCAGATTTAAGTACTTGGGTTTTCGAAAATTACTATATTATCCTTAATATATGACATCATACAACTCATACTCAATGGTTGATACTAATGGTTTTGTTACACTAATGATTTTCCAGTTTCCACATACGACAAAATTGATTAAACACTCAAAATTATTTGGGTTATATAAAAAAAAAATTGTTGTGAAAAGATGATGTCCACGCAAAGAAAATACACAGTAGAACTCATTCTGCTTTCACAAATCTGTTCAATCTCCCATACTATTTATTTCTTGAAAAATACTTGGATTTTCATCTATTTTTAATTAATCAATCAAAATTTAATAATATGCCATATCATTTTCTGTTTAAAAATAAATCAAAATTAAAATTAATAAAATAAAACAAATTAAGGGAAAACTTTTTGTAAGATTTTTATTAAGAAAATTACATTCAATTTGGGTTGATAAAATAGTAGTTAGGGTTTAAATTTTATAAATAAATAAAATTATATTTTGGTTTGGGTTTAGATTTTATAAATAAACAAAATTATATTTTGGTTTGGGTTGATAAAATAGTTGTTGGGGTTTAGATTCTGTAATTAAACAAAATTATATTTCGGTTTGGGTTCGTAAAATAGTAGTTAGGGTTTAGATTTTGTGATTAAACGAGATTATATTTTGGTTTGGCTTGATAAAATAATGGTTAGGATTTAGATTTTGTAATTAAACGAGATTATATTTTGGTTTGGGTTGATAAAATAGTGGTTAGGGTTTAGATTTTGTAATTAAACGATATTATATCTAATTTTGGATTGATAAAATAGTGTTTAGAGTTTAGATTTTGTTATTAAACAAAATTAGATTGTGGAGTTTATAAATTAAATTTTGTTTTAGGTTTATAAATATTAATTATTTTAATTTATTTAATTAAATGACATGACTAATTTTGATTGGGTTGTTTAATTAGTTTCTTAAACTAGGTTTTAGTGAATATTTTTTCACTCAAATAATCTACGTTAAAATGATATGTTTTTATACTAACTAGTTTTGCTATACTAAAATCAAAGTTATAGGTTCTACTTGGGTTTAGTAGCTACTAACTCTGGGTTTAGTTCTCTCTGTTTCATCTAATATTGTGGAGTTCACCACAAACCCTAAATAACCTAAATCTAGCTCTCGTAGCTTACTTCTAGTCCACATGATTGGCATAAATTCATGTGCGCCATTGTAGATGATTTCCCGTTCATGAAAAAATTATCTTCGTTTAACAACTTGCCTAATTTCGATGACGTCAGCTTCTTATGCCGCTTAAAACATCCGGGACAATAATGTCATGTACAGTTGGTTTTCTTATTTTTTTAGTGCTTTGCTTGTTACAATACCTAAATCCGAAGTTAGAAGCAAAATAGTGCCTAGTATTATAATAAGCTCATAATATAATTAAAGCAAGTACACTCTTAGTGGCTCAAACCACATTCGTTAAAGATATATAATGTATATATATATTATGTGTGTGTGTGTGTATTATATAGTTTTGTTTTTAATTTCTTTTAGTGTTAATGTGTTATATAGTTTCCATTGTTCGTAATTGTGTACCATTTTAATATTCACGAGCCTTTTTGTTTGTTGATCATATGGGATCACTTAAATCGAATATGAAATATTCGGAAATTGGTTTGTTTCTGAAATGATATATATTAGTCTATTAACAAATGAATATATTAGTCTATTAACAAATGAATATTCTTAATGTAGCTATTTAATCAAACCAATTTTGAAATAGAAGTTATAAAAATTTAATATTTGTCACATAGGTCTATTTCAATGTTGTGGGATAAAGTATCCAAAAATCTGAATAACCAAAACCAAATTATCCAAATTACCCCTTTCATATGCATGCATGTATGGAAATATCATCAAACATAAATTTAGGTTTTAAATAGTCAGATAAATCTAATAGCCATAAAACTTGTCAAATAATAAACCACGACTATTGAATTCTAGATAACTCTTGATGACAAAAAAATATACAAAAATACATACTCTTGATGCATGCTTCTCACTATGGAGTAATAAATGCTAACTAGTAATGTGATTCCAAACGAGAAAAGCACAAGTAGATTAGAGATTAGTTGCATGTACATAAACAACTAGTAAGATGATTCCAAATCACACATATACATATATCGCGTTGGTCGGACTCGGATACTCTCAATGGTCGGTAATTTTAAAACCAAAAATGATGAAAACTTTTATCCACATTTTATAATTTCTTCATATTATTATACACTAATATTTTTGCATAAGGCCTTAAGAGCCGACCTTAAAGCGAAGGCCACCATATTTAGATAACACTTCCATTCTAAATTCGATATTACTTTAGTGTGTTTTAATTATCACCCACTTGTTTCATTATATGTGAACAAAAACATATTTCTAACTAGCTATGTTTATTAGTTTAAAAAAAAAAAACTCGATGCATTGTTTTGCTCACTTAGGAATAATTACATTATCATGAACGACTAAACATATATTAATTCTTTGGTTTTTAGAAGAAAAGAAACGAAAAGTAAACCAACTTGTAGCTTAATAAGTTTGATTAATGTTCCCTTTTTCGGTTAGATAAGGTTTATAGAAAGGCATAATTTTTTTTGGGGTCTCCTAACGTATAAAAATTTATTTTTCTTCACTCAATGTAGAATTTTTTAAGGGTTTCAGTAATTAAATAAATGGGTAACAAAAAAAATGTTGATAAAGTTATGAGTCAGGCTAATAATGTGTTTTAACCACGTTGAACGAGGGTTGTTATATGTTAATGTTGTTGATTACCATGTAAACACCAAATGTTACACACTAATATTTTTTTTCAACTTTTTATTCTATTGGGCTAAATCTAAATGGGTCAAAGGTCAGAGAACTAATCAATTAAAGAAAAGAAAATAAAGAAAGGGGATAAAGAGAATGGAGCATGGAGAAGCATAATGATGAGAATGGAAATCATAACCAACGGTCGTAAAGCCACGAGTCGTTTCTCTATAAATTACGACACACTTCTCTTCATCATTACCAAACTCATCCTTCACTTCATTCTTCTTTTTAAACCACTGTCTCTCTCTCTCTCTCTTTGGTCTCAAGTCTCACAATAACAATAATTTTAGTTAACCTATAACTTATAAAATAACAAGAAAGAAACAAATATGTCTTCGATGGGAGCAAACTAC
Organism: Capsella rubella; assembly: GCF_000375325.1. NCBI lineage: Eukaryota > Viridiplantae > Streptophyta > Magnoliopsida > Brassicales > Brassicaceae > Capsella > Capsella rubella. Next base: position 445,332 of record NW_006238920.1, read on the forward strand.
GCACATCTACAAGTCATGCAGAAGAAACAGAAGGAGAAGATGATGAAGAAGAAGTTGGAGAAGAGGAGAGAAGGCGGTGTAGACGGTGGTGAAGGCGGTGGTGTTTCTTCCGCCGGTAACAGAATATTTCCGGTTAAGTCTTCTCCGTCGTCCACGACTTTTGGAGTAGTAGAAAGACAAGAATGAATGAATGAATGACTGAAGTGTGGAGATATTTTCTTTTTTTTTTTCTATTTTCAGTTGAATTTATGTGTCTTTTGTGTGTGATTTGATTTGATGTGATGTGATATAAGTGGTCCTCTTTTGTGTCTAGTCTTTTAAGTTACGTAATTTGTGTTTCATTTGTTTTAATATCAAATTTGTATCACAATAATTTGTATATTTTCGTACTTTTCAATCAACATGTTGTAAGATATTTCTGTAATGACAATCGTAATTTTAAGATAATTTTTGTTTTTGGTTTTTGGCAAACTTTTTTTCTATGAAGTTTGTGAAGGTTGCGTAAAACACGAGTGGTCGGATTAAGACATATAGTCAAATTGTTTGAGTTCAGTGGAACCTTGTTATAACTAGACATGGGTTAGCGTATTGTTTTCTAATTCAAGAACACTGTCTTGTTCCCTGTCGTATGGAACATTTGCGGCTAAAAGTAAAGATGGAGATGTATATATATATCAAGAAGAAAGTAATGGTTGTAATTGATAAATATGTATCGCAGCAGTACAAAATGAATCGTTTTCGTAATAACCAATCATAAAAACGATAGAAAAGCGATTACACAAAAAAAAATACTCTCAATATATATATGTAACACTCTTATGGTACTCGTTATTTTGTATTGTTTTTTAAACTATTTACCTTAGTGTTTACCGTTTCTCTATTCGCTAAACTTTTTAAATTTGTACCGTTTTGTGTTGTTAATCAGACCTAACCTAGCTCTAAACTTTTTTTTTTTTTTTTTTTTTTTAACACATACCTTTATTCCTCTTAATCGATACCGATTACAAACTGCAGTGCCTCCTATATGAGTCACACCTGAATACATTACAACAAAAGAGGGAGGGAGTAAGAGGAAAATTATTGAAACACACCAAACCAAGTGCCTACCTAGCTCTAAACTTGTTTGTACCGTTTTGTGTTGTTAATTTAGACCTAAACTAACTGCGATCTTATTGAGTTTGAGCATCACGTTTGTGTGTATTCAGTTTTATATAGTTAGCTTAGACGTAACTGAAATGGATATGTGCAAAATCTTCTCGTTTAGCATGTGCAAATAGGATGGTCGAACATGATCCGAATATAAAGAAAACTAAACTAAACAAATAATTCAAACAAAACATGCATATACTTTAATTTATAATCTATAATATTTTTAAGTTTTTCTTTTCTTTTTACCATAGTAAATATATCTTTCATACGTTGACAAAAAAATAATATATATCTTTCATACATAAACTTTGCGACGGTTATGTGTTGATTGGAGTATTTAAACATGATCTACTTAAACATATTGTAAGTGCTAGTGGCCAAGTTTTGAGAAAAATTATTAGAAAAACGATAACCAAGATATGGAATGTTTTTGTTTTGGAGCTAACTAATGCAATGCTCAATCTAATATTGCAGAAATAGGTAAGTATTCTTCAAATTTCGAGCATGCCTCTAAAACCAATAAGATTTCTAGTTTCCTAGGGTTTTATACGGTTTCAAGAAAGTGGAGGCATCAAATTGTGTTTAGAAGGATCAATTAAAGAACATGATTTTTTTTTTTTTTTTGTTTCCCAGTCTTCTTCTTGTATGGTATTGTGATCATAATTGGCTAAGAAGGGAAGAGCACATGTGCATCATATGGTTAACATAATTGTGCTTATCATATGCTTTTATATGGGCGCGCATAGTTGTCGATAGAAACAAAACATGCGTCGAGCTAAAAGAAAACAAAAATACTTAAAAACCTGTAGAATCTTTGATTCCTGTAAGCCATGAGGACATGTGCTTTTGCTCTTCTTTCGGACAAAACAAGTTGCTGTCATTTTTTGGACAAGATGAAATATCATGTCAAGGAAAATAATGTGTAGATGCAAAGGAAGCCACAAAGTTTATAATTGAAATGTTGACAATGTTTTTAACAATTTTCTTATTAGATTTCGTGGTAAGATACCTTTACGAACAGTGATCACCATCGTAATGAACTAATTAATCTAGTTTGGTAACAAATCAACATATATATAGGACCGTAACAACTACTGCAAACCTTACTTATTTTTTTCTTATTAAAATTGATTAATCCGATATTATTATTTCTTGGATTGTATATCTAGTTGATTGATAAATATTTTAATTAAAAGTATATCTAGTTGATCTTGTAAGAGATAACTTTTCATATCTTCAATAGAATAAATATTTAAATCTAAAATAAAATATAGGATAAAAAAAACAAATGTGCTGCCAAAAATGTTTTTTTTTCCTTCGTTTAACAAATATTCTATATATAGTATATAATAATGACTTCGTCTTGTACCATTTATAAATCGGGAAGGCATCATGAGCCTAGATTAATTTTTAACGGAATTTTTATTATAAAATGTAAATTTTTTGTTTAAATTATATGAATAGAAGTGAACTATATGATTTTTTTGAAGATAAATTTAGTTATTATGAGAAAAATTTATGGAAAATAACATATTTTGTGTTTGAATCATCGTCAAAAATATTGGACGTTAATTTTTAGTATCAAGTTATACAAAATTCTTTTATATGATCATTGTGAATGGTAGTATTAATGTGTCATAAAAAAAAAATTCTCATATCTTTGTAAGAAATTGATAATTGTCTTATTTTCTTTTAATGATGTATTTTTCTCTTCATTAAAAAAGCAAAACTTATCTTCATCAATGTAGTATTTTCAGTGAAAAAAGTGATTTCTAAAATTATTTAATGAAGAAATTAAAAAATATTTTTGGCGTGAGGAAAAAAGTTTCAAATAAATTCAGGTAAGTCAATTTCGTAATTAATTTTGATTAAAGAAATATTTAATAAATAAGTTGTATATTCGCTGTACATGACTCGTTTAGTTCTGTAGCCGAGCTGAGCCGACACAAAGCCGTTTAAGTTAAATCCACTCTTTGTCGGTGGACAAAGCCGGCTCTAATCCAATCACACACACACTCTCTCTCTCTCTCTCTCTCTCTCTCTCTCTCTCTCTCTCTCACCAGCCCACACACAGCTCTCTCCTTCTCTCTCTCTCTCTCCTCCGCTTTATACTTTGTTGAGTCAAAAATTACAGACGAAGAAGAAGAAGTAGAAACCTCTCTCTCTCTCTCTATCTCTCTCTCGTCTTCTTCGCTTCTCTTCTACGAAACAGACAAATGCAGAAGAACTGATTCTGCTTCTTCTTCTCGCATTTTTCCCATTTAGGTCAGTTCAATTTCGCAACCTACCTGCATGATTTGGTATCGGATCTCTTGTGTTTGATTTCAATGAGAGATCCGATTGTGAATTTTGATTCCACCCCCGATCTGAATCTTGCTTTTTGAGTTCGTATTGATGCAAAAGTTTCCTCATTTAGTTTAGCTCGAATCGATTCGGATCGTGTGGTTTTCTCAGTTGCTTATAGACTTAAACAGTATAATTCAGTTAGGTAGAGTCATCTTTGGAGACTTCTCATAGTCATCACCTATAGTTGCATTTACTTTCAAGTGTGTCATTGGGTACTTTGTCTGGATCTTTATGTTCTGTTTTCGTCTGATCTCTGTTTGCAGGGGGGAGGTTGATGTTCTGACGATCTGGTTTGGGTAGATCTGGGTAGGGGCAAGGTCTAATTTTGATTTGAGAATCTTGAAGTGAAGTGAAATATAAAGATATGACAAGTGCACTTGGATGGAGATTTCCTTCCAGTAATGGGAATGGCCTTGCCCCAGGCGAGACGGTAATCTTATTGGATCTGAGTTGTTCTATTGTGATGTTTCCTTTTCTGGTCTATTAGCAGGATGATTAAGCTGATGATATATTCCTTGAGTTTGAATCAGATTTAGAATTGTACTTGAGCTGAGCCCATTGTTGATTAATTCAGTGGTGCTTTTTCCTTTAAATGGTATCTTGTGAGTAAACTTGTGTTCTATTATTTCACGTGTCTGCGTATCTCTTTACTGCGTCCTTCTTGTTTCGTTTTACTGTAGAAATGTCATAAAGTTTCCTTCTTTACAACCAAAACCTGACCCAATGGACGTTAAATCAACTGTGAAATGAATAAAACGCTTTGTACCAATCAGTTATATCTTACAGAGCGTCATGACAAAGATGATAGTCTTTTGCAGGAAAATTTCCATTTTAACTTATTTTGTGTTGGCTGGTCTTGACTGCAGGAGAGAAATGGGGATATGAAGATGCAAGATTCAGAGCCCCCAACGCCACATTCAACCACAAAGATGAGTTTGAGGTTAGACATATTTATGTATTTGGTGTTGCATGGAAGCCAATCAGTGTGATAAAATCGAGGCCTTTTCAGGATTTGTTGCACCACAATCTTGGTTTAACGATGCCTTTGAAAATCAATATTATGTGGATTGGTTTCCTATGTTAATATTTCAAATAAAATATTTTAAGTAGAAAGGCACACCTATTAGCGACTTCGTAACTAACACTTTCTTATCACCTGCAGAGACCGAACCACCAGCATGGAAGATCCAGATGGGACATTAGCAAGTGTTGCCCAATGCATTGAGCAGCTGCGCCAAGGTTCATCATCTGCACAAGAAAGAGAATATTGCCTGAAGCAATTACTGGACCTTATAGAAATGCGCGAAAATGCATTCAGCGCTGTTGGATCACACTCCCAAGCTGTGCCAGTACTTGTCTCTCTTCTCCGGTCAGGGTCACTTGGAGTGAAGATACAAGCTGCAACCGTCTTGGGTTCTCTCTGCAAGGAGAACGAACTGAGAGTTAAAGTGTTACTTGGTGGATGCATTCCGCCATTGCTTGGCCTTCTCAAATCCAGTTCAGTTGAAGGGCAGATCGCTGCAGCAAAAACAATCTATGCTGTTTCTGAAGGTGGGGTGAAAGACCATGTTGGATCAAAAATATTTTCCACTGAGGGAGTCGTACCGGTTCTCTGGGACCAATTGCGCAGTGGAAATAAGAAAGGAGAAGTTGATGGTTTGTTAACTGGTGCACTTAAGAATCTTTCTAGCACCACAGAGGGATTTTGGTCTGAGACAATTCGAGCTGGGGGAGTGGATGTACTTGTGAAGCTGCTTGCAAGCGGGCAGTCAAGTACACTATCTAATGTCTGTTTCCTTCTTGCGTGTATGATGATGGAGGACGCCTCTGTTTGTTCCAGCGTATTGACTGCGGATATTACAAAACAGCTTCTCAAGTTATTAGGATCAGGTAATGAAGCGCCAGTGAGGGCGGAGGCTGCTGCTGCTCTCAAGTCGCTTTCTGCTCAATCTAAGGAAGCAAAGCGAGAAATCGCTAATTCTAATGGTATTCCTGTTTTAATAAATGCAACAATAGCTCCATCGAAAGAATTCATGCAAGGTGAATATGCGCAAGCACTACAAGAAAATGCAATGTGTGCCCTTGCCAATATTTCCGGTGGTTTGTCATATGTCATATCAAGCCTTGGTCAGAGCCTTGAATCCTGCTCTTCACCTGCTCAGACTGCTGACACCCTTGGGGCTTTAGCTTCAGCATTAATGATATATGATGGGAAGGCAGAAACTACAAGAGCATCTGATCCGTTGGTCGTTGAGCAGACTCTGCTAAAGCAGTTCAAGCCTCGTCTACCATTCCTGGTTCAAGAACGTACAATTGAAGCACTTGCAAGTTTGTATGGGAATTCCATACTCTCTGTCAAACTTTCTAACTCGGATGCAAAACGTTTGCTTGTTGGTCTTATTACAATGGCGGTGAATGAGGTTCAAGATGAGCTAGTAAAGGCCCTTCTGATGCTGTGTAACCATGAAGGTAGCCTGTGGCATGCACTACAGGGTCGTGAAGGGATCCAATTGCTAATATCTCTTCTGGGTCTTTCATCCGAACAGCAGCAAGAATGTGCTGTTGCACTCCTTTGCCTTTTGTCTAACGAAAATGATGAAAGCAAGTGGGCCATCACTGCTGCTGGAGGTATACCTCCACTTGTTCAAATTCTAGAGACTGGCTCGGCCAAAGCCAGGGAAGACTCTGCAACCATCCTTAGGAATTTGTGCAATCATAGCGAAGATATACGTGCTTGTGTTGAAAGTGCTGATGCTGTCCCTGCTCTCTTATGGCTACTAAAGAATGGTAGTCCAAATGGTAAAGAAATTGCCGCCAAGACATTGAACCACTTGATTCATAAATCAGATACTGCAACAATCAGTCAGCTTACGGCATTGTTGACCAGTGATCTACCTGAGTCTAAAATTTACGTTTTGGATGCATTGAAGAGTATGCTTTCTGTGGTTCCATTCAATGACATGTTACGTGAAGGCAGTGCTTCGAATGATGCTATTGAGACCATGATCAAGTTGATGAGCTCTGCAAAAGAAGAAACTCAAGCAAATTCAGCCTCAGCTCTTGCAGCTATCTTCCAGATTAGAAAGGATTTGCGTGAGAGCGCTCTAGCCCTCAAAACTCTCTTGTCGGCCATAAAACTGTTGAATGTGGATTCAGAAAAGATCCTTGTTGAGTCTTGTCGTTGTCTAGCTGCAATTTTACTTTCAATTAAAGAGAATCGCGATGTGGCCGTTTCTGCCAGAGAAGCATTGCCTACTCTGGTTTCTCTTGCCAACTCTTCCGTTCTAGAAGTTGCTGAGCAAGGAATGTGCGCTTTGGCTAATCTTATATTGGACAGTGAAGTGTCCGAGAAGGTCATTGTCGAAGATATTATTTTGTCAGCCACTAGAATCTTACGTGAAGGTACAGTGTCTGGGAAAACACTTGCAGCTGCGGCAATTGCCCGCCTGCTTAGTCGTCGCCGAATTGATTCTGCGTTGACAGATTCTGTGAACCGTGCTGGAACAGTGCTTGCCTTAGTGTCTCTTCTAGAATCTGCCGACGGAAGATCTGACGCAATATCAGAAGCCCTAGATGCTCTTGCCATATTCTCAAGGTCAGGAGCTAATGGAAATGTAAAACCAGCTTGGGTTGTTTTGGCTGAATCTCCTAACAGTATGGCCCCAATAGTCTCATCCATAGTGAGTGTTGCTAATCCTTCACTACAGGACAAAGCTATTGAAGTTTTGTCAAGACTTTGCCGTGATCAGCCTATGGTTTTGGGGAACATGGTCAACAATGCCAGAGATTGCGTGTCATCTATAGCTAAAAGGGTGATAAACACCAGGGACCCGAAAATAAAAATTGGTGGAGCTGCCATTATTATCTGTGCTGCCAAAGTTAACGACCAGAAGATGATAGAAAACTTGAATGAGTCACAATTGTGTGCCAAATTCGTTCAAGCACTAGTGCGGATCCTAGATTCATCTCAGCAAGATCAGGAGAAGGATGAGAAAGATAAAATCTGCATATGCATTCATCCTAAAGAAAAGGAAGAAGATGAAGAAGAAGAGGCAATAGAAAATAGGGAGGGTTCCACGGGGGCAACAGTTATTTCTGGTGACAATTTAGCCATCTGGTTACTCTCGGTTCTTTCTTGTCATGATGAAAAGAGCAGAGCAGTAATATTGGAGTCAGAAGGCATCGAGTTGATTACTGACAGGATAGGCAACCGTTTTCTCCAGGTATTTAACTTTCTTATAGATTAGAGTCTTTAAGATCACAGCTTATCAGAAACATTGATTAAAAAAAACCCACTCTGATAGAATTTCACATTCTAACTCATTTTGGCACGCGAGGTTGTCGATTATCTTTCTTTAGGTGCTAATTTTTTTGAACATTTCAGGCTGATAATGGAGAAGACGCCAACATTTGGGTTTGTGCATTATTGCTAGCTATACTTTTCCAGGACAGAGAAATCACTCGCGCACATGCAACAATGAAGGCTGTTCCAGTGCTCTCAAATCTTGTGAAGTCAGAGGAATACGCAGACAGATATTTTGCAGCACAAGCTCTAGCTAGTCTTGTCTGTAACGGTAGTCGGGGGACTCTTCTATCTGTTGCAAACTCCGGTGCTGCGGCTGGGTTTATATCATTGCTTGGTTGTTCTGATGATGACATAAAAGAACTTCTGCAGCTGTCGCAGGAGTTCGATTTAGTGCGCTACCCAGACCAGGTTGCCCTTGAAAGGCTTTTCCGAGTTGAAGATATTAGAGTTGGGGCTACTTCTCGAAAAGCGATTCCCTTACTAGTTGAACTTCTTAAACCAATTCCAGACCGCCCCGGTGCTCCGCTTCTTGCACTTAATCTTCTAACTCAGCTTGCTGGAGACTGTCCACAAAATATGATTGTCATGGTAGAGTCAGGTGCTCTAGAGGGACTCTCAAAATATCTTTCCCTTGGACCTCAGGATGAGCAAGAGGAAGCTGCAACAGTTCTTTTAGGGATCTTGTTTAGCAGTGCTGAAATTCGAAGGCATGAGTCAGCATTTGGTGCCGTCAGCCAACTAGTAGCAGTGTTGCGTCTAGGTGGAAGAGGAGCAAGGTACAGTGCTGCCAAGGCTTTGGATAGTCTCTTTACCGCTGATCATATCAGAAATGCAGAGTCTTCTAGACAAGCTGTCCAGCCATTGGTAGAGATTCTCAACACTGGTTCAGAGAGAGAGCAGCATGCTGCTATTGCTGCACTTGTTAGGTTGTTGAGTGATAATCCATCACGGGCTCTGGCAGTTGCAGATGTGGAGATGAATGCGGTGGATGTTCTCTGCAGGATCCTTTCTTCAAACTATACGATGGAACTGAAGGGGGATGCAGCAGAGCTGTGCTATGTTCTGTTTGCAAATACGAGGATTAGGTCTACAGTTGCTGCAGCGCGTTGTGTTGAGCCACTTGTCTCTCTTCTTGTGACTGAGTATAGCCCTGCTCAGCATTCAGTTGTACGTGCACTGGACAAGCTTGTCGATGATGAACAACTGGCTGAACTAGTTGCAGCTCATGGTGCTGTGGTTCCTCTTGTTGGCCTTCTCTATGGTAAAAACTATGTGCTTCATGAGGCGATATCCAGGGCTCTAGTAAAGTTAGGCAAGGACAGGCCTGCCTGTAAACTGGAAATGGTGAAAGCTGGAGTTATCGACTGCGTACTTGATATTCTCCACGAAGCTCCAGATTTTCTTTGTGCTGCGTTTTCAGAACTACTTCGCATCCTCACAAATAATGCTACTATTGCGAAGGGACAATCTGCTGCAAAGGTGGTGGAGCCACTTTTCAATTTGCTGACGAGGTTGGAGTTTGGAGCTGATGGACAGCACAGTGCTCTGCAAGTTTTGGTCAATATCTTAGAACATCCACAATGCCGTGCTGATTATACACTTACACCACACCAAGTGATTGAGCCGCTAATTCCGCTGCTGGAATCTGCGTCCCCAGCAGTACAGCAGTTGGCAGCTGAGCTTCTGTCTCATCTTCTCTACGAGGAGCATCTGCAGAAGGATCCATTAACACAACTTGCAATCGGTCCTTTAATCCATGTGCTGGGATCTGGCATACACCTATTACAGCAGAGAGCTGTGAAAGCACTCGTTAGCATTGCTCTAACATGGCCAAATGAAATAGCTAAAGAAGGTGGTGTGAGTGAGCTGTCAAAGGTCATACTGCAAGCTGATCCATCACTTTCCAATGTGTTATGGGAGTCTGCAGCATCAATTTTGGTTATCATCTTGCAATTTAGCTCCGAATTTTACCTGGAAGTTCCTGTCGCCGTTCTTGTAAGACTGCTTCGTTCTGCTTCTGAAAACACTGTGGTTGGTGCACTTAACGCTCTTCTAGTGTTGGAAAGCGATGATGGAACCAGCGCAGAGTCCATGGCTGAAAGTGGTGCCATAGAAGCTCTACTTGATCTTTTAAGGTCTCACCAGTGCGAGGACACAGCAGCGAGACTGCTCGAGGTACTTCTCAACAATGTGAAGATTAGAGATTCAAAAGCCACCAAGACTGCAATCCTACCCTTGTCCCAGTACCTCTTAGATCCACAGACCCAAGCTCAGCAAGCACGATTACTGGCAACTTTGGCCCTCGGTGATCTTTTTCAGAACGAAGCACTCGCTAGAAGCACTGACGCAGCTTCTGCTTGTCGTGCTTTAGTCAATGTCCTTGAGGAACAACCCACCGAAGAAATGAAAGTAGTTGCTATATGTGCCCTGCAAAACCTTGTCATGTATAGCCGGTCCAACAAAAGGGCAGTTGCTGAGGCAGGTGGTGTGCAGGTCGTCTTGGATCTGATCAGTTCCAGTGATCCTGAAACATCTGTTCAGGCTGCAATGTTCGTAAAACTACTCTTCTCTAATCACACCGTTCAAGAGTACGCATCTAGCGAGACCGTCAGAGCAATAACTGGTGAGAAAAATCTTGGTACCTTCTGTATCAATTTGATCTGCTCATATTTATTTTCTTATATCTCAGATGTTGCTTCCTTTTAATTTGCAGCTGCTATTGAGAAGGACTTATGGGCCACTGGAACTGTGAATGACGAGTATCTAAAAGCTTTAAACTCTTTGTTTAACAACTTCCCGCGCCTAAGAGCCACTGAGCCTGCAACACTAAGTATCCCACATCTAGTTACATCTCTCAAGACAGGATCAGAGGCAACTCAAGAAGCTGCCTTGGATGCGTTGTTTCTTCTCAGACAAGCTTGGTCAGCCTGTCCGGCCGAAGTTTCCAGGGCCCAATCAGTTGCTGCTGCAGACGCCATTCCCTTACTTCAGTACCTGATCCAATCAGGTCCACCGCGGTTCCAGGAGAAAGCTGAATTCCTACTGCAGTGTTTGCCAGGTACACTGGTAGTCACAATCAAGCGCGGTAACAACATGAAGCAATCCGTTGGTAACCCAAGCGTGTTCTGCAAGATCACACTCGGTAACAATCCTCCTAGACAAACCAAGGTAACAAATGACTCATCACCCCTTTTTCAATCAACTGCAACTAGTAATTTCCCGAGAAATCAACTCTATCTTTCGACTTTTTTCAGGTGATATCAACAGGACCTAACCCAGAGTGGGACGAGAGCTTCTCATGGTCATTTGAAAGCCCTCCCAAAGGTCAAAAACTCCACATATCATGCAAAAACAAGAGCAAAATGGGAAAGGTATGTCATGAAACTTAATTCATATATAGAAAACAGTTTCAAGATTTTGCCGGTTTAACTGTAAACTGTGTCTTGGCTTTGTGCAGAGCTCCTTTGGGAAAGTAACGATCCAAATCGATAGAGTGGTGATGCTGGGAGCAGTTGCAGGTGAATACAGTTTGTTACCTGAAAGTAAAAGTGGCCCAAGAAATCTTGAGATCGAATTCCAGTGGTCTAACAAGTAAACCACCTCTTCATCTTTTTGTGTTACTTTTTTGTTTTTGAGATTTCTTCAATCGAATCTTCTGTTTTTTTTTTTCGTTTTTCAAAAATTGTTTGATTAATTATAATGATACTGTATATAGTTTGTATTGTAATGTAATGATTACACATGGTTTTCTTTCTTTCAAATCTTGTTAACTGTGTGTTAGTGATTCAATTCATTTGTAACATTTTGTTGTCCTCTCTCCTTTGTATTTTGTGTAGCTCATATATTCATCTTTTTGGTTTGCCTCTTATGGTTATAAACTGAACTGAGATTTTTTTTTCCTTTTCGTTTTCATATAAAAGTTTGGGATCATTCTAGACGTCAAACATAGCAGAGTCAATCAGTCATAACCTCACCATAGTTTAATATTAATTAAAGAAAAAAGAAACCAAGATGCAAATGATCCGTAGTAAAAACATAGAAAAATGAGAGCATCCCGGTACGTGTATTGATTTGCCAGTTTTGCATATCGCAAGTTATTATCTTCATAAATATTTATGTTTTCACTCTCAAATGGGCAATATATAATTTGGTCAAATACAAATGTATTGCTTTTTTTGTTTTAGTTAACTTTGAATATGATAACTTTGAATAAGTTAAATACAAAAATTTATTACCTAAATATATATGTATCTCAAAAATGTTTATGTTTTGACTCTAAAATGGGCAAGTGAATATTTTTTTTTGAATAAGAAAAAATATCTTAGTGTGTGGTGCATGTATATATAAGCAATGCTGATTAGAAATTATTCAGTAGGAGATAAACAAACAAAAAAATCAGAAAAATATATTAAAGAAGTTGTTTAATTTCTGCATCATGAAATCTGTTACTTTGGTTGTGGTTTCTTGTGTTTTCATGTTTTTGGTGATGCATAATGCTAAAGGTGAAATATATTTGGAGAATGGTTACTTGATTGATGAAATTTATTTATGAAAAAGCGTCTAAGTTTTTGTATTATCAATTTTTTTATATATAACCTATGACATTTTATTAACCATCTAATATTTTTGTGGTTGATATAAAATAGTGGAGGCAAAAGACCGAGCACCTCTACTTGTTGAGTTTGTTCCAGGAACGTACTGCTACAGAGATCCTGCTACGGCTTCTTCTCAATGCCGAATTGAAACGAATGATAAATACTATACAAATTGCTATTGTAGAAATGTAGCAGGTGGACATGATTGTTCATGTTATCATTAATAATTTTATTTTATATGATTTACCGAATGTCACGAACTTAAATGTATTTTAATAAAATTTTACATATTTAATTTGTGTTGTGGTTATGAATTTTGTTTTTACGCATATAATAAAGCCAACGATAATTACATGCACATACTTTGGTTAAATATATATATCATAGGCGATAAATCACATGCACACACATGTGAATTTCTTGAACATGTATCAACGCATCCTCTATTGTTTTATGTTAATATGCAAGTCTCATATTTCCTTCATGTTTTGGGTTATATTAATTTCGGCTATTCCTTTCAACCTACAAAACCTCTCCTGACGTTGTAACCGCAATGCTAGAAAGCATTGGGAATGGTTTACCATCGGTGATGTCCTTGAAAAAACCTTGTTGTCCAGACAGAACTAGGACTCGAACATATATAACGTAGACTTGTTGAGATATAAACACGGTAACCCCGTAGTACCATATAGGTTAAGCCATCCAACCAGTGGGATTCAATATGAGGAGTGTCCCCTTTCTTGCGAAAGCTCATATAAGCATGGCCAGGGAGGTAGAAGAACCAACCAAATTACAACATACTCTTTTCCACTCTCGTCAGACACCACCAAAAGTCCCCTCACGACATCAGATCCTTAGCGCAGGGCGTCGAAAATACTGTCACGTACTGTCGTAGGTTCATGACATTTTTCTGATTTTTTCTGGTTTTAAGATTACTGATTATTAGCTTTAAACCCAAACCTAAAAACTATCTAGTGTTCGGATCGCAGATTAACCAGTTAAACCGATCAGACCTTTTCAAAAATAAAAACATCTAATTTACTAAACACTTGCAATATAAAAAGTAGACACTATTTCAAATAAAAATACATTTTTTGAATAAATACAAATATAAATTATTTATTTACTCTCTGAACAAACATCAGCCGTCCGATAGCATAGATATCCCCTAGTAATAATTGAATGCATTAAAAATCTTAGATTTTATTGCTTTAGTTGAATAGCACAAAAACTTTTATTGATTTTATAAAGTTCTGAATCTAATAAGTTAAATGACTTTTCACATATCACAAACTAATAACATCAATCTTTAATTGAACTTTACAAAATCTTGATGGTATAATAAAAGATTCTACATAACATTTAAAGTCATTAAAACTTTATTAAAATCAAAAACCAATAACACCTCCTAAAATTAATTGGTCGAAGTTTTTTACATTGTCAAAATCTTAGTGGATGAACTTGACACTTGTCGTGATCATGTGACTTTATATGTGTGATCCAAGCTTTAGATAATTTAAGACCTAAATGTGCATATCTTATTTAAGTTATTATCTTCAAATATTTTTGTTTTGACTCTCAAATGGGCATTTAAGACTTTTAGTCAAATACAAATGTATTGCCTTTTTGTTTTAGTTAACTTTGAATAGGTCAATTACAAAATTTGTTACCTAAACGTGTCTATATTTGAGTAAGAACAAAGAATACCTTAGAGTACATGAGTGATGCATATATATATATAAGCATTGTTGATTAGAAATTATTCAGTAGAAGATAAACAAACAAACAAACAAAGAAATCAGATAATACATTAACCAGTTGTTAATTTCTACATCATGAAATCTGCTACTTTGCTTGTGGTTTCTTGTGTTCTCATGTTTTTGGTGATGCACAATGCTAAAGGTGAGATATATGTATATAGAGATTGGTTTACTCTAGTTTGTCCCCAAAAAAAAAAAAAGAGATTGGTTTACTTGGTTAATATGAGAAGATTTAGTGATGAAAAAAGCTTGTTATATTTTTTTTAATCCATCATCTAATTATCTTTTTTTGTGGTTGATGATATAAAATAGTGGAGGCAGAAGAACACGCACCTTTACTTGTTGAATTCATTCCGGACACACCATGTAATCCTAATCCTGCTAAGGCTGCTCAACAATGCCTAAGGGAAACTCATGATAAATACTATACTCATTGCAAATGTAAAAATCAAGCAGGTGGACATGATTGTTCATGTTTACACTGATAATTTTACTTTATATGATTTACCAAATGTCCAAAACTAAAATTTTAATTAATAAAATTTATCTTTTAATCTGTGTTTGTGGGTATGTTTTTTTCTTTTTTATTTACGCATATATATAATAAAGCCATCGAGAATGAGGCATACTTGGATATGTGGTTTGCAGACTTGTAGTATAGTCTTTGTTCCAAGAATTACCAATACGTGGATGCTTTGATTTGTTCTCCAAATTAGCCGCTTCACATTTATTGTTTAAATTAAAGCTTTAGGACTGTGATGAGATTCATATTTTTAATTTTGATCATTTCCAGACTCACATATGATCAGAAAATATCACAGAAATTATGCATATTTTGAATTTTGATACATACATATGAACATACTGTATATTATTTAAACTTTTGAGTTTGTTATTGAGGATATTTTCCTATTAGTGAAGATAATTAACATTATCGTTTTAATAAGAGAGATTTAGTACTTAGCATATTTATATATACATTCGTAGAGGTCAAACCCTAAGACTTTGAATGGTAGCAGTTTTTAGATTAGTTTTTGATTTTTGATTCTAAAAGACCAAAAAAATTGACATTCACAATTCTACCAATTCATTGATAGAATCTAAAAACTATTTTTTCAGCTTTCTAACAATATTACGCGACTTTTCTTATTGATTATTAATTTTTATTTTTTTCAAATAAAACCAAAAACTAAACAAATTACTATTCAAGATTTTTCAAAAACTAAAAGCTACAATAAAAATCAAAAACTAAAAACCAAAAACCAAAAGCCAAAAACCAAAAACCAAAAGCTAAAACCCATTTATGAACTACAAAACATTCATGGCCTAAGGGTGGATTAAAAAAGAACGTGCATTCAACAACTACACAACTTGATAGATTATGTCGAGATTAATGGCTAAAAGAGCCATTATATTAACTTGAGGGGACGTGTGGAAAAAAATCTCATATGGAAAGATGTAATAGAACTTAAGTAATATATAAAAGCTTAGGGTCAATCCACTCATTCCGGTTCTCCATCTTCCAATACAACTCTTTTCGCAAATTGCAAGCAAAATGGCTCTATGGTGAATGAATATACTTTGGTAGCCTGACAAAGCTGTGGGATGGAATTGTAGCTGGAAATGAAGCAGCTTCGTGTCTTAAAGTTGTAGGCTGTCCCGAATGGTGGGGAGATTGACCACGCACCCGCAGCTCCCAGGCATTCTCTCAAGGACATGGTCGTGGCCAGCCACCACGCGCTAATATATGTCACCCAAATCGTCACTGCCAACTCTGTTGCCGTTGGTTCTTCTTCCAAAATAACAGATTGTAAATTTTAAAACGATGGTCTCACAGCTTATTTTAGCTAATGTAGAAAAAGTACCAAAAAAAAAAAATCAATGAATATTAACTAAGTGAGTTTTGTTTCCAAAAAAAAGTCCTATAACACTACATAAAAATAAAATAATGTCCAGCCTAGTGTTTTTTTTTTTCAATGTTACTTTTTTTTTTGGCTAAAGAAAAATGCCTTATTTTTTATACATGACATACTGCTTTAAATTTAGCAATACCGTAAGAGTCTTTTTTTTTTTTTTTTTTTTTTTTTTTTTTTTTTGTAAAAGCGGATTACTTGGCACGCAAATCTCGTTCCAGTCCGCATTTGATTAAGTTTGTAAACAATTGTCCGTCAAGTTGGCTCATTTGAGTTAGCTTTTTATTTGATGACAAAAAAAAAGTAAGAGTTCTTTTTTTTTTTAATACTCCCTTCGTTCTTTTTAGATCATTTTTTGGACTAATGCACATTATTTAAGAAATTATTTAAGTTTTGTTTATATTTAAACAATTTTTTTAAAATATATATATATCTAAATACAATTTAACTAATGAGAAAAAAATATGCATAATATAAATGGTTAAACTAAGTTAAGCTGCTTTCATTGGTGTTTGAAGAGTCTTAAAGACTTACATATTACTTCTTGTGAAATGTGGTCGGATTGTAAAGCAGATGTATCTGCGGTTGAGTCTTATTTGTTGTGGCCTAAGTATCGGGTTCAACTAGATAGGATTTCCGAGCTTTTACATTCCATTGGAGAGGTGAAGTTTAAGTTGTCACATTTGAAGGCTAACTCTTTGGTTACAGACATTGCGAAGAGTGTGACGAGAGATGGATGCCTCAACAAAAGGTTTATATTGAAATACTCTTCGGCGTGGGACTTAAAAATCACCAGAAGGTTTATATTATAGTTTAACAACATTTTGCAAATATTCAATCAACAAAAGTACTACAGGTTTATACGAAGATTTAGCAACATTTTGATCTCCTAAATTTTATATTTTTACCCCATTAAAAAAAAATATTTTGAACACCTCTAAAATCTAGTTATGGCTCCGCTACTGTCGTAAGTTTATGACATTTTTCTCATTTTTTCTGGTTTTAAGATTACCAGAATTTAGAATTAGACCCACACTGAAAAAACATTCCGTGTTCAGATCGCAAATTAATCAGTCAAAGCGATCATACCTTTTCAAAAATTAAAAAATCTAAATTTCTAAACACTTGAAATATGAAAAAGTAAACACTATCTCAAATAAAATAAAATTTTTTAAAATAAATACAAATATAATTTATTTAGTAATTTTCTAAAAAATGTCATATGTGTGATAGCACGGATATCTCCTAGTAATAATTGAATGCATTAAGAATCTTAGATTTTTTTTTAGTTGAATAACAGAAAACCCTTATTGACTTTATCAATCTTAGATTTGTAAATGACTTTTACAAATCACAAACTAATAACATCAAACTTTGATTTAATTAACAAAATCTTGATTGAATAACAACATATTCTACATAACATAAAGTCATATCATAAACCAATAACAACCCCTAAATTTAGTTGGTTGAAGTTTTTTACATTGTCAAAATCTAAGTGGTTAGACTTGACACTTGTTGTGATTACGTGAGTTAGTATGTTTGAAGTCCAACCTTTTTAGATAATTTTCGTACCTTAATGTGCATATCTTATTCTAGTTATTATCTTAATAAAATATTTTGGTTTTGATTCTCAAATGGGAAATTAAGAATTTTGGTCAAATACAAATGTATTGGCTTTTTGTTTTAGTAAACTTTGAATATGTTAAATTTGAATAAGTTTATCTCAATATTTTGTTTTGTTTGACTCTTGAATGGGCAATTAATTATTTTATTTGAATAAGAACAAAATATATCTTAGAGTGTGGTGTATGTGTATATATATAAGAAATGTTGATTAGAAATTATTCAGTAGGAGATAAAAAAACAAAAAAATCAGAAAAATATAGTAAATCAGTTGTTAATTTCTACATCATGAAATCTGCTACTTTGCTTGTGGTTTCTTGTGTACTCATGTTTTTGGTGATGCATAATGCTAAAGGTGAGATATATATTGGTTACTTGGTTAATATGAAAAAAGTTTTTTGATCCATCATCTAATTAATATTTTTTTGTGGTTGATGATATAAAATAGTGGAGGCAGAAGAACACGCACCTTTACTTGTTGAATTCATTCCGGACACACCATGTAATCCTAATCCTGCTAAGGCTGCTCAACAATGCCTAAGGGAAACTCATGATAAATACTATACTCATTGCAAATGTAAAAATCAAGCAGGTGGACATGATTGTTCATGTTTACATTGATAATTTCCCTTTATATGATTTACCAAATGTCCCAAACTAAAATTTTAATTAATAAAATTTATCTATTAATCTGTGTTTGTGGGTTTTTTTTTTTACGCATATATATAATAAAGCCATCGAGAATGAGGCATACTTGGATATGTGGTTTGCAGACTTGTAGTATAGTCTATATGAAGTGGTGTGGCTCATCCATATTTTGTAAAACTTTGCTATATTTTAGTTTCATCACTCTTTCTCTTCGTACTTGAAACCACTCACGGTTTATACAATTAGAGGAGAAACATAAGAATAATTACGAGACGATTAGTCATTTAAAAAAATATTATTCTTCTTTGATTGATCTTACTTACTACAAAAGTAAGAAAAATGGATATTTCAAATAAGACATATATACATTAATTGCTTTATGAATAGCTTATAAAACTATCACGAAATTAATAAAGTAGATAGATCAATTTAATCTTAATCAAAATTAGAACACTATTTAGGATTCATTGATGTAGATACTTGTAAAGATATTCATTAAAAACAAAGTAATGATCTGTACAAAACTTTTTTTTTGAGCAAAACATATGCAAATTCATAACAAAACATAAATAGATGAAATCTGTATTAACATTTTTAAATCACTTTTTGAAATAAATCATGTACTTCTACCCTATTTACAGGGACTGCCACTAGCATTAATTTTATTTTATCTCTTTAAAATCGAAACCATATTAATGAATGTGAATACTGGGAAATATTTATTTCCTTTTTTAGGGAGCAACATTATGATCAATATGAGTGGGCTTAAATCAAAGAAACTATTATCAATTTTGTAATTTTTCTAAGAAACCATATTAATATCTTAGAAAATCAATGGGAAATAATTGGAAAAAAAAATTAAAAAATCCATATAGATATTTAGAAGATTTGTCAATATTTAAAATAATAGTTCTCATTACCTATTTTTTTGACTTTATTTTTTAATATTTTTGAATCATTGTATAACACATAAAGTTAATAAGAATTTAGTTTTATTTTGCATATTTTTGATTCAAATGCATATTTGTGATTCAAATTTTTAAACGCGGACATATTTCACTCAATTAATATAAAAATGTGTGTTTAACATTATAAATCGGCTAAAAATTTTAGCGAATGATACAGAGTCTATAATTATAATTACGTACTCACGAACTCTGACGATAAGAAAGCCATGAAGTGAACATCTAGTTTCGTGGATCCAGTTTTCATTCTCGAACTGAAACTAGACAACACTCGGAGAGGAAGATGATTTGTAAGAGATTGGGATAAGGGAGAGAGAAATAGTTGAGAAATATGAAATTTTGGAGAAGTGGAAGAGTAAATGTTAAATTTTTTTATGTAAGCAAAACTCTGACTTTAATTGTTGTTTTAGCGGTCAGTTATGTTCTCATAGTTCATAAGTATGGTTATAATGACTATATACTTCAATACGAGTAAAATATTCATTTTAATATTTTTTGAATCATCGTATAATACATGAAGTTAATAAAAAATTTAATTTTTCTTCTGCATATTTTGTGATTTGAATTTTTAAACGCAGACATATATCACTCAATTAATATAGATAGTGTGGGTTTAACATCTTAAATCCGCTAAAATGTGTAGATAATCATTCAAAGTCTTGTAATCATACAGATATATTATATGACGGACCTAGTTATAAAACAGGACGTGTTTGAATAGATATTACCAAAAAAACAAAAAAAAAAAACATTTATCTCATAGTTCAATAATCAATAATCAATACAAATGTTTCAAGTACGATGAAGACCACTTTTTGTGTTGATTATGATCAGTAAGGTCATCATCATCATCATCACCATCAAGAAAAAAAGTGACACATTAATTACCTCGTTAGAGAATGCATTCAATACGGGCAACATAATTAATCACATAATAGGCATATAAATGCATTATATCCTATATGTACTACTGTTTCGCAAACACCACATACTCCAAAAAAATCATCCTTTCATCAGCGGATGAATGTAATACAGACTCGTTGACAACAAACTTTTGCAAATTCCGAAGTCTCCAGAAACCTCAAGAGATGTAGAGATTTGAAACTTGAAAGTAAGATAATTGGGAAGAGCGTATCACTGACTCCTCGTGATTAGCGAATTGTTTAGGAGAAAATTACAAAAAAGAGAGTACCAGTGTGCTCCTGTGTCTTGTGTGAATGTGTGAAAGTGAATAATTCAAGAGTCCAAGAGATTATGATACCTTAATCCCTGACTCGAAGATGCTACTTTTAAGTATTCTTCTTTTTGAAACGGGTATGAGTTAATTAGTATACATGTACTTGTATCCTTTACAAGCGAAAAATTGCATGTAATTTGGTCATGCAACATTCAATAGACAGCACTATAGCAGGCTATTTAATAATGACATTATTTGAATCAAACATACATAGCTAACATCAGAGACATGAACTGGCACCAAGACTGAATCAAGCATATCTATATCGATAATGGTTTTGCTTTGGTCTCCTTTGGCCCTAACTAAGTGGCACCCGGATGTGAAGAATCGGTGAAGAAAGCAGCACCGTTTTCGACATCATCGGTCTTAATGGCTCCATTGTGAGACATGAGAACTCTGTATATTCGCTTTGAACAAATCTCACCTAACCTTCTATCTCCTCCTACTAAACCTTCCACTTTCAAGTCTTGTAGTAAAAACTCCTTCTCATGAACCTGTTCCACACAACACAATTTGCTTCAGAAACATATATAACCAACAAACTGAGCAAGTCAAAATCCGTAGTTTGTCTTTACTCACAGATTTGTTAGGATCCATGTAAGCCTTAAGAAGAGACTTCATCGAAGGATATTTCTTCCACACTGCTACAGCGTATCGTGGCTGTACCTTTGGTATTGCTACTAACGCTTTTAACCTATAAATTAACAAGTAAAAAATTACTTACTGAACAGATTAAGATAGACTATATAACACAACCTCAAATTCAAAATTGTTTCTTTACCATGGACTCTTTTTAATCAAGTGTTTGTCAATTGAATCCTTGGAGACTATTGCACCATTAGCGCTTACTGATAACATAGTTAATTTCTTCCTGTGCATTACATAGTAGAGCCAAGGTTAATTTTACCTTAAAAACACAGAGAAACACATGGTCATCAGCCACGCGTGCATCTGTCAACTCAATTCTACGTAATGTTGACCTCTCAGATCTTCGGCCATATATGACATAAGACTAAGATAAGAAGATGGGTTATAGGTATGACATAAGCTTTTGAAGTGAGATCTACATCGTATTTAACTGCGTGGAGATATATATGATTTGAAAGTCATGGGCTTCGATTAAGAAATGATTAGTATATGGTTTTCCAAACCAATTCAACAAATTGGGAGGAACAAAACTATATCATCCAGAATGATACTGAAATCAAAATAGTGTAGATATTAGTACCTGAACAGGCAAGAGGCCAGACTGCTTGTTAAACCAACAACATGTTCAGCGACCTCAGCCTCGTCTACACAATGTCTGGAATGTACTCTAACATAGTGAGTAGTTAATTTTGCTAGTACCTGTAGTACACATCAAGTATATCAACGTATGTATAGGGACACAAATAAAGGAACAATAATAATAAAAAATACTCTATATAAATGCTTATCAGCTACTGTAGTACCTCATCGATAGGAGGCCGTCTCCAATTTCCCGGATTCTTGTACTCTTCCTTTTCCCTTGAAGATTAATTTATTCAGCTTCATGATAGAAACATTAACATAACACAAATTTACTATGTCAAACACACCTTTTCTTTACGTATGACATTAACTTATGTGTGAGGCAGCACACCGTATAAGATGGGTACAGGTCATGAACTTTTAAGATGTTTTCAAGAATTTTTTCATTAGCAACAAGATTACAAAATTCTTCAGCCTCATACACGAGGAGCACATAAGGAATCTTGGGTCCTTGGGGGAAGAGCTGCAGAAGGGAAAAAAAGATGCTAATTAAGAGTAAAATAAGATACTGGATACAGATGATTCATATAGTTTTAGTCAAGTACTGATCCACAAAGGCCCTTTAACCCAGAGTTGAGATCATAGCTTTGATTACCACCACTAGAATATAATCCAAACGTCAAAGAAATTGTATAAACTACCATGTGAATCCTCACATTAAACAAGGATACAGACCAAACTAGGTTGTGATGCAAGTTCTAAGTTCTAAAAACTAATTTTCATACATGTCAGTGGTGAGACTCAGGATGCAAGCAAGTTGTAAACATTAAAAACGAATTTTTAAAAAAAGGCCAAAGCGACCGAGATTTTACTGTACCGGAGCAATATCCTCTGGAATTGTCATCGACCACACAATGGATCTCTCAATTGGATTAGGGCCTACGTGGATTTTAATGCCTTTCTCAGAGAACCTTGAAAGCAGAAGTCCTATGTTAACATTAATACCACAAGCACTCAGTGTCTATGCTTAAGTGACAAACTAACCATTCATATGAAATAAATAAAAAAGAGAGTCAAAGAGCACACATCTAAAGCATATATTGAAGAGTAACATAAGAAATAAAGAAATTCCTTACCTCCACTGGATCCTTCAATTACTTTAGTATCAATCTCAGCAACAATAGATTTAAGAGCTAACTTTCCCTTTTCCCATTTTTTCTTTTCCTTCTCTAATTCTTTACGATCAGCTTCTTCTGCTTTCAAGGCTGCTTTCTGTAATTTTTCTTGCTGGATGATGGAACCCAGTTAACTATTGATCAGTACACAGAAACTAGAAAAACAAAGCAACGTAAAGAACACTTACCTCTTTTCGTAACTTCTTTTCCACCATTGTACAGGTTTTGTCTTCCTTCGACAGCTGCTTTTTTGGCAGTGCTTCATCCGGGAGAGTTGTAGTTCTGATCTTCTTTTTCCGACCCATTTTCTCGACGCTTATATCCTCTTTTTCTTGATCAGAATCAACCTGATACCATTTAGAAATAAGAGTAAGACAAAACAAAAATGAAAGAAACAACAACAGCAAAACCTGAACGCTGAAGACACAAAGAAATGAGACGTTATGCGAATCCAGAACTATCACATCCTCTAAAACACTGCTATGCAAATAACACAACGAATAGAGTCTAAAGTTCCCCAATCATGTCTCAATGATATACACTATGGTACCAGTTCCTTGCAGATAAATACCTCAATAGTATCATTGGTAAGCGAAGTGTGAAAACTGACTTCATGCATCCAATCTGTATTATCATCTGAAAGAATACAGCAATCAGCATTTATATGTGTACGATACATCATGCATACTTTGATAGATGCAGAAAATTTATAGTTTTGAGGTAAGCATACCTATATTTGTATCAGTTACTCTAGTATTTTTATGATATGCCTCACTGGATCCAGCTCCCAATCCACGACATGGCTGCCTAAAATCACCAAGCTTGGTTTCATACTTCTTCGATGTTTCAAGCTGAGGACTATCTTCAAACTCCGAATCCAGAGAAATTATCCGTTTGCCTAGTGAAATCCCAAATTAAACATTATCAATTCCAAAGAGAATCATTGTTTAGCCTGATGATTAGAGTAACACAAATTCAAAAACCTGAAAAAACTTACGAAATTTCACAAGCATTGCGGTATCAATTCCAAATTACATATATCAAAATAAACCTAAATACTGAGAATCGCGAAAATTATGAGCACGAACATTAACATACCGGAGAATTTGTCTTCGCGGTTAGAAGCCAAAGTTCCAGAACCGACGGAGCACTTGACGACAGAGAAATCATCGGAGAGAGGTGTCTCAGGGACGAAAATAGGAGAGGGAGATGATTCCGGCGGTTGCTTCTGCGGTGTCGGATCTGAATCCGATATCAGTATCGCAGAGATTGGATCTTTTCGAGCACGCTTCGAGAGTGATGGGAGTGGAGTAAGCGGATCTTCTCCGTCGGAAATGAGAATGTGATCCTTCATGGAAGAAGGAGAGAATTTGAAATTTCGTAGGAGCGCGGGACTATGGGAAGAAGAAGATGATGATGAAGGTTCGAATTGCTGATAAACGAACGATTCGATTTCGGAAATTGAAGGAGTGTTTGGCTACTCGTTTATCTACATTCCTAAGATATGGAGTGAGTGTTTGGCTGCTCGTTCATCTATTTAATTAAATTTTTAACTTAATATGGATAATTAAATAAATGTAGGCACCATTTCCTATAAATATGTAATTACATATATAATGATGTATATATATATATATATATAATGATCATATATAAGTAAATTTCGACTTGATTTTCAATTGTTTATATACGTGGTAATTTCTAACTGATTTCTAACTAAATTTTATATTTATGGATTAATTATTACAAAATGGTCAGAGAATAAATCGACCATTATATTTGTCAAAAATTAAGTGAGTACTGTATATAATTTTAATGATCTCCTACTTAACAAAACGAAAATACATTTTCAATACAACTTTTAAATGTGTAACTAATTATATGAAAATAATATTATAAATATAGGTTTCATAAAATAAATTAATATGTTCATTAAAAGTAAAAATGTTGATAAATAATTTATCCAAATTAATTACTTAAAACTAAATAACATTTTCAATTACAAAATATAAATATCCAATCAAAATAAACATATAAGATTTGATATCAAACTTACCATACTAATTTATCGTTGCTCATTATATTTCACCTCTTATCTATGTATGATTATATTTTTTACGAAGCACACAATAAAAGCAAGAAGATGTGTCTTCTGCCAAGTCACTATTAAACCCAATATAAGCGATGTGGATTCGGTGTTTGGGAGAGCCATCTTTAATGTATCAACATCTGGATGAATGAACTTGTACAGAAACTTCTCATCATCCATTTCATGAGCTTAATAGCGTTCTCCTCAAGTATTTCAAATCAATCCAACTAGGCTTAGTTGTCTTTCCCAATAATTGAACATCATAAACTACTAGAATTGGAGTAATGATTCGAAATCAGAATATTATTTATAGGATAAATTTTTTCCAACATATACTAGAATTTGAAAATTTTAAAACAATTATTAATTGCTCAATCTTGAAAATGATATGTAAAGAATCAAAAAATCAGATTAAAAAGTATATATCTAATAAAAATTTACGTTAAAAATAAAATAAAAAAGGTTAAGTGCATATCTAAATAATGTAACATGTGACGTAGCTATAATTTACGAAATCACCATACATGTTAGTTAATTGGGTGATTTGGAGTTTCCAAGATGAATGTTGGAGTGAGCTTAAAAAAACACCACATGAATGTTTCGACAACATTACAGGAATCTTTCACGGACGTTTTCATGAGATCAAGAAACAGTGTTGTGTAATCGTTGATTCACTTTCTGATTTGTGTTGGCTGATCATCTTCCCGAGCATGCCTTACATACGTTTCATGATTAAGGGTATGTGCACTGCCAAATACGGATTGCATTGAAAAATGTCGTCTCTTGAGTTCGTTTTGATATTCTTAACTATGACAATTTATTAAGAAATATATAAATATATATTATTCAAATGTAATTTTTTCATATAATTATGTGTTTTGTATTCTTTTGAATACAACAAAATTATAAGGGGGCCATATTGTTTGAACTATTATTTTTATCTCTTAAACTCTTTTATACAACAAAATTATCCCAAAACTGTATTATATACAAAAGAAGCAAAATCATTTTTACAAGTTATAAGAATATGAGATTCCTACTCGAAAGTCAAAACTAATCGGCAAAATCTTAAATAATTTTTATTGTTCTTTGATGTTATTGTTCTTTAATGTTTGTATCGATACCACTTAAGTTCCTACTCAAATTCCAATTTGAGATATTTTTATTCTAATACAAACACACCGACAAAATCACAACACCACCAAATGAGCCTTTGAGCGGCCAAAACGCCAAACACTCTCTCCTCTCTCATCAAAACCCTAGCCGCACAGATCGAGGGGGAAGCATCTTCACCGGCGCCGTTGGTGCTTGTGTGTCTTCTCCCTCCCCTTCTTGTTTCTTTCTTCTTGTAGAGCTCATCGATGGTGGACGATTGTCAGAAATGGAGCTTAGGTGATGGGCGTCTCTTTTCTCCGACGGCGGTGGTGTGGTGTCTCTTCTCTGATGTAGCGGCGGCTCCAATCGGGCGGTGGAGTGCTCTGCTGCGCATGACCCTGGTTTGAAGACGCTGGCGGTTGTATCGGAGCCTCTCCTTGGCTCAGCCGCCCCTTTAGTTGTTGTGGCTACGGCGGAAGTCAGAGATGAAACGGTGGGTTCGCTGTTTTGATTCGGCGGTTCACGGTAGGTTCTTCGGATCCTTTACTGGCCCCTTCGGGTTTTGGTTTTGGTTTGTTTGCTTGAGCCAAGCATCTTCCGGATCCTCCGTTGGGGTTTCCTCCGGTCCGGGTGATTGGTTTTGGCTCAGGGGTTGTCGAGGCTCCTGGTTTGGTTGGAGGGGATAGATTCTCGGTCGTCGGTTTGCTAGGAATGGGTTCTGACTTCTCGGAACCGGTTGTCGGACGATTGGGTATTCCGGGAGGAGTGTAGCAGGTTGGTGAGTCGGCGGTTTGGTTTCAATGGTGGGATCCGGATTCTTCCACCGGCGTTCCTCTTCCTCTCGATCTTGCCGCAACGCCGTGCTCCTTGAATCCGCCGGTGCTAGTGCTCTGATTCTCTGCCTCCGGTTATACAGCAAGATCCGATCCTCCGATCTCTTCTCCGGCGAGCTTTCCGACGTCCTTCTTGGGTAGCCAAAGTTTCGTTTTTCTGTAATCTGATATCGGCCCGTTAAGGGCCCAGCCCATTAAGGGGTTTTCATATATTTAAAAAAAAAAAAAAAAAAAAAAAAGAAAAAAAAAAAAAAAAAAATCACAACACCAACCATATAAATTTAAATGAACATATGAAATGCCATGGAGTGATGGAAGGAAGCTGATTTCTTTGAGAAAGAGGAGATGGAACTCACATCCGACGAGTATATTGATGTAGGTACATGGATAAATCAAAAACTCTAAAAAATCCCAAACTAATGAAACAAACGTCTTTTGGTTTGTTTTACCACTTATGCTTTCTCGAAGAAGAAAAAAAAACGGGATCATTTTGCTATTACTTTTGTTTGTAAATGATAAAACTGTGTCATCGTATTTCTGTTTATATAACTCTCTCATTTGATTCAGCAAGTTTACAAGGTTTCTCTAAAAGCTTTAGGCTCAATGAATTGTTCTTTCTTTACGATCGATACATTCTATATAGAGTAAGACCATCCTCGATGCAAGAATCTTAGGGAATATCTTCTCCTAAGATTTGCAAAGGATGTATCTTATATAATACCACCATTATCAGGAGGATTTAAGGAGGATCTTACCTAAATTAACATTTAAATCTATATTAACATTTTTGAAGTACATTTTGTGTTCTACCCTTTTAATTTGTGATATTTTCATAATTAATCCCTGCCATTTGATTAAATAGAAAAAGTTTAAGATGAATTTTATAATTAAATCATAATAAAATTGCAAAATTAAAAATCAATATATATTACATTTAACAAAATTTCCTAAAATATCTCCCTAATAAATCAAATAATTCTTCAACATCTTTATATGATCTTATTTGTTTTTAAATTTATATTATTACATAAACATATGTATAATAAAAAATAAATTTTTTTTTGCATATGTTGCAATTTGAATTTTTTGAAACGGATGTATATTGCTCAAACGTTACAAAAATGGATGTACTAACGTATTAATGATAATTGTGTAGCACGGATCATGTGATGGCGGATTTTAATTTACATAATTATGATTATAGATATTTTTAAGGGTTGTCTACTATATTTTAACTCATAAAATATTTTAATATGGAATTATACTATGTAAATAAATATTATGTCAATATCATTTCATTATTTTAAATATTATACTTATTTAATTAATTTGATCAAATTACGATTATATAAAAAATAAATTATCATATAATATGCTACAAGTTAAATCATAGAATTAACAATCAAAATATAGTTGTACACTCTTATATACGAAACAAAATTAATAAAAAGAATACATTTTAGGAATGTCGTCCCGCGGTGTACCGCGGCTTAAAATCTAGTTTAAATGAAAAACAATATTATTTGTAAGATACGTATGTTATATAAGAGATCTTGTGTGAGTTAAGAGACGCCTACGTGGCATACTTTTTGTTTTTTTTTTTTGTTTTTTTTTGTAATCAACATATTTTTATTGGCTAGATAAATATATGATAGAAAAAAAAACATTATTCTATTTTTAAGCTAAAAGATTTTCTGGATTTAACCCGGTCAGGCTCAGGTCGGCTCAAAAAATTCTTAAAAAATATATTTTTGATTTTTAATATTTTAGTTTTATTAAAAGATTTAATTAATGAATTAGTTTCATATTTATTTATTAGCCTTACTTAATACTTTTTAATATTTTTATCTATGACATTTTCTATTTTTTATATATGTCAAAACTGAACGATGCTAAAACTGAATATATATAAGTATCTTGATTTTGAAATCATCGAAGTATATTAAATTTTGATTCTTTCATCTACTTTAAAGTATTTTAGTTCTATGTTTTATTGGGTTAAAGTGTAAACAATTTATTTGGTCGAGCATATATGGACAAAATTTTCTCACAATCAAGTTTAAAACTATTGTACTTTATCTAGTAATTTCTATCTTTTGTATTTTTCAAATTCCAAATTTGCAATAATTATAAGATTTTCTTAAATTACAAATTATAAATATATATAGTTTTTTAAAAAATAATTTTTTTCTAAGATACTCAACTTAAGATCCTACCAATAAACACATCTCAAAACTAAAAACAAAATTAAAACTCTTAAACTCTACTTTTTCAAATTTAATACTAAATTAATGTAAGATAGCCTAATTAACATACTACCTATAATGTTGCTCTAAGGATCATTCATTGCAAATCTTAGAGAAAATACCCCTAAAATCCTTGTATTGAGGATGGCCTAAAGTTTTTATACCAAATGAGAAATTGTAGGATTTCAGTTCAAAGGTTAGTTACCAATTAATTTATTTGGTTTAGTGAAAAAAATATTACTTTCGTTTTTTCACTATTTTAAGTTAATCTATACTATTAATTGTGAAGGACAACTTGAAGCCAAACACCCCCAAATTTTTTAAAAAATTTCATGAAAATAAAACAAGTTGCCAAACAGAATTAATGACAGAAAAAAAAACAAAAACAAAAACAATCTATATTTATGGAAATCATAATAATCTTTTACCATATAAAGTAGACAATTAAATTCAAAATTAAATATATGTAAACATATCTATTTTGAATATACATAAACATATTTCGTATTAATTTAATATTTTAATATAATTTCGAAATTAATAATTTATATAGAATGAAATCTAATAAAACAAAATCATCATATATCTAAAAAACAAAGATAACATTTTTTTAGAAAAATAAAAAGATAAAAAATATGTTAGCATATGAAATAATCAACTAATCAAATTCTACATAGTATATATACATAACTGATCATAT
>NW_006238920.1:475858-498291 GCF_000375325.1 Capsella rubella
TTACAGGAATGGATACGATACGGGAACATATAATTCGAAAACAAACATTATCTGAATTATTTCTCATAAAAAAACAAAACATGATTAGATATAATTGTTATGAGACACGGTCATAGAGTTAAATTCACTTTCAACTTTCAAATATAAAACTACGAGTACGATACGGAGATATGTAATTTAAATTGCTAAATTTAATTTACACTTTCCTATTTATTTCAAATATTTAGACATGAAATGATAGGTACAAGAAGATAACGTATACTTCGGATAACAAAACTACAATAAATCCATGTATTAAAAAATAGAAATACCTAAATCTTTAGAAAACAAAAAGGGTATAACATGAATCTTTGAATTGAAGAAAGTAGTGAGAAATAAAGATGAAACTGAAAGATCAATAAAATTAAAAATCAAACAAGGAATATTTAAACTAGGAATACGGGTATCCCGTCTACATCTTTTACCAAGTTTCTTATAATAACCATTGGCGAATGATTATGTTTTAAAAAGAAACGATTACGGGACAGAAATTTTATGACAGACAGAAGACGGGACGGGAAGGGGCGGGGTGGGACGGGACGGTCAGGACGAGACAGAAAGGGACATGACGGGTTTTCCATTCTAAACTACACATAAAACAATTCAAATTAAAGCCAAACTCAAATCCAATTTAACATCTTTACGCAAACAGTTAGAAATGTTTTGATTAATTTAAAAAATAAACAAGTAATATCACTTATCATTGTTATTTAAATTATTTTAAATTTTTATTATGTAATACAATATCTATATTTTACAACTATATGTCTATATATAGTTTATCAAATAAACTCATATAAGAAAATTTTACCAAAATAGCATCTACATAAAAAATCGTAATTTTGAAAAAAATAACCCCGCACGTACGTGCGGGTCCATCACTAGTTTATAATTATTTTGTTTTCTTTTGCCATCAGAATTATCGAAACTCATGAACCAATATATGTGGTTTTCGTTTATGAGATCCAGCCATGTGAGTATGTGACTATGTGAGGATCCACCACTCTGTATTAAATGTATAAAAGTATAAACTTAAAAAAGTATGAACACTATAAAATATCATTGCTATAATGAAAAGGTCCTACCTTATTATATTTGGTAAAGATTTCACTAATCATAACGTTTATTAGTTGTGAAGAACATGAAAAAAAAAATAAACTATAGCATTCAGTATTTATCTATTAGATTCATCACAAGAAGAAACTTAATAATGTTTAGATTAAATCTCAAAGACAACAAAGAACAGAACTTTTATTCGATCGAATCATTTTTCATTATTTCCATCACACGTTCAAAAGACGACAAAGAACAAGTCTCCAGGTTACAAAGTGTACAAATCTCAGACAATCCAAGAGAGAGTCTTCCGGATCTCAGACCCGACCCGACCGACACTTTCCCTAAGTGAAACCTTAGGGCAGTTGTTTCTAACAGCAGAGAGCTCATAGGGTGACACATCGGTCGCAAGCCATTGCTCAACATCGAAGCTTTGGTACGAGCACTTAGCGTGAACTCCGGCCGTCGTGACTTCCACGTAGTTAGCATACCAGCCGTGGTGGTCACCGGAGCCGTCAGAGGTAAGGTTCAAGGAACAGACTGGGCTCGGGAGACACGGTGCTTTGCCACTGAAGATGTCGAGATTACCCCTCTCGTAGTAGTTGTAACCTGGTCCCATTAAACCACCCCATGCTTCTAGGTTTCTGATCCCAATGTAGTCTCCGTATTTGTCGTAGACTCTAGCGCTTATGATCGAGTCTGTACCGGCTTTGAAGGTTGATCCGGTTCTGACGTAGAATGTGTATACACAATCTGCTTCATCCTCCTTTGAAAATCAAGAAAATCAAGAAAATTCAGAAAATTCAAGAAACCCAAGAAAATCAAGAAAATTCAAGAAAATCAAGAAAATGATTTTTGTTTTTTTCTTGAAATGGGAGGAAACATAAGCTTGTAGGTCTCATATAGCTTAAACTAATGTTGTGTCCAAATCTGGTAATGTGTGTTATGTAAGTTATATAGACGAAAGTAATATTTATGATGATGATGATGATGAGATATGGGGAACTTACGGCGAATGCGACGGCAGAGATGGTGGCGACAACTAGGAGGAGTGAGAGGAAGAGAACGTCACGGCGAGGCATCATCGGTGATGTGAATATGTAAGAAAGAGAGAGAGATCTAGTCTTGTGGATATATTAATGGATTTGTTGCAAAGACTTTAGATTTCAATAGGGAGTAGTCATCCTCTGCGATTCGGATCAGCGTGTGAAGATGACGTGGTAGTTTTTAGTCCGTTGTGATGAAAGAAAGATAGTACTATATTATTTATGGATCCTATTAAGCACGTCGTTAAACTCGACCAAACAGGTCGGCATGAGGTGTCAGATTTTGAAATATTGCATTTTTTGTGTTTGGTGTCGCAATTATTTTTCTGTGATACAAATGCACTTCATTTTTTTCGTAGTTTCAAAAGAATGTATGTAATTTCTCAATTATTATGTCGGGCAGCCAAATACTCGGGTCGGGTTCGGAAAAGAATCGATCGTATACAAATTTAGTTTTCGTTCGGATTATTTCGGGTTTGGATCCTTGACCAATTCCTAAACACAACATGTTTCACGTGGATTGGGGTAAGGGAATAATTAACTAGAAAAACGTTAATATTGTTTTTTGCTTATTGTGGAAACTATTGTATGAAATGGTAGACCATATTAAGTCATGAAGATAAGATTTTCTTGATACTTTTTTTTCGTGTATACATCAGTTTATTTTAGAAAGGAAATATTGTGTATTTTTTTTTTAAAGGAATTAATTTTGCAAAGTATTAATTGTCACCGAAGCAGAAGCAAGGTCCACAAACATAATTTTCAATGGCCGGTTGCTGCGGTTTGATATTTTTATAGGTATTGCCGTATTGGAATACATTTATATCTGTCTAATATTCATATAAAATATATATACATTTCTAATAAGATGCAAGAGAATCGAGGTAAGAAACATTATGTCCAGCTAATTTATTAAGATATGTGGAGTAATATATACCACCATAAAGAAAAGTTCTACATGTACTTCAAAATTAGACAACGTCAAAAATACAAAATAAGGTAACTAAAATAAAGAGACCATTTCATAATATATTTTTTTGTTTCTTTAAATTTAAAATTTGGTTTGTAATTTCAAAAAACAAAACATAAACTGTGGCATTGGTGAGCTAGGTTGATGGTGGGGAAATTTTCAAGATACTATAATATATTTGGTTTTTTAAGCTAATGTACAACAAAATTAAATTATAAGAATTCTTAGAATATATACACATATTGTGAGTTTATGAACCATTCTTAAAATTTTAGGGTGATGGTCCAAGTGATTAATAAACTCTTTGGTAAACATTTGAAAGTTGTACTTTGGGAACGAAAAATTGTTTAATGGTATTTTAATTAGGATATTTCTCGTATATTAATATAGTAATTAATATAATTGGTGATATAACAAATTTTTAAAAAATTATCAAATTTCTAAGATTTTTTACTCATGTATGCAAATACTTTATGTTCGAAAAATGTTATGTATATGGTAAATAAAGAGTATATAACATCAGCATTGATGATCATCAACCACAATCAAACTACATTATTTGATATTTGCAATGTGGTTTTGAAAATAACAGAAGAAGGAACAATACATGGTGAGTTGGCTAACTCTAAATAGCAAAAACTTCTCCAAACCAACCAAAAGTTTGAGTCTCATGCAACAACAACCACTTACTTTTCCCATGCAAACCCTAATTTTCGCATCCTCTCATAATTCTCTCTCATTCGTCTTCCCTCTAGACAAATCTCCACCGCACATCTCGTAACTCCCACCTTTTTCCGATGGAGGGGCCACGGCTTCCTCCTTCCGCCACCGCCACTGCCACCACCCCTGAATCCGATGATGACAAGCCCGATGATCCTCCTTCCGTCTGGCACCGTCCAACCTCCAGCCTCCCTTCATTGCCCTCTCAAGATCCTCCATCACAACATTGGCGTAATCATTCTCTTAATCTCTCTCCATTACCGACCACAACTCCCTCGCCTCTTCTTCATCCGGATTCAATCCCTGAGCTAGAGACGTACGTTGTCCAAGTCCCGAGAGATCAAGTCTATTGGACCCCTCCTCCGGAAAACGCAAAATATATCGAAAAACGAAGCAATAACCCGGAGAAAAACAAAAAGAAAGGGTGTTCTAAACGTCTTATGTGGTTCTTCATCATCTTGGTTGTTTTCGGATTCATCCTCGGTGCAATCACTCTCATCCTCCATCTTGCATTTAAGCCTACTCTTCCTGTTTTCGCGGTCGAGGGAGTAACCGTAAAGCCTAGTACTTTCGAGGTGACAATGAGAGCCGATAATCCAACGTCTAACATGGGGGTACGCTATGTGATGAAAAAGAACGGGGTCGTTTCCTTAACGTACAAGAACAAGAGCCTCGGAACCGGAAAATTTCCGGGGTTGTCCCAAGCCGCATCTGGATCCGACAAGGTTAATGTGAAGCTTAATGGTTCGACCAAGAACGCAGTTGTACAACCTCGTGGCTCGAAACAACCATTGGCTATGATGCTGACGATGGAGCTGAAGGCTGAGTATGAAGCAGGGCCGATCAAACGGAACAAGGAAGTGTCGGTGAGTTGTGATGTTAAGGTTAAGGGATTATTAGATGGGAAGAAGGTTGAGATTGTGTCGGAGAATTGCGAGAGTGAGTTCAAGAACTGACACTTGCTCTATATATAATTTTTTATACATAATATGATTGTGTCGTTAGAGTTACAATGTGCTTAATTCATTTATACTTTCTATGTAACGTTCAATTGTTCATTTTTTTCTTCTTCCTAATGTCTTTGTTTCTACTTTATATTGTTAAGCGACTAAAGAAAAAGAAAAAAAACAAGAACACAATAGACAGCGCCTTATTTTTTTTTGGTTTTTTGGAATGTATCTTTGCTTTAGAGTTTACATATAAATTTAGGTTTGTGTTTATCCACATGATGGTATCAGAACTGCTTCTCAAATTCAGAACTCAGAAGAAAGAAATAATAGCTTTCTTTTCCCTTACTTGGGCGCATAATGTCTATATAATTGGGCCTGCCCTGAACGTAAAAGTAAAGTCCAACTTATGAAACTTTTCAAATACCAAAAACGTTTCAACTTGTGTACAAGTATTTGTACGTTCATATTCCAAAAATATGATGGGATCATTCTAGCTAGAGTGATATTTTCAACCATCGATTACCATATATTGTTAGAGTGAAAACTTAGAGATGATTCATGATTGTATTTCTTTTAAACAAACTAAACACACGCACAAGTTTATTTAAAATTTCATTTCAAATCTACTAATCTAGTAATCCAAACATGAGAAGTGTAACTTAGTTGAGAAGGCCCAAATGAGGATTAGCTTTCTGATACGTACACTATTAATCCTTCTTATGAATGATTTATCTAGTCTCAGTGATCTATTAGTTTATTTTTTTGTTGGAAATTCGGAATGTGAAATTTACTATTCAACTAAAATATACTTGTTGATAAAATTCAGAGCCATTTATTTACTTAATTAACTAGCTAGCGATAAGTTAGTTATCGAGTTTGGATCTAAGATCGATGGACATTAACGGATTATTGTGGTACACTTGAACAATACTACAAATTATGGTTCTGTTGTTGCAAACATAACATATGTTAACTGTTAGATGGCACCATGCACATGCTATATATTGTTTATATAATATAATTTAGTACATATGCATTGGTGGTCATGTCATGACATATTATTTGATTTCGGTAAGGATCTTTTTTCTATTTACTATTATGGAACTTGCTAAATATAAAAGAAAATTATCAGAAAAATACATGCACTTATATCGAAGTTCTATAATAGCAAACAATTAGTGAAAATGCTATATTTAAAAACAAGATTTAATTGTTTCTGTATATAGGTAAAATTAAAAACCATTTACGTCGTCAAACCAAGAAAAGAAACAAAAAAGAAAAATCTTATCAAATTAGAATACTGAATTCCCCTTGTAACAAATCATTTTTATGACGCGAAAGAGAAAACAATTTCATTTTTGTGTGGTTCTAGTCTCTTGTCTATAGCTGAATTGTGCTTTTAAATAAAAATCTATGACGAAAAAAATGCAAACAAAAGATTCTTTGATTTTTAAATTTCACCGCACATTTCAAAATGCAAGATTCCTTTTCTATTAATTTTGAGTGAGCTAGTGTTTATTTAAATATACTTGATTTTTAATTAAAATAATCGAAAATGCATAAAGAATCAATTAAATTAGCCACTAGTATCTACCAAGAAAAGGTTGAGTGGTCATTTTCACGAAACCAAAGTGGAGAAACAATAATTGTGTATAAAGATATTCCACTAGAAAGTGAAACAAATAGGTCCAATTATTTATTTAGGGCACCTTTCGACCATCTTCACATTCTTAATTATGATACCATTATTGTTACCCATTTTGAATTATATATATTTTTGAGGAATATAAAATGATGAGTTTATAATTGGACAATTTTTATATAAGCGGTTTCTTCTATTTGACAATTTTTTATATATTTAATGTATTAATAGACCAAAATTTAATAAACCATGTATTTTATTTCCAATCAAATAATATTGGGTATTAAACTTCTAAATTAAAATTAGATGGGGAATTTTTATGGAATTTTTCCGTTTATAATTCTGTCTTGATTTTCACATGAAATTATCATTACATGATCAAAGGTAATACAGATAAGTGAAAATGTTTAGAATATAAAAAATTATTATCCAAAATATAATATAGAGATAGAGATAATGAGGCTTCAACTAGAATATGAAAATAGGATAAATTTAAATTCTCATTCAACTAATTATATGCATATTTTCTAATTTTATACATTTTGAAAAATTTGAGTATCTTAAAACCTTTACATATGATTTTAAATAACTTTACAATCTTCTTTATCGAACGGGTAAATTATCAACCCAACCAATTATTCAAATCATAAACATACTAAATATAGATTATCTTAATTCAAACATATGTCTTTTCTTAATATATCCTACTTGGAAAAATCATGCATATTGGATCATGTACAAGGAGGATCAGGTGATCTGACCCAAAATGCAGACCCAATGTGATTGTAATTAATCTTATTTTTTCATTTTTTCTGTGCACCCCAAATTAATCTTGATTAAAACCTGAAATTGTTGTATAGTCCCTAGACCCTAGCCATTAGCATAAAACAAAAATAAATGCTACAATGTGGTGGAGTAAACAAAAATTGAATTAGAGGAAAATGTACATATGTTTAGTCAGAGAAAAATTATAAACTTATAAACTTATTTGACAAATCGTCGAAAAAATAAAGTCGACAAAAAAAAAAAAA
Organism: Capsella rubella; assembly: GCF_000375325.1. Taxonomy (NCBI): domain Eukaryota; kingdom Viridiplantae; phylum Streptophyta; class Magnoliopsida; order Brassicales; family Brassicaceae; genus Capsella; species Capsella rubella. Next base: position 483,310 of record NW_006238920.1, read on the forward strand.
AAATAAACTTATTTGACATAATATGGTTGTTGGATCGCACGCCTATGCCTATCTTTTTCGTGTTTTCTCTACCTTTCCTTATTAAAAAGAAAATTTTCCTTTTTTGTTACTTTCAATTTTGTTTTATTTTGGTGTTTGATGATTAAAATTGACCATCCACTCAAAAGAAAGACATTTAGATTTTGCAGAAAATAATTTAACTTTTTCTATAAGAAAATCACATCTTTTGACGTGTCAGGAGAAGATGATTATTCAAGTAAAGCGATTGGTGATCTATGTTTTGCTCCCTATTATTTGGGCATCTGAGTCACATGCAAAAAAATGTTACCAAACAGTTTGGAGAAAACATCTTACAGATCAAGACATATACATTTACTACGAGAAACATATATTTTCATCCTAATTTAAATATAGTTTTAGGTTTTTTCTTTCTTTTTCTCAGCAATATGTTTCCATATCTATATTATTAAAAGGGAAACATTCCTCAATAACGCAATTTATATTAATTCTTTTCCAAAATCAACTCATATCAAATATATTCCAAAATTATAGGAATGAACTAACTAATCAATCCCGAGCAATATAAAAAGGTGTACAGAAAATCAATTTAGTTATATGTAACAAAAAAAAAAAAGGATAGTTTTAACAAGAAAACAATAAATCACGAAAGAAAAATAAAAATCAAAATCAAAAAATCAAAAGTTATAGATAACCAAAAATTTTGAATTCACGAAATAAAAATAAAGAAATCATAAAATCAAAAAATATATTCACGAAAACAACCATGATCCCTTACGTGAGTTATGTCCACCAAAATATATTCTGATGCAAAAAATATAGATGATATTAATAAACATAATAATTTATTAAAACAACCATGATCCCTTAATAAATTTGAATTTGTGAATATACCAATATGATGAAATTGAAAACAACCATGATCTCTTAATAAATTTGATTTCGTGAATATACCAAAATTATGCCAAAAAATCAAAACTACTCAATAAAAATTTTGGAGTTTTACTAAATTATGAAAATATTAAACACAAATAATAAATCAAACGCTACTATACAGAATATTGAATATAAATACACTACTTGACATCTTAAGTCATTTGGTAAAGCATTCTTATTATAACTTAATCATGTCATATGATAAATGTGTTTAGATCGGTTTCTCTCTTTTGCGTATATATATGTATGATATAGTCTTTTGTATATTGCAATCATAGTTGTGGTAACAATCTCTAAGATTTTGAAGAATGGGCTCACAACAAAGAAGAGTAGAGAAGAGTAAACCTAGCTATCTTTCTTCTACTATCTGTAAATCATTATCTTTTTTTTTTTAATTCAAGAATTTTTTTTGTCTTTGTTCTCTGTTAAATAACATATGGAGGTGTTAACGAAAGATGAGAGAAAAAGAAGAATGGTTCAAAAGGTAAAGGGAAGTTTTCTTATTTTAATGTGAGCTTTATTAACTACATCCTCTTATTTACATCATTTTGGGTGTGAAATTGTTGCAGACTGAGATAATGTTGTGAAATCATACAAAATTGACTTTGTCTTTCCACCAAAAACCAACGACAATACTCTTAGAGGCGAATGCATGCATACAAGTTTGACTTCTCGAAGAACAAGAAGTTAATGCCAACGAGAGACACCACTGAAGAAGAAGGAACAATATCTCCTTTATTATAATATATGCTTGATTTGTTTTGTTTTGTTTGTAACATCAAAACATAATATATGATAGTAATTGTTTGTTTAGCAAGAAATAGTATTTTTCACTTCTGCTTCCATTTAGTATATTGAACAATATAGATATGAACAATATATGATTCAGCAAATTGAAGCTAAAATCTTGGTAAATAAAAAAATAGAGTATATTATTAGTATTTGGATTGTATGTATATAGAGATATGAGGAAACATTGAACAAAACATTTTAGTCCGATCTCATCTCTTTTTATATTAATATTAGAATTCTGATCACATATGTTTTAGACTTTCTTGGGTTTTTGCTGTTTCTCTTGAAATCTGATTTGATTATGTGATTTCAGTGTGATATTAACTCAAACAAAATTACACTACTTAGCATAGGGTACAGAGACAGCTTTTGCTCAATGATTTTTTGATTTCAAACGTTTTATAAATTATAAGTTGCCATTGGATTTACGGAGACAAACATACTTTCTTCAATGTTAAATCTTTTGTACTCCTCAATTGCCAATTCACAAAACATAAAAAAAGGAAACAAACCCATCGAACTATGCTTTTGAAAATACACCCGCACGTATGTGCGGGCCATCATCTAGTATTTAATAAATTTCCCCAAAAAAATGTTATAACAAACAATTCTCACCCGTACAGCAATGGTTTATTGGTAAAGAATAACTAGCCAAATATTAAAAAAAACTAACCCAAATTTGATTCACCCTAAAAACAAAAGTTATTAGAGCAAATGCATCGGTTGGACTGCATTTGGTCCCAGAATTATTTTTTTTTCAGATTTTTTTAGAAAAAAAAATATATAACCAATTGCAGGCCGTCACGTATTTGTGGAACCCGCAAATAATGAAATACAAAAGCAAAGAACCGTCCCGCTTTATTTGTGTTTTTTTTTTCCTATTTTGGTAGGGGACTGGGTAATATACCCACCAATGCACATGCCTTTATTATTTGAGATACCTAACCAATTATTTTACCTGATAACAGAAATGTAGACTAGCTGACTACCTCTAACATTAGTCGAAGCATTCTAAATTGAAAATAGACAATCTAATGATTATTCAGAGAAAAATCCACTCGAAAACATTTCAATTTGTTTCTACTAAAACTAAAACTAACTGAACCGATAGAATTTATATATAAAAACAAAAACATTTAAACTAGCTAGAAAGTGACCCACCAGCAAAATTAACCGTTCCATGTCTAATCAAGTATAGCACCACCAAACGTTGGTCTTGGTCTAGTCAATGGAGTAATTAATTTGATTACATTAGAGTCAAATCATAGTACTATATATAGTTTTTTATGATAATATATCCACCATGCATGTTCACTTGATGTATTTATTCAAATTAAAATATATTTTTATTAATATATTGTCTATATTCATAATTATCGTACGGCATGAATCTGTCATCCATTAAACCAGAACACAATGTTATCTATTTAAATCACATTTACATATTTGGAACAATTTGGATTTTAACAATTAAATAACCAATCGTTTGCATATGGCAATTTTGTAAACGCTCCAAATGGGTTACATATATAATAAACGTATGGTTTTGTGGTTATGTTTTTGTTGCTCAACTAATATGGATTTTGAAAGACTCACAACCATATGTAAACGTATTACGTATGTAAAGTTCGTTTCTTAGATTATTTATCACTTGTAAAGTTGTAAAACTAACTATCGATACTAATAGTATCATACTATTGTAACATAATGTGTACAAATGTACATATATTCTTTAAATGTCTTGATTTTAGTTTAGTTGTTCTTTATCGAAAAGAAAAAAAATACAATTCACTAGGATATAATAATAACATTAACAATGAATGTAGTTTGGTAGACCATATGTAATTATATATATATATATCTATATATATATCTATATATAAATGAAAATGTGAGATTTCTTAAGTCCCCCGGCTGCTTTCACTTACGGGATCCACGTCCAAATATGATATGTGGATTTCACATGAGATTCCATTGGGAGATACATGATTAGGATCTTAACTTCTCCACTAATGAAACCTAAATTTTATTTTAATAGTTTATTAAAGTTAATTAACTGTACTTAATAAGAATTAAATATATCCCCATCATATGTCATGTTGTCTCATGTCTGTATGATTCTATCTCATATAGTCATTCATGGATGCCAAATTATTATTTTTGTCATTGATCATTTCCATATTTATCTTCAACCTAGAGTTTAGATTTAAACACAACTCATCTCCATTTTTATTTCTAAAATAGAGATTTTATTCTACTATATTTAGATATTTCTATTTCTATTATATACTAAAATTTGGATATTTCCATTTTTTACTCTAAAATGGAGTAGGATTAGAGATAAACCCAACTCCAATATGAGTTTACTATATTTAAAAGAAAAGGAAACCTAAAAAATGGGTTGGAAATGCTCTTACCAATTACCATCTAATTAGTTTTTAACCATTTTTTGTGATCAAAACAAATATTTTTTATTTTCAAAAGGTTGTACTCTTCAACCACATAAGACTTAAGAGTATCAAATTTTTGCGCAAGTATTCGAACTAGAAAAACAGAATTTATGAACAAACCTTATTAGAAAGACAAAAGAGGTAACATAAACACTAAAATTAAGCTTTAAGAGTTTAGGTGCATAGTATGATTTTTTTTTTGTCAAGAGTTTGGGTGCATGGAATGAGTTCTCCCGCAAAATCCTCTAAATTTTTTTTTAGGATTAACATGCGATCGACTACACAAGCATGTCTCTATATTACAACGTAAAATAAGATAATGTATGTTCTACATCACATGCAGTATTATATATTATTTAATTTTCTGAAAGTATCTTAAAAATGTATTTTTCTGGTTGAAAATTTAGATTTAATTTGGATTTGATTTTTATTTTGTTTTGGATTTTGGTTAATGAGTGATGATATGCAAAGTAAAATATAATGTAATATGGATGATTTAATAATATACATTACACTTCTCAAAGAATATATAGAGAATTTAAACTATTAATTATCTTTGTTTTAAGATAATAAATATGGAAAAACCAAAAGTTCGAATGTTGTAAAGGTTGAGAGACAAACAGCTTTGTTTATATATTTTGGACCGTTTTTTATTTACCATTTATAAACTACAAACCCGTCTATTTCACTAATAATGTATAACGCGTTCAAATTTTGATATACACTATAATATCTTTGTTTTAATAATGTTGCTATTAGAGGATTGAGCCTATTTTGAATATAATGTTTTCCAAAGACTATATAACAGTTTACTCATAACATGAGTATCCTGTATTCGTATTAAATAAAGATTACTATCAAGATTTATCAAACATATTCTTACTTCGAAGACGTAGTACATATATATACGATTTAAAACATCATGCATTGATAGGAACAAAAGACTTAGTAGTAGTCACAAAAACCAAACTTGTAGAAAACAAAAGAACAAGAACCTCTCTACATATTTGTCTTCTTGTTATATTTAAAAAATCATTCTCGTTCTCTGATACGTTAGAATCTTAATAATTAATACATAGTAGTAGTAATCAAAACAAAACAAAAAAAGATTCTCCTGTACTTGTGGTAAACTCTTCACGCCCCACATCTCAACTGTTTCGATTCCACCAAACGTTCTAAAAAATCCATTACCTATTTAAACCCAAAAAATAATAAGAAATAAAAGGTTAATCCATACTTAATATCCACATTACATAAGAACTTAATTTATATATGTGTTATGTCATATGTGTGAGAAAAGCTTACCTCATCTGGCTCTTGTAAAGAATAAGAAGCATTAGTTTCCTTTGCGTATTTGGATACAAGAATCCCAAGACCTTGTCTCTTGTCTCTCAGTATCTGTTACAATGTCAGTTATAATATCATTAACAACTATATAATATGAATTACAACGAGAGATTATGAATATAAGAACATGTGCATACCTTAAAGGCATCTTCGTCGGTACGATCATCTCCAATATATATAGGGAATACATCGGTACAATTATCATATCCTAATACACATGGTTAATACTAATTTTGATTAGTATAAAAATCCATTAGAAATTTTTTAACTTAGTATAAGATATAGTCCACCACATTATATATGACTAATAAATGAATAATTAGGGATGAATAAAGCTTTACCTAGTGATTCTAACAAAAACTCGAGTGCTTTGCCTTTATCCCACTTAATGATTGGACGAATCTCCAAGACCTGAAAATTATATATCAGACCTAAAAAGTAAATAATCATGATGGAAAATAACAAAATCTTAGTTGAGAAATTAACTACTTAAAATCAATTATTACTTTTCTTCCTTGGGTAAGCATGAGCTTGGGGTAGTTCTTCAACACTGATCGAACTTGATGGGCCAAATCACTCCATTTCTGTTAATTAATTTACATATTGGTTGGTTAGATGATGATACTATGCAACTAATGTAACTTAATTAAGCAAATGAAATGATACATACATCTTCTTCTACGCATCGGAAGTGAACTGACGCACAAAATTTGTTGTTCTCCACTTTGGCTCCTTGAATCGATTTTGTTTTCTCGACTAGTTTCTCATAGACCTAAAAACATAAGTAAAAAACAAAAAGTTAACAAAGATAATTTAAAATAACATTATCATATATTCTTGGTTATGGTACAATTAATATAATGTGATCACCTCGTTAATCACAGGGAGGAACTCAGTCGCGGGTTGACAAAGAAGAGATTGATTTTCCTAAATTTTGTTTCAAGAAATGAGAAAAATATGTATATAGAAAGAAATTATTTTAAAATATAGTTTTATTTATGAATTCATACTTTAATGTATTTAGATCCTTTCTCTGGTCCTTTGATGTCCATGCCATGACTTCCAGCATAGTATAACTCAGTTAATTTCACAAAACTAGAAACCTGAATCATAATCATATAAAGAAATAATTCAATAATGGTGTAGTTTTATTAAATTATTAAATTGAAAATTTTAAAAATGTATGGTACCTTCTCTCTGCATCTCCCACTAACTATGGCTGTTGGAAAACACTTTGCAAGTTTCCTAACAGTATTTCGCATCTGAAAAAAAAAAAAAATTCAATCACAAAGACTATTTTTTTTTGGGTGGGAATACAAAGATTATTTAATAAAGGCTAATTGCACTTAATGACCGTGAACATTTATTAAATTGGGTATATGATTCTAAATATTTATATTAAAACACCAAAGTTGATGATATTATATTCTTGATTTAACAGTATATAAATAAAAGAATAACATGCTATATAGTAATAAAAAAAAATTAAATATATGAAAAATAATATTCATAGTCATTTTCTTATTTAACACTGGCAATATGGTAAAATTCCAACAACAACAAAAATAACATAATTATCTACCTATCTGACATAGAACATGTATAAGATTGATACTATGTTTCAAAATCTGAAATATATATGTTTATTAAAAAAAAAGTAAAAAAAAGTTCCAAAACGTACCTTCTTGGACATGAAAGCTCGATCAGGATCATCAACAATGGGAGAGAGAGTACCATCATAATCAAGAAACATAACGATTTGTTTTCCTTCAGACTGATGAAGTATATCTTCAAACATGTTCAAAGCTGATGGATGTTCCTTCTGCAAAATTTGTAATTCTCTGATCGTTTAATATATAACACACACACACAAAAAAACAAGAAAATTAATAAAAACAGAGGAAGCAAGAAGACATTACAATCCAACAAGATTGGCTATTGAAGGATTTGGGACGAGTAGGAGAACAAGCTCTCATAGAATTAACCCATGATTTTATCAGTCCTCCTCTCTCGTTCGTCCCCGGTGACTTGTCTCCGTCGTCTCCTCCGACGACATATAAAACCTCTGAGTTTGAGATGATCTTTGTCTCCAACATTTTAGTAATATTCTCTTCGATGAATCTAACTGAGAAGATAAGATGACAAATTAATCAGAAACATTTTATATCTTGATGTATATAAAATGTATAAGTATATTAGGTTCAATCCAAGAAAAACAAACTTTTACCCATTATAGGAAATGAACCAAAACACAAAATGAAGTTATAAATTTTGAGGGAAATGAGACTGAATGTGAGTTGTTGTTAGCTAATGGTATGGTATGGACCCATTTTTATAGTTGAAAGAAATTATAAAAACAATTTATTTATTAAAAAAAAAAAAGACAAAGGAAAATGAGATATTGTTGTTGTGTTGTGTCCGATCGTCGAAACCATTTGAGTGCGAGTTCCACTAAAAGAGTCCACGTGTAGTTTGTAATGAGAGTCCCATAGGCAAATAGGGTGACTTCCTTGTTGGCTCTTTGCTCTTTGGATATCTTTTTTGGGTTTATTTTGGCGTTGGAGCGTTCATGTCAAGTGCCACGTGGTCCCCTCCAATTTGATCATGCTGACAAATTAAAGAATATAAAACAATTACAATATATATAGATATTTGTTTTTGGAAATTATTCAATTTGTGTGTTTCTTGTTTTGGTCCACTGGTCCATCATATTCTAACCCCTCTTGTAAGAAAGTGAAGTCGAACTTTACTGCCAGCGAGAAGAACTTTAAACAGCCAATGATCTACAATTATTATCTACGACCGATGGGTGAATATGCAAATATACGCAATGCATGCAAACATGTACACGAGATGGTGAATATTTTTAACGGACGTCGATTCCAAAATAGATACGTTTACTTACTTACAAACATATCTATAAAACTGTTTTATATATCTTAATTATGCTCACATTTTTATGTAGAATCAGTTCAGATTCTTGTACAACAAAGATGCAATTCACAAGTGTTATATATATATATATATATAACACTATGATAGGTCTCAAGAGCTTATAAGAAAATTAGATTTTAAACATTTTTCTCTATATATTTTCATTATATTTATACATATTAAGAGTCAGCTATCTGAATCCTAGAATATATGAGATATACATGAATCAAAAATTTAAAATAATCTATCCAAAACTACTAACAATAATAAGATGGTATACAATATTCTCATTGTTTCTACTCTTATCTTAGTTAACACCGGTTTAATTACTTCGGTTATGTTCATATAAGTCCTATAATATTGATCATGTTCTTGGACAATATAAATGTCTACTTATATCATTAAATTTTGCATAGTAGCCATTTTTGTTTCCAGTTTTTTTGTTGCTTTTCTCTTTTTACATTTTTGTTTGAGTAACAATTTGTAATTAAAACCATTTCCAAACGTCAAAAATATGCTTTTTTTTTTGTTTAAATGATACAATAAACACGGATCAACATTTTTATACAATATATATATCCATAACATGCCGAATTTTTTTAGAAAATGTATTATTTACAACATGCAAGTCTATAATGATAGATGAAAGTATAGGCAAATTAGAATCGAACACGTTTTTGTTCTTATTAGGTTTCACTGCGCTGTCGTAGTTTAGTAAGCGCCACATGGCTAAGTAGTTAACAACTATGTACTATCCACTGTCCAGTCAACGTCTGGCAAATTCATTAGTAACTCTCAAAAACAAAACAATTAAGCAAATCCACGTAATAGTTTTGGTGTAAGCTAGTTCTCTCATTGGAGATCTAATTAACGAAAAATAAAAAGATATTAAAGTTGATTTAATTAGTATTGGACGAAACGGATCTTATAGTCTTGAGTTCGTGATGAGATCCCTACGGACTCTTGAAAGATATTTTATTACATGTGATTAGTGATGTTTGACTTCATATTAAATAGAGGAATCTCGTATGTTCACATGTGTCAATATGTAACTATTTACAAATTAATCTCAAATGTTTTGCTAGCTCAAACGATATCTCAGAGTTACGTTGGTTTGCATGCACATAGCTAAAGAGAACTTCTTAGTAATATTTGAAACACTATACACTAAGATCACAAGAACCACACCAGCAAACACTTGACCAATACATTGACACGGGTGACAAAGAAATATTCTGTAACTAAACGACGAATTTGTTTATAACCATTGTGCAATCGCTTTTACTTACATGGGATGCGATGGTATCAAAACAAAATAAGATGTAGCTATGCGTACAATCTCTGAAGTAAGAAAAAGAAACTATCGTCTTTACATATAAAGATGATATCGTTCGTACATGATCTTTTAGGTTTACCTAAGCCAGGTTTTGGACCGACACTTCACGTGCAACGAATCAAAATTGTCTTCACCCGCCACGTGATCGATGTCTACACAGACATAGAGTTAGTACTATCCATTTCATCCAAAGATAATTAACAAAACAAAAAATATTCAATATATCTCTGTAAAAAAAAAAAAATCAAGAATATAACAATAGAGAATTAGTAAAATGCTTAGAAGTAATAAAACATGTGGGAAAATATCGTGCATATGAGACATATAAGCTAATCATATCATGTTAGATGTTACTTTTTGTTTCTGTTTTTGTTAATTGATCCAATTAATCACTCGTTGTCTCGTCGACGTCTTTAGATACAGAATCAATATTTTTATAAAGACTCAGACAAGAACCACCAAGTACCATCATGTAGACAGTAGAAGGATTCAGTTTCTTTAAGTAACAATTAAAACCAAATATCTTAATTTTTTTTTATCTGAGGAAGACAATATTTATTCTCTGATCTATCCTTCCCTGAGAACTGCTGAATGTGAGTTCTATATCGCCAAACTCTCATGCCACGTGAAATATTTCAATGGTCACGATAGATAGGTTCTGCACACACACAAAAACAATTCATATTTGTTGTTGAAGATGTCAACTATGTTCACTTCTCAAAAACTTGAAAAACTGATAAAAAATACTTTATCAAATTTAATTTAATGACACGATTAATTGATACATATTTATTATAGTAAAAATATATTCATTAATCATTAGTGTATATATCGATCATGTGTACTCAATCAAAAAACGGTAAAGAGAGGGTGATAAATCATTGTGACACAATAAGAATGTGTCGAGCGTACTGTTTGTTTATATATGTTTGCATATAGATATTTTTGGCAAATGAAATCTCTTCTGAAATATTATTAAATAATTTTTAATTTAAATTACCATAATATCTTCATTAAGAATTATTTTAAGACGTTAGTTACTTACATTACCATCATCTTATGCTCCTCTTAACTTTTTCACTCTTACGTGCCACTATAATAAAAGTTCATTGCCATCTTACTAGAATCCATACATTTTCTAAATGTTATATTAAAAAGGAGAAAAACTACAATAATATGATAAAGTTTTACATATTCTGTATGTTGAATTTTATTAAAAGAAATTATAACGCAAACTCTAAAATGAAAACTCAAAATATATAAAAATAATAAAAACATGATATATTATTAACATTGTGCGAGTCATTTTCTAGTTCATAATTATATAGGGCATTCAAAATTTTTATATTTTTGTATTAAAATATTTAGAATAACTTTTTTGCAAGACACTTGATGAGACACCAAGTTCCTTTATATGGTGGGAATCTTTGTCGCCAAAAAAAAAAAAGAAATGTCACAAGAAAGAACATTGCCCTAATGCCCTTCACAGTTCACAATTACTAATAGGCGAGTATATATCATTTATGTATTATTAAAAAGGATTTTAAAATTTTAAAAAATTCAAAATACAATCCTACATTACTGTTATCTATTGATAAGCTTTGCAAATTTGATAGAGTTTCAGAAATTTATAGGACCATATCATGTTTCAATTTAAAAAAAAAAAACTAAAAGCAAAAATAAAAAGAAAAACATATATCAGACAAAATTAAATAAACTTCCAGTTCAATCATTATCGGCCTATTGACGATAAAGAAATGAAAAGGAAGAAAGGAGAAATAGAAAAGCTGGATGGCTTTATTTTTTGGGAATATTTATTGCAAAGTTAAACAATAAAGTTGTTGTCAATATATCTCACATTCGATCAAGTTGCTAAAAGTTTGTTTTTATTAATTAAGGTGTGCATAAACAAAATCTCAACAATACTGTACCTTATTAGTATTTTGATTTTTGTATAAGTTTTTAATTATTTAATGGGGAACCCAAATTTAAACAATAAAAAAAAAATTATAGGGTTTTGTTTTTTCTTATATGACTAGATATATAATCTAGTAGCGTGTGGTTCTATTTAGTGTCACCCATTCATAATCAAATTCAAATATCTATATAATGCATGTTGTCTACAAAAAAACAAAATTAAGATATATATATATATATTTTCCATTTAGAACTATACTTGTAAAGTTAGAACTATACTTGTAAATTAAGATATATATATTTTCTCCATTTAGAACTATACTTGTAAAGATAGAACTATATATATTTTTTCCATTTAGAACTATACTTGTAAATTAAGATATACTAGATTTAGACCCGCACATACATGCGGGATATATTTATGAATATAATTATTTGATATAATCTTTATAACTCATATTTATAACGATTTGGTTTCATCAAATTTCGGAATATTTGTAATAATAAAGGTTTCATCATAATATTTGGATTGATACAAAGACAGATCCAGATATTAAACTAATGTAATCAATTATATTTTTAGCAAGCTATTAAACTATGAAATCGGATAAATGTCAAAAATATCAAACTTGCCTAACCGAATTACCTAAATTGTCAAGGTGGACGTATTTGATGTTTTTACCAGTAAAAAGTCTACCCCGTGAAAGCCACATGAGCAACGTTTACATTCGTCCCGTTTGAATTTGCAAAAATTCGTAGGTAGCATACATTTTGCTAAATTTTCTAATTTAGACATAATACTCATATCTTACGTTTGGATATTCTCAAACTCTCTTAAACTTTAAAATTATCATCTAAAGTAGATATTTACCCGTTCAAAAGTTAGCGCATATTCAAATGACGTTCTGAGATCCGAATATAGATAATAAAACTATATAGATTGTTATACAAAATTTATCTCTCATACATCTTATTAGGAATAGTTTGGAAATATTTTTTCTAGTTCCCATTTCATATTCATTGTTTCCCGTTCAGATATTGGCAAGGTAATGTTCGTAATGTTTCACACTCTTACGTACCTGCAGAGTTATATTTTTAGATATAGTTATTTGATATGTCCATTATCTATATTAACATTTTAAAGCAGTTTTTGTAATAAATCCTACATTTTCAAACTATTTACAAAACATGCCACTGCATTTAATACAATATCTTTAAAAAGAAATGGAAAAAAATAAAAATGGAAATACATCAATATTTAGAAGATTTAAAATTATAGTTCCCCTATCATATTTTTTGATTTGATTTTTAATTGTTTTGAATCATCATATAACACATAAAATTAATAAAATCTAATTTTTTTAGTTCTACATATTTTGTGATTCGAATTTTAAAAAACGGATATGTATCACTCAATTAATATAAAAAGTATGTGTTCAACATCTCAAATCTGCTAAAATATTAGAGAATGATTCAAAATCATAGTATACATATGATTATAATGGATTTAAATCTAAGTGAGCACAAATTTTCACTTAATAAGCATCCAAACTTTAAAATTTGTATATCAATTTATACGATTTTAGGTGAATTGGGTAATGTTTAAAATATGTTTCTTTTAAAAATATAATATGTTTAAAATATGTTTCTTTTGATTGATTTCACTTAATAAGCATCCAAACTATAAAATATGTTTACAAATACACAATTTCTAACTTAATAGGCCTCATTTTATGGTAACAGATTTATTATGATCTCCATGAATCTGAGTTAGTTATTAGTTTTGATTTATATATATATATATATTAAAGCATATTTATTTCAATTAAAAATATATTTTGCTGTCTTCAAGATATTTGAAAATTTTAATATATAATTTAATAATTCTTAAACTTGAAAAATTTTAATTGAGTTTAAATATTTCTAATATTTTCAACTTTATGTGTAGTTTAAATATTTATAATATTTTAAAACTTTTTAAATGAGTAAATATTAATAATACCTAAACTTCTATAGAATTTAAATATTTATAGTATTATAATCTTTCCTTGGACCTAATTTATTTTAAACGTTTATTTACCTAATTTAATCTGTTTACATATACACAATTTAAAATACTATACATATCAGTTTATTTTAAAAGTTTTGAAATTTTTTAAATTAAAATGTTTTGAATTGTATTAGCTTAAATTAGGTAAAATAAACGTTTCAAGCATTATATAATCTTAAAAAAATTTCGAATTTAATAGGCCACATTTTATGGTAACAAAATTATTATGATTTTCATGAATATTGGTTAGTTATTAGTTTGATTTTTTATTTATTTTAAAGCATATTTTTTCATTTGAAAATCTTTCATTAATTTTGTTTGGCTATAGGTTTAGGATTATATTTTTTTCATTTTTTCTATTTAATCTATTTGAATACACCTTTAAAAAATGCTCCCCTCTTAATAGTATAGATATATTTTTTCCAGTGGCAAAACTATAACTAGCTAGTAAGGAAAGTGTAGTCTTTGCCTCTTTGGTTTGGTATGACATTAAAGGAGATGATTTCTTGAGAAGTTGGTCGATTTGTTGTAAGTTTTAATCTTCTTTTTCTTTCGATTCTATAAAATTTTTGTGTAGGTGTTTTTTTTTTCGTTAAGGCATAAATAATTGAATTGATGGTTGAACTCGTAAATGTATGTGTCATGTGTGTCTCTATCATTTTTCTTGTGATGAATAAGATTTTTAAAGACTTCATCTAACCACAAGATACATATTCATTTGTTTTTTTTTAGGAAAAAAGATACATACCTACATGAAGTATGCTACAATACATGGTCACACATCCGAAGTTTAAAAATGTATCTCTAACTACACAAATTATATGTATTGCATGCCCACATATATGAACTATATGTAGTCATGTCGCCAACATCACGAATATTTTTCCGGTACACTTTTAGCCAGAATCCGGCATTGACCCATTTGACCGGCATTGACCAATATTAATATTCAAAAAAAAGATTTTTTTTTAAGTTTTTATTATTTTAAAAATAGGTTTTTGAATCATTTATATTATTGTATAATTAAGAAAATATATACAATTTTTAATATAAAAATATTTTGTATATATATATTCAATGCATTGATTTTTATAATTAGTTAGTTTCGATAATTTCAAAGCTAAACAAAAAAAAAACTAATTAGGAATAATAATAATAAACAGAAAATTTTCCTATTTTTAAAAATATTCGGACATGAGTAT
>NW_006238920.1:498391-501532 GCF_000375325.1 Capsella rubella
TTAAAGCATTAGAATCAAACCAGTTATGTGTGAATTTTATTCTACTAGTTATAAACATCGTTAGATCTTCTATCTTATAAATATTAAAAAGAAACCTTGTGATTTTTATTTATTTTTAAGTGTTATTTTTATTATTATTTTACCTAATTGGTTTTTTATTTTAGTTTAGTTTTGAAATTATCGAAACTAACTAATTATAAAAAACAATGCATTGAATATATATACAAAATATTTTTATATTGAATATTGTATATATATTTTTTTAATTTACATTATTATAAATGATTCAATAACATAATTTCTAAATATTAAAAAACTAAAATTAATTTTTTTAATATTTGTGTTGGTCAACGCCGGTAAAACTGGTCAACGCCGGATTCCGGCGAAAAGTGTACCGAAAATAATGTTTGTGATGTTGGCGACATGACTACATATAGTTCGTATATGTGGACATGCAATACATATAGTTTGTGTAGTTAGAAATACATTTTTAAATTTCGGATGTGTGGCCATGTATTGTAGCATACTTCATGTAGCTGCGTATCTTTTTTCCTTTTTTTTTATATATATACTAGTTTCTACAAACAATTAATGTATAGTTTTAAATACAATCCCAACTACAACCGTAACTAGCTAGTTTTGGTATTTAATATTATGATATACATTTAAACCCACCTATAATATAATAAGAAAAAAACCAATAATGCTTGGGAAAAATATAATAATGTCAATTTGTCACATAGTCTTTATTTGTCTTGTTCATATATATCGATATTACATCTGAAAAATATTGATAGTATGCACAAGTTGCTATTTTAAAATTTTAAAATTGGGATAATCAGTAATGTATAAACATGGGCAATCATTGGAAAATGTTTGACACCTTAAACCGGATTAAATATATTTGTTGTATGATTTACTTTATTCTTATATAGATATTATGTGCATGTTCTTTTGTTCATTTGGATAATGCAAGTAAATCAGATAAATGTATTTAGATGTTGTTCGTTTCCTAGATAAAGCTATGCATCTTGATGATCATAGACTACCTTAAACGAACATCTCGTAGCTGCATATTGATGGTTTAGAAGCTAATGTCTTCATAAGATAATCGAATTATCTATGAATGGCTTAAAAGGAGATTGTCTTAGGTAACTCTTCACTTACTCCAAAAGTCGCTAATCTCTAAAATATTCCTCAACTTCTCAGTGGATATAATCACCTTTAAGATCTATCAAAGAAAAAATACAAACAAACGATAGATTTTAGTGTTGATTTGCCAAATAACATTCTAGCTTATATATATGCAAAACAAGAACCAATTAAAAATGTGTTTCTAAAGTTTTCCAAAGATATATTAATTACTCCAACATCACTTATAATGAAACAGAGGGAATATAAAGATTACACAAGATTTAAGAATTTCTTCACCTCGTTGGAATGTATTACAACCAAAGTGAAGTAGTAATCATGGGTTTTTGTAGATCAAAGGAACTCAACGGTTCCAACGGAAATAGTTGGTGATTGAGATATTATTTGTGATGAATAATTATAATAAATGTGTAGGACATGAATCCTAGTAAGCTTACTGTTGGAGTTATGCCTTTTCTACGTGTCTTGCATTAACCCTAAAACCCTATTTTTCTATCAATAATATTTGGCAGTAATACAAAATTCTACAGTAGTAACTAGTAATAATTCATTGTTAATGTAAGTGGTTTAAAGTTTCTTACACATATTATAAATGAAAACAATTAAAATACAGTTATTTTTTTCTATAGAAATTGAACTAATTACTTATGTAAACATCACTTGGTAATGACAGAGTCTTATTTACATGAACCAATCAAAAACCATAATATTGGATATTTCTTGTTTCAATATCATATGACATATGGATATTGTCAAGAGAATATCATATATGAAAACTCAAAGACTAAACATCTGATAGTGGTTGAAAAGTCCCCATCAATTTGTTGAATTTAAGAAAACATAATTTGATGAATCTAAAATATACTAAATGGCTTTTAATACTTTAATAGTAGATAATATATTATTACTTTTAATAATTAACCATCATTTTTTCATTAGAAAAAAATCAATACTCCCCTCAAATATACCCACCATATCAAGCACATACAAATATATATATAATGTTTGTTGATGAATTTTTTTAAAATTTTTTTTATAAAATGAACTTTGTCCAAGTAATAATAAGCCTATACTGGCTGAGGAAAGAACTCCCACCTATGGAATTTCAAAAATGTAATGATGAGGCATCATATAATATTTTACAAAACATGTTATTTCATATTGAAATGGGGATCTTCAGAACTATGAAGTGTGGATAATTTCTGCAAAAGCATTGCAATTTGTGCAACAAACCTACTTAGTTGGGCATACATATCCTTTCGGCCTGGTTTATAAATGTTTCATCAAATCTTTGGTTCGGGTACTAATGGCCGCAACGGCCCAAACGTATTTCAACTTTAACAGACTGACTAGTGCTTGAGTGTTCGTCCCTTACTAGAATAAGCACAATAATCATATATATAAAAGTAAGGTTTCACTCTCTCCTTATTGGTGGAAAAATATTTAAGGCTTTAATTTTCTTTTTAAAAATAAATAAATAAATCTTTATGACAATTAATCAATACAAAATTTAATTACATTATAAGTTATAATCAAATGGCAAAGAAAATGAAAGGACTTAATCATATATAATTCAACAAAATAAATAAATTAATTAATGTTTATGACAATCATTCAATACAAAATTTAATTACACTATAAGTTATGATCAAATGGTAAAGAAAATGAAAGGACTTAATCATATATTATTCAACAAAATAAATAAATAAATAAATGTTTATGACAATCATTCAATACAAAATTTAATTACACTATAAGTTATAATCAAATGGCAAAGAAAATGGAAGGACTTAATCATATATCATACAACAAATATTTATAAGGCTTATTGGTGGAAAATATTTAAAATCATATATATATATATATAAGTAAGGTTTCACTCTCTTTATTGTTCCATTTTGTATTTATTTTTTAAAATATAATATTTATTTTTAATTAACCAAAAAACATATTTAATCATATACATTAATTCATACTTTAAATTCACAC
>NW_006238920.1:501632-502299 GCF_000375325.1 Capsella rubella
GGTTTTCTTTATTGAATTCCAATTAAACACACTATAAATTATAATTATAACTCCTCTAATTTAATTATTTTAAAAATGTAACTTACATCACTTCTTATTATAAATAGCTATTCTCACATCCTTCTCTACCATATCTCATATCTTCATTATTCTCTTTGTTTTTTTAAAAGTTCTTGCATGGGGTGAAAACTCATTTAAAATATCATTGTAAGAGTTTGATTAATTATTTAGTTTAAACTTTTGTTTTCAATTTTATTTATTTTTTGTTTTTATGTATTCCTTTATGTCTTCATTGTTTTTTTATATTTTTAAATGTAATACATATGTATAATAATATTTTATGGTTATAAGAAAATCAAGCTAAAGAAACCATCTTCGTTCTTTTACTTTGGATGTTTGTTTCTTTCTCACATATTCATGTATATTTAATTTATTTTCAAAAGTATGTAATTTTTTAACAAAATAAACTTTTTGTTATATAATTATCAAACCAATTTGTAAGACAAGACATTCTTTTAAGAATAATGATCCTTAGTTTGTGATTCAACATGTAATAATAAAAAGAACATTATAATTTGTTTTAACTTTGAATTTTATACTTGATTTCCTATCTAAAAAACAATTTGATATTCCATTTTTTTATCTATTATATATACTACAAGGATGA
>NW_006238920.1:502399-766633 GCF_000375325.1 Capsella rubella
AAAAGGAGGTAAATTCAAAAAGTGCTACTTTTAAAGGGGTGTTTTTTAAATTCTCCCAATATCATTTCTATTTTTATCATTAACAATATTATTGTTTTATCAAAAAATACTGAAAAGTACTAAAGAATATTACTATCAAAATTGATTAATTGAACAATTAATCAACGAATAAATTCAAAAGATATGGATGTATGCTTCTATTGTATGATTTAAATTAATAACATGTAAAAATGTCATAAACATTAAAATTTATTTAATCTATTTTTTATAAGTAATAAATAAATTAAAATAATTAAATAAATATACAACAACCCGCGCATATGCGCGGGACATTATCTAGTGATTCCTTAATAAGAGGTATCTCTTCTATATGAAGGGAGGAGGGATAAATGAAAGAGCCGTGACTCTACTGAATCCTTCCCAAACGACCCAAGTTCTTGGCAGCTTCCACAACTTACTAATTTAGAGTTTCTTGATGCAACATTACATTATACGATGATGAATAAGAGACGATCTTTATTTGATGCAGTATTATTACTTGTCGGTTGATTTCACTTGACAAATATAAGAAACCAAAGGACTTCATTTTACATATTGTTATCTCACTCTCATAAGAATAGAAGAAGTGTATAATACAACATAATAGTAACTTTTGAATACATATATAAGTCTCTCCGGTTTGTGAAAGGCGAGGACCTTAAAACATTACCAAGCCTACCCAAACCAAACAAAAACATGGAGACTAGCTAGATTAGTAAAACCATCAACAAAATAAAACTATGACAAGATCCTCTACAACTTGTTAAAAAATTCAGTTGCAGAGAACAAGTTACATGAACTAAAAGACTTTTAAGAATCAGATAGTTTGCTAATTGCATCCCAATCAATCTCCACTGAAGGAAACTTCACAAGCCCGAAACTTCCGGTCTTTTCAAACTCGTAGTCCGAGAAATCTAGGAGTTTTATATCTGAGGACGAATATCCCACTGGCAACATGTTCTCATCCATTCTTCGTGACCCATCGGAGAACTCTTCTGCCTCTAAGTGCTCTGTTTTAGGCAGGAAAAGCTCTGTTTTTGGCAGGAAAAACTCTATTTTATCTGAAAATGAGCAAGTCTCCTCTGTTTTCGGCAGACAAAGCTCTGTTTTTGGCAGGAAAAACTCTGTTTTATCTGAAACAGAGCAACTCTCCTCTGTTTGATCCGAAACAGAGCAAGCATCCTCTGTTTTTCTCAAACTCTTGCAAATAGCTTGGAGCTTGGCATAGACAGAGGAAGGCAAAGAATTAACGTCTTCGTGTATGAGGTTGGGGAAGTTAAGCTTCGCCATATCTCCACGGAGCTGAAACGCAGCTTGGTCATAAGCCAAGGCAGCTTTTTCAGCGGTTTCGAACGTTCCGAGCCAGAGACGAGTCCGGTTCTTGGGTAAACGGATCTCAGCTACCCATTTTCCCCAGTGCCTTTGCCTTACGCCTCTGTAAAGATTCTTGGCTTTGGAGGAAGAAGGAGGTGAGAAGCTCTTCATTGGGATCGGGTTTAAGGAAAGGTTTGAGATTGTGTTGCGTCTATGGTTAAGCTGGTTCTGAATCTGGTGAATTTGGTATGGTGTGAGCTGGTTTAAACCGAGAGGCTTAGGTTGGTTAAAACCAAAGGTTTCGTTGGATTCATGGAAAGAAACAGAAGCAGTTTCCATGAGAGGATTGAAATAGATATCTTTGTTGTTGCTTGTAAAGATATCTAAAGCCGCCATTGATGAAATCGTAATCAAGAAAAGAGGATGAACAGAGAAGGGGGTGGAATTGATCGAAACGAAAGTTTAGGATAGAATAAAGAAAAACTCAAATTTTTTTTTAATGTGAATTGTGAACTCACTGCTTGAAGCTCTAGGCCTTTTAAAGCTGCTGCGTCCATTGAATTCGTCTTACAGAATTTTTATAGAAATAATTCTCACAAATGTCAAATTATATATTTTTGAATAAAGTATTAGTAATGGTCAGCTGCAATTATTATTATGTTTAATTCTTTGAACAAAGTTAAGCCAATAGGAAAATGACATGTTTACATGTGCTTTGGATCTAGTCGTTTCAAGAAAATAAAAAATGTGTTTTTGTTGTTGTTGTTGTTGTATTTAGACATGTTTTTCAAGTTTGAACACATAAATACATAATGTATATGACTCACAATTGGAGAATAATTTAAAATGTTTTTAACCAAATGTCTTGTTTGATAGATTAGTTTTTTCATTTCACAAATTTTGATATTTAGTGACCTGATTATGTAGTTTTAGGTTACTATATGTTTTTTTTAAAAAATTAAATATGATAACGTTCAAGATAAAATAGTGAAGTTAACACACATGGTTGGTTGGGGAGTTAACAATTATAGCTACGTGCTTTTCACATTCACCATTCTTTTATTTTAAAAACTTTTATTTTAAAAACTTTTATTTAATATCATATTTTTAGAAAATTATACCCTAATTCTAGTAATTGTAAGAGACAGAAAAACAAAACAAAACAATTGTCAAAATGTTGATTCTAGGATGCATTGAAAGGCCAAATTAACTTGCCTTTGAACCATTTTAACCATCAAGCGAAACGATCAATTTAAAGTTTCTTCAAATGTGGCATCCTATTATAATACATTCAAGGTACTAGCAAAAAAAAAAAAAAAGGAATGGGTTATCATACCACTATTATCCATGTCAATGTTGGTGTGACAAAATAAATAAGGTCTACAAAAATAAGAGATTTTACTATGTAATTTATTATGTGGTCCAGTCATATATAAATTGATCAGGAAAAAAAAAAAAAAAAAAAGAGAAATCAATTCTCATTTGTTAAATTTTATGTTGCATATTTGATTATTTCTGAACCAACAGCTTTTGTGGTTATTAACCTTGTTCCAAATCTAGTCTTGGTAGTTATGGTTCAATTCCAACTTGGAGGTTTTGGCTAAAACGATATTGGTTTCTGTTTAACGGGATCATAAGAAGACATGTTTACACTTGAAGATTAACGACGAGGTTAAATTGGTTTGTTCAATGCAAATTATTGAGTTTTTTTTCATCTAATAAAATTGATTGATTCCAAAAGCCTATAAAGTCTTCTAAATTACACCAAACATTTTTAATCATAAAACTTGAAGAGTTAAACACAATAATACACGTTGAGTGAAAAATATATATTTATTGAAATGTACTTAATAAGTAAACTAGTTGACTTGCTTAAATGTCAATTCCTCCACCACAACTAATTCTCATTGGTCGAGATAATTTAAACAATGCTAAAAGTTCACGAACCATTGAACCCTGACCTAATTTTAACTAGTCAAATATATACAATATTATGATTATTATAGTTCTTATCTCTGGTTACACGGTTGTTAATTATTTCATAAAATAAATTTATTAAATTTTGTGTGTTCCTATATTTTCTTTTGTATATTTTATTATGTTTAAATCATTGTTTTTGGTTTTACAATAAACTAGGTCCGGACCCGCGTTACAGCGCGGAGGAAAATTACCGGGTTTTTAGTCCTTTGTACGTTGCGAGATAATTTTATTTGTGTTTGCTTTACTTTATTTTCATCAGTAATTAAATTTTATGATTTTTAGATTGTATGTGTTGGTTTCGAATATGTTCAAAATTATTTAAATTGTATGGTTTTAGTTGGATTGTTAATTTTAGAACAATATGTGACATATATACATGAAAAAAAATATTATACAATGAATCATTTTTAAAATTTAGGGATTGACCCGCGGTACACCGCATAATCATAAATACATGATTTTAACTTGAACCTTTCATGCAGTTTTGTAAAGTTGCAAATCTCTAGAATAAACAAATAAAGAGCCAATGATTTCTTATTTCTTATCGTGTTAAAATGTAAAATCTGTGTTGATGTTACAATTTTCTGGTAGCAAAAACTTATTTATATAGATCATATTTTCTTAGGGTTAAATTGAAAAAAGATTAGTTTTATAATCAAGCCAGAAATTCGAAACTATTGCCAAATAAATATTAAAGATGGTCATAAACAAAAAAAAAAATATTAAAGATGGTTGAAAATGAAATATCCCGTAACTGCTGTGAAGATCATAGTTAATATAGGAGAAAACTATACATCGAAATATCAATATAGGATATTAAAGGAAGAATTTGTTTTGAAATATTATGGATAATTTGATAATGATTATTTTATATTTAATTTATATTTCTGATTTTTAGGTTAATTTGTTAAACCAATATACAAAATAATACATTAATGTATTTTTTCTTAAACAAATTAAGATTAATGTACTTTCCCAAACCGATATTGATAGTTTAATTTGGTAGATTTCGAAATAATATATATGGAAACTGGTATTTAATATCCTTAAATTTTTAGTAAGATCCAACTGAAAATTCCGGGTTAATTTTTTTTTTAAACCCGACCCAAGTAGCATTTGTACTTCTCTTTTACTATAGTAGGGATATGAAGCTATAATTGCATTATAAAAAAAAATAACATAAACAAAAAAAGGAGTGGCCTATACAGGGATCGAACCTGTGACCTTCGCGTTATTAGCACGACGCTCTAACCAACTGAGCTAATAGGCCATTTTGTTCTTTAGTCTCCAGTATCATTTATATTTTGTTTTTACTATCTCTGCTTAGCTAACATAAACCTTTGGACTCTCCGCTCTCTCTCCTTCTTCACCTTTGAGGCTTCACATTACACATAAACATCTCACATTCTCTCAAACTCCCTTCACTGTTGTTACTTGATAACAATGGCTACTACTACTTCCAACTCGGCACTCTTCCTAAGCTCTGACTCACTGAGTCATCATCATCATCAGCCTCTTCTGCATCTCTCTTCCTCCAGATCTCACTCTGTTTCTCTCCCTGCCAGCAAACGATCCAAGTCCCTTGCGCTGCGTTGTTCTACAAATGGCGATAGTACCTCATCCGAGAAAGACACCCCAATCGAACTCAGTTAGATTCTTTCTCAATCTCTAATGTTTCTGACATTCAAAGTCTCTCACTTTCGAATCTCAATCTGTGTTTCTCTTGATCTTCAGAGTACCCTGCATTCCCAACGGTAATGGACATTAACCAAATCAGAGAGATATTGCCTCACAGGTAAAGTGTAAAAAGACAACAAATTTCGAGGATTTAATGTGTTTTCGTTGAACCCATGTTTGAAAGTTTGATCCTTTTGACGTTTCTTGGATGTTAGGTTCCCGTTTCTGCTGGTAGATAGAGTGATAGAGTATACTCCAGGTGTTTCAGCTGTAGCTATTAAGAATGTCACAATCAATGACAATTTCTTCCCTGGACATTTCCCTGAGCGACCCATCATGCCTGGTGTTCTCATGATTGAGGTAATAGTAATAGTCGTTTACTTGTTTTAAAGTTGCAAACTTTTGTCTTCATGAAGCGCATGTGTAACCTATCAAAAATGCCCTAAGGTTGGTTTTAACAATGATGATGATCTGCTAGTCTGATGGTGGTCTTGGATTCTGAATCCTGAGAAATTAGTGTGAGATCTTCATCTGGTTGAGGGACTTTAAGATTAGTTTTTTTACCTTAAAAGAGGTTATGATTTTGCTGATTTGATATAGGTTTCGAATAGAGATTGGCCTGAAGATGCTATAGATGAAGGATCATTTCCATAGTCGAGTTAGTATAATAGTGTGAAAAGGACTTGAAGTATCACTTAACTGAAAAGTCGAGTTTGCATATTGCAGGCGATGGCACAAGTGGGAGGTATAGTAATGCTGCAGCCTGAAGTAGGAGGTTCTCAAGATAACTTCTTCTTTGCGGGTATAGATAAAGTGAGATTCCGAAAACCAGTGATTGCAGGAGACACACTGGTTATGAGGATGACTCTTCTCAAGTTCCAGAAACGGTTCGGGCTTGCTAAGATGGAAGGTAAAGCTTATGTGGGTGGCGCTTTGGTGTGCGAAGGCGAGTTCATGATGGTTTCTGCTGGTAGTTCTTGATTTCACCCAATAATGGTTTCACTTGCCACATGCTGGTCTTTTAATGCTTCTTATGTTATTCGAAAAGTAGACATGACCAAGCTTAATGATTTGGACATTTATATGAGCTTCTTTTTTCCCTTTGTGTCTGTCTTCTATTGATGACAACTCATGAGAGATGGATACAAAAAGTTATTGTGAAAACCCATGTTCATAGATCATAAATTTGGTTATAATACAAGGAGACACACAAGCATAGTTACTTTTGATTCTATTACACAGTTGATCCAAAAGGGTAGCTAATCTTCTCACCAAATAAACCGATCAGATCCATATCACACAAATTAACCATAACCTCCCCCATATTATATCTCTCACACACATTCATAAAATAAATCTACAAAATGATATATATAACGAAACAATGGAGTAGCATATATGTCTTCATATGTCCTAATGTCTTAGGTCCCCTTACTTCTTCCTCATCTTCATCCTTCACTTGTACTCCATGATCATGTTGTTCTCCGGAGCAAGTCCCACGCAGGCCCTAAAGATGTTCTCCAGCATTGCCCGCTGCTTTGACAGAGCATTTACCACCGGCGTACCAGGTGGTACAAGAGGTGCCTTTGTGAGGTAACTGAGTATGGTAGCTACTGGGTGGAAAGCGTGAAACTTTCCCTGAAAGATAAAAGATTCAAACATTAGCAAAATTTGGTTTAAAGAGATTTCTGTGTTTCTCAGGTACTAACTTGCTCACTGAATACAAACCTCTCCTTCAGCTTTGAATTGGATCCTGGTGCTGAGTTCAGCGAGAAGAACAAGATCCAGGATAATTGGAGCAGCCAAGAGAGAGTCCTCACAAGTGTTATGCATCACAATTGTGTTCTTCCCTCCCATAAATATCTCGGAGGTGTACTCGTCCATTGCTCTTTTACTATCCGCAACATATGGTACATACTGCCAAAAATTCAGAACAATAGCAAAATTTAAGACCTATGAGTAAAAAAGAAAGGAGCAATTGATGACTCTGGCCTCTGATTCATATTCAAACCTTGATGACAACGACATGGTCAGGGTGTTCACCGGGCTCAAAGAGAATGCCATTACTAGCCACCATGTCGTCCACGACATTGCTCTTGGAAATCTCCTTAGAACGGAAAGTCTGTGGTGCTGAGAGGTTCATGCCATCGTTGTTTCCCAAATGATTATAGCTCACAATTGAAGTAGGCTGCCAAACAAAAAAAAAATACCAGTCTTAGTGATAAATCACCTTTTTCAACTTACAAGAAATCCCCAAATTAGATTACTTGACAAAAAAAGGATTCATTCTTTTACCTTGATGCCAGCTCCAACAAGGAAATCGACCAAAACAGATTTCATCTTAGTCTGACCACTCTTGAAATCATCTCCACCGATCAAACAATTCCTCGATATAGCCAATTCGATAAGACCAGGGACAAAAGTATTCTGAGGACTCCCGTTGATGAAAGGGATGCCTTCAAGAACACAAGCAATGGCATACAACGTAGAAGGCGAGATCTCAGACTCATTCCTTTCAACAGAAGCCATTAGATTCTCCGTTGTATCATTAAGCCCTTCAATCACATTGCTATAACGCTCTGTGTTGGCTGTCCATAACACAACCAACTTATCAACTTTGTTCTTCTCCTTAAACTCCCTATAAAGATTCCATCAAACCAAACACCAAAACACATTAGTACACTAAACTAACTAACAACTCTCTGTACATATGTAAAGTTATAAATAATTACTGTTACCTCATGTCCTTGATGATGTGATCAATTTGTTCCTTCTTGGTACCTTTGATCACACTGTTGGCACGTGACCCTTGATTCGCAGCGATGAAATCAGGGTCATAGATTCCAGGGAGTGGGATCATGTTCTCCATGTAAGGTCTAAGTTGTTTCTGCAGGTCAATGTCAAGAACTCTGGCTCTAGCCATAGCATCTGCTAAGTTCATGTCACTAATGTCCCAACCACCAAACACAACATCATCTGGATTCACCATTGGAAGGAGACTCTTGAAAGGAGCATAGATCTCTTCACCATTGTAAGATCCAACACGAATAGAAGAAGCTTGAGTGAGTGAACCAAAGTAATTGGCTTGTTGCACTTTGTCTTTAGTCGCCCACGAGATTCCTCTACAACAAACAAAGTTTAATCTCAAACACCAAAATCTAAAATCAAACCAAAGATTCCACAAAGTTTGTGTTTTTTTAAAAAACTCACTCTTTGTTAGCAATGACACCAGCGGTTAAGGTTGATCCATTGTTTCCACCCCAACCAACAAGCATAACCCTATCCACCACAAAAGATCATAAATCGAGAATGTGAATGAAAAGTTCGGAACTTTAACACCGACCCAGTCACCCAGATGAATTTGAGTGGAGAAATCGAAGAAAACAAGTTAAAGATTGAAACTTTTTAAGGATTACCCTAATTTGGGGACACGAGTGTCTGTTTTGAAATCGTATTTGACAGTCTTTGGTTTGACGACCCATTGGTATGTACCGTTACGGTTCTCATGAACGACCTCTGTGGTTTCGTAATCGTACACTGAATGGATCTCATTCTCTGTGTACTTCACGTTCGGGCTCTCAACTTTGAAACTCTCAATGAACATTTTTTGTTTTTTGTGTTTTTTCTCTGAAGCTCTGTGTTTGGTGGTTTGGTGTGTGGTGTGATCTTGAATCGATGAGAGAGCGATGATATATAGACGAGAGAACGTAGATGGAGGGACACGTGGCGGTTTCTAAGTGTTTAGCGAAGGTCCTTCCACACACACAAGAGAGAGCACAAGTGGAGATGGTTCGAGCCCAGTCTAAAAGAAGGCCCAGAGAGACTTGAGGGGAATGCTAAGCCACAAGTGTGGTTGTGAATTCGAGAATGTGAGAGACACGTTGGAAGCTGGGTCCATACACGTGGCGTGATCAACGTGAAGACAAGTTTCTTTCTTTGTTTTGTTTTGTTTTGCTTTTTCTCTCAAATCTCTCTATTTTAATGAATCCGTGATTATGAAGATTGAAGAGACATAAACTCTCGAAGGCTCCCCAGGGATGAGGAAGCAGTACGAAGCGGTTGTTGTCGTGGGGACGATGGGGTTTTTACAACGACATCGTTTTCGTCGCCGAGAGACGCGTGGCATCCACGCGATCTGCTGTGTGGGATTTGGTCTTGTTGGATGGACACGTGGCGAAGATGTGCTGTCACGTCTGATGAGAGCGCGTGAGTTGGGGTTATTAACGGCTCCGTTAACGGTAAAGTAGCCCAAGTGATTCAGTTCAGTTTCGGAAACTCATAAAACCACTCAAAAACCAAACAGTTTTCGGTTCGGTTCGGATAAAATCTAAAATCCGTATGATATCCAAAAAGAAAAACAAAACTAAATATAAAAACATTACCTACGATTTTTAGTTAAGATCGGATCGTGGTCTGATCATGTTTTTATGGGTTTGATATAGATATTTGTGTTAGGGATTTTGGTTAAATCGGGTAGAATGGTTTCTTAATTACAAAGTAAACCAATTGGTATCGAACCAAAATCTTTCCGAGTCTTTATTCGGTTTGCCATGAATGTGGTTTATATATATGTCAGAGACGAATGTGTTGTGGGAGAGTTATCTATCGCAAAAGCGTATGTGGAGCCATTTCTCCAAGTGCATGCATGTAGCTATATTAACTTGTCCATATAAAGAAGTATAGAAATCCAAGTTTGTTCACAAAAAAGAAAAAAAAAAGAAGCATAGAATCATTTTTACAATTGTACGTCTATGATCTTGTATGTTTAGTTGTTTACTTACTTGTACATGTTTAGTTTAAACGGTGAATAATGTGTTCAGATAGTTAAAATCACGTTAGAGGTTAGAGCGTCATTGTCAAAAGAGAAGTGAATAATTTGTGGAGTGTGGACCTTGTGTGAGTGGACTGTACATGACAAAAACATAAGGCAGCAGCCGAAGCAGTGACCACAAATACCAAAAGCGTGATTTGTGGTTAAAGCAAAAAGCTAATAGAGTGGGGTTATAGTATTATTACTTATTTTATGTAAACATGAGTGAGTGGTCCTTTTTAAAAAGATTTTGGCAGTTGAACTTGAATGTTTTTTTTTATGTCTGAGTGCATACAATTCAGGACAGATCTGCATGGCGTTGGCGTACATACAATTCGAGTGGAGGAGACATATCAATCCTAGACCATATGTACGTTTTTTTTGAACTTTTGTTAACAAACAGTTTCTTCCATTTTCAGCCACTTAGCCTTGGCCGTGTCCGTTTCAAGCCACACAACTAGCTTTTGTACTCTTGTCTGTTGTTTGTCTTGCTTTTACCTGTTTGCTTTATGAGAATATGTGTTCGTATCTGAATCTGATTAAATCATTAATTGAGATGTTTCTAGAGTTAATTAGTATTTTGTTCGTTGATTAGTATATTATAATACTTTTTGCTGGACACACAACTTTTGATCACGTTATAATTATTCACATCATGATTACAAATTTGATTGTTAGAATCTGGTGTGAATGATTTTTAATAATGCTTTTTTGAGATCTTTGTTAGTTTCAATTCAAGCAAACTTCAAATCTTATGAATTTACAATGAAAAGAATGGTTTATGACTATTGACTACATACATGAACTTGGAAGGAAAGAACAAAGCATAGATAATGGAGTTTTCTTTTTTTATTGGATTGGACTTTGGAGGCAAAGCTGATTGATAAGAGTTACAACATCATAAACAATCGAAACACACATTTATGTGTCCGAACCTTTACACGGAGACAGTGGCACGGAGTGGCTCAAGGGCTTTCTTGATCTTCTCTACTGCGGCTTGTAGAACGTCGAGAGATGTAGCGTAAGATATTCGAATACAACTATCGTCTCCAAAAGCATCACCAGGAACCATTGCAACCTATAGAAAACAAACACAGACCCAAATTTATTAGAACGAAACAAATCCAAATCTTTCTTAAGACTAAGTTCAGGAGCTGTATTGTACATCTTGAGGGTAAAGTAGAACGTTTTGTAGTCAGAGTTTACCTGAAACTTGTCAAGAAAGTATAATGCAAGAGACGACGAGTCATTAATCAAACCAAAACCTTCAGCTTCTGATCCATAGTAAGAACTAAAGTCAATGAAGAGATAAAAAGCTCCCTGCAAGTAAACAATGCCAACAGTCAAAAAGAAGAAAGAAGAAACTAGCTAGTTATAGCTATAAGAAGAAGGTAAAGAAGAGGTAACCAGCTAGTTATAGCTTCAAGATAAGAGATGAAGCACCTGAGGTTCAGAGATTTTAACACCTTCAATTTCACTTAAGCTTTTAACCAAGAAATCTCGTCTTTCTCTATATGCTTTAACCATCTCTGCAACTGTTTCTCCTCCAGCCTTCCCTAACCCAAGTGCAGCAACACCTGCTTTCTGAGAGATGCTACTAGCTCCTGAAGACACCTTTTAACAAAATGAACCGGTTTCATCTCATGATTGCTGCTTTTTTCAATAATAATTTAGAGAGAATATGTGTATATATACATACCTGGCCTTGTAATTTACTGCAAGCCGCCACTATATGTTTAGGACCAGCAAGATATCCAAGCCTCCATCCCGTCATTGCGAAAGCCTTTTACATGTCATATGATCAGCAAATAATTTGATCTGATAACATCAGAAGCAACTCAATGAAAAAAGTGTTACCTTTGAAAAACCGTTTATTGTCATAGTTCTTTCATACATGTCTGGTAAAGAAGCAAAGCTTGTGTGCGTTGCTGGCGCATAAATAATGTGTTCATATATCTCATCCGAAATCACCTATAAAAGAAATGAAAGAAACATAAGTATTGTCAGCTTAAGATAAACAAATTAAAAAAGATTTGAGTAACAATTTACGCTATATACCATAAGCCTTGGATGCTTAGCAATGATCCGTGCAATCTCTTCTAGCAAACTCTTGGGGTAAACAGATCCAGTAGGGTTAGAAGGAGAACAGAGAATAAGAAGTCTAGACTTTTCAGTTAATTTAGACTCGAGATCCTTTGGATTCAATAAGAAATTATCAGAAATCTTGGTAGGAATAATCACAGGTGTTGCATCAGCCAGTCTCGCCTGTTCTGTGTAACTCACCCAGTACGGTGCAGGAATTATAACCTACAAAATACAAATTCACTGTTATAAGCAAAATCATATCGAGAAAAAACAAACAAAAGACCTCGAAAGAAGAGTTGCTATAATTACTTCATCGCCGGGAGAGCAAACTGCAAGCACTGCTTGTAAGATACTTTGTTTAGCTCCATTGCTAACCAATATCTGATTGGGTGCATAAGATAATCCATTCTCCTCTGAAAAAAAATAATACAAACATCTTGAGTCCATTCCAGCACAAAGGAACAACAAAGCAAAAGTGTTTTCTTTTTTACCTTTTAACTTGCGACATATCGCTTCTCTGAGTTCCGTAGTACCTGCATTCAACGAATACCTAGTGAAACCTTCTCGAATCGCATTGACCCCGGCCTATATGAAACAACTGATATCAGAACAAACCAGAGAGATGGACATAACATAACATTCCAAACAACTTGGAGAAATGTATTAACCTCAGCTACAATTTTGGGAGTATCAAAATCAGGTTCTCCTGCAGCTAGTCTGATAATGGGAACACCGGACTGAACAAGAGTGGCTGCAAGATCGGTGATAGCCATAGTCTTGGATGGTTTTAAGGATTGAACTCGAGGGCTAAGTGACATATCTACTGATGATGGCAGAGCCTCTGCATCATTTGGTTTGGCCATTGCACATATTCTAGATGACATATTCCCCGACTTACCGTACCTAATCATCACAACAGAGACAAGACCCTAAATCAACTACATTGAATCTACGAAAACACTAATCCGAAAGTTCCAAACTTTGAGCTGTTATTCAGATATCTAACAAGAGAATAGCTTCTAAATCAATACAGTGATCATAGTAACGAAATTGAAAACAAGAATAGAGACGAAACTCACGAGAAGGAGAGGCGAAGGGGTTGGAACCGAACTGACCCGATTGGCTTCTTTGAATCTGGGTGTGATTCGCTTCTAACGGCGGCGGAAGCGGCGGAAATGACTGCGGCTGAGCTCTGAGACGCCATTGGAGAAATGGGTTGGTGAGAAAGAGAGATAAAGACTCGACCTTTGAGGTGGGAATTTGTATACGACAGAGGCGAAGACAAGAAGGTGGGAGGAGTTGGTGGGTGCGAAGTTAAGAAAATGAAATATAAATAAAAAACAAATTTTAAGTTAAATAAAAATGAGAAATTGCCACCAAACCCTTTATGAATCTGCAAACAAGAGTATCGAAAGCTAGTCGCCGGCGGCTGATGATGTCACCGGGAAATCGAACTAAACCGGAAATACACAGATATATTGGTTTGTTCAATCCGGTTTATTTCGATTTGAATTTTTTTCCTTTACCGTTTTTGCTTAGAATCAATCAGAATTGAAAAAGAAAAGATAAATTAGAGAGAGACATGACGAGTCCGCCGCATAACTCCACCGCCGATAACCAGGTTTGTTTTCCGGCCATTACTCAATGGTGATGTTTATGTTTCCCGTTCTGATTTATCCATTTTCCTCAGCCGTCCGATGGAACCGGCAAGGTACTCAGTGACGGTCAAATGACGGCTAATGAGGAAGCTGAATCGTTTAATGAGAAGTAACGATTTCGTCTCTTTCATAAATCATAATCTATGTTTATTTACTTGGGAAGAAGCAATCTTGAACCGGATTTGCCTGATTTTTAGGGTTTTGTCTGATTAGTGTGGTTCTTGAATGTTTATTATTACAGCAAGAACTGTTCAGGGCACAAGCTAGAAGAAATGACTGATAAAGATGATTCAAATTACAAGACAGGACTCCATTACCATCAAGATAAGGTACTTGTCTTATCCATTACTCCAATAGAATAAATTATATATGAGCTTTTAGAGATCCTCATGTTATGTTTTGTATGTTTGATGTGTAGGGGAGGATGAGTTTGACATCTATTGTGGCGGTGAAGTCTCCTTCATCTAGTGACGCTCCCATTAGGAGAACCATTGATCTTGGCCATGGAAGTGATCTCATATACATTCAGAGGTTTCTTCCCTTTCAACAATCTTGGACTTTCTTTGATTATCTCGACAAGCATATTCCTTGGACCAGGCCTACCATTCGCGTCTTTGGTCGATCTTGCCTCCAGGTTTTCCCCACTTCGTATGATCCTGCTGGATTCTATCTGTGTATAATTTTGGTTTGTGGCCTTTTGATCCATATGCATTTGCCCACCTGTAGCCTAGAGATACTTGTTATGTTGCAAGTAGCGGATTGACTGCGCTGGTGTACAGTGGATATCGACCTAATGCCTACTCGTGGGATGATTTTCCACCTCTTAAGGAGATTTTGGATGCTGTAAGATTGAAACCACTGTGATTTGTCCACTATGTTCTACTGGTTGTTGGAACTAAAAGTTTCTCTTTTGTTATGTCAGATTTTCAAAGCGCTTCCTGGAAGCAGATTCAACAGCTTGCTGTTAAATAGGTACAAAGGTGCCAGTGACTACGTTTCTTGGCATGCAGATGATGAGAAAATTTATGGCCCAACTCCCGAAATTGCTTCAGTCTCGTTTGGATGCGAACGTGATTTTGTGTTGAAGAAAAAGAAACATGAAGAATCTTCACAAGGTAATAATGGGACCTTTGAGTCAGGACATCAACAGAGTATTTATTTCTTGCAAACCAGGAACAGACATTTATTTATTTAGTACTGTGTGAACCTGCAGAGAAAAGAGGAGAAGGTGGACCGGCGTTGAAGAGGTTAAAGAAAAGCAGCAGAGAGAATCAACAAAGTTTGGCATTGAAGCATGGGTCGTTGCTAGTGATGAGGGGATACACTCAAAGGGACTGGATTCATTCCGTGCCAAAGCGTGCAAAGGCAGAAGGCACTCGTATCAACCTCACCTTCAGGCTGGTTTTGTAATTACGAGGTATCATAGACAAGAAGGTGGGCTTGTGTTAAATCTCCATTGACTAGGCTTCTCTCATTACTTATGTATAAAGACTAATCTGTGTAGACATTTCAAGAAGCTGTACAAAATTGAAGGGGGGGGAAAGAATGATAAAGAAGAGTGGCAAGATCTTGTCTTGTGCCTGCCCCTCTCTGTTAAGCAACATGACTGTTCAATATCTAAAGTAAGCCATGTCTCTGCCTTTATCTCCTTGTTATTTTCTTGAGGCGGGGCTAACAAGTCGGTTTTGTGTTTTTGCAAAGACATAACCATTTTTGGTCAAAAGGGAGACAAGGCTTGAGAATTCGCTATGTAAACTCCTTTGTGGAGTTACATCTATATGGATTAAACTCGTTTACTCTTGCATAATTGTCTCCGTTTGATACATTCGTTGTTAACAACATCAGGAGAGGCAAGTTGATTGGTCATAATAATGATTGTTATTCTGAGTCTGGTGTTTGCGTTGTTCTATCTTCTTCAATAGTCCTCTAATTTTATGGCAATTAGGTCTCTTGTGCCATGCACAAAGTTGTAACATATTTTTTGGTCTAAACCGAAACGTTTTGGATTAAACCATTGGTTCGGTCGGATATAACCGAGATGGTCTTCTATTACTCCCATGATCTCTCCCCGGCCCTATTTAAAACGTTTCAATTCCAATCTTTTTTACTAGATTGGACAACTTTGATTAGGGTTAGAGGTTAGGTTAAGTCGAATATTGGGATGCATTGTTCGTTTCTCTGAAACGTGTGTTTTCAAATTCTGTGATACAGAAGAAAGGACATGAAGGAAGATAGAATAAGCCAATTACCAGATGATTTGATCAGTCAGATACTTTCTCATCTACCCACAAAGGATGCTGTCCAGACAAGCGTTTTGTCCACCAGATGGACAAGTCTCTGGCTTTGGCTTCCTCGTTTGGAGTTGTCGTCTTGGAACATCCCAGATTACAATGCCATGAGAAGTTCTGGTGACAGATTTTTTGATTCCAATAGGGTTACATCCATAGACGTGCTCAAGTTAAGTATTGTTTCCGGTGAATATAGAAACATAGTTAACGATGTCTCTTATCTTACGTCATGGATTGCTGCTGCGATTAAGCGTAGGATCCAACATCTAGAAGTTAAGCGTGAACCATATAATTCTACGTATCTTTATGAGATCCCTTTAAGCCTTTATAATTGTGACAGACTGGTATCCTTGAAGCTTGAGAGAGCGGCATTGGCTAGTGCCGAGTTTGTTTCCTTACCTTGTTTGAAGACTATGCATTTACGCAACAATAGATTTCCTAATGAAACCACTTTCGAGGCACTTGTTTCATGTTGTCCTGTCTTAGAAGAGTTAGAGATTTTCGATTTTTTTGATCTTCTTAAAGTCTATCGGGTGCATTCTCAGTCACTGAAGAGGTTTGCTTTCAGACGGTTACGTTCAAAGAAGTTTTATTTTGTTCCTGGACTTGTCATTGATGCTCCTCGGCTATGCGGTTTGGAAATATTGGATAGAGTATCGAATATTTGGAATATCATTATAACAAACAGTCTTGGGTCCATTGCCAAGTTACATATTACTCTCAGCTTTGGATTGGGGGTTGACAACGAAGAAAGTGATTCATCGTGGAGTAGTCGCATCCGCAGTTTTTTGTCCAAGATCTCGAGGGTAATGGATATGACCATATCTGCAGAAACTTTCAAGGTATATATATTTACTGGATATGCACATTTAATCCCAATGAAAAGTTTGTAACCCACTAATCACTATACGTTTTTGTCTTGTTTCAGGTCATTCATCAGTATTCCAAATTAGAACCGCTGCCACCATTTGGTTACATGACACGCCTGTGCCTTCGTCTCCGTACATCCGAAGTGAAATGGTTGCCAACATTCCTTGAGAGCTGCCCGAATCTGAAATCTCTCGTCTTGGTAACTTATCTTTGTTGCCATTTTTCTCATCCCTATCAAGTTAGTATCATATTATGTCATTGTGTTTTCTCCTTTCCTTTTTTCCTCAGGAACGGGATGATAGTATGTTAAGGGGAAGTGAACATCTGCCATGCGAAGAGATGAATCAAATCAGTTTTGCATCTGTGCCGGAGTGTTTGCGATCATCTCTCGAGTTTGTTGTATTCGAATTCCTAGGAGCTGTTGCTGATTTTAAGCTAGGAAAGTACTTCCTAGAGAATTCGGCAGTCCTCAAGAAGCTCACTCTACTTTCGTATTCATATAATGCAACTAAAGCTGAACTCTTCAAGAAATTCCTCAGATTGCCAAGACGCTCTCATAAATGTGAAGTCGTCACAATTTGATTGGTAAAGGTTTTATGATATTTAGTGTAGAGATAACTAAAATATGAGTAGTACTTGCTATTTCCTAATAATTGGTTTCTAAATTTCAATGATCAAACTATACTTGTGAAGTTTCAATCATCAATCTAATTTACTACTCACACGATTGAAAATCATGTGAAACAGAAATAAAATTAGCACAAGAATTTGCTTAGTTCACGGTTCGATTTGAAGTGCTTCGTCTCGCCAGACGTAAGATCCCAAATCATATTCTAGAGAGTACTCAAAGAGTGAGAAACAAAGCATAGACACTTGATACACTAAAAAGTTTCACCAAACAGAGCATATTCTAAACAGAGGACACAACTTCCTCTGTTTACATAAAACAAAAGATGGATTTTATAACAGCAAATCTGACAAGAACTCTCAGACATAAGCTTCTCTAAGAATCAGATGTAAAACTACACAGAAAAAAAACTCATTGCACCAAATCATTTTAAACCAGTCAGAGAAGACTCGATTGTTGCACACAACTTCCTCTGTTTACATAACAAAGATGGATTGCATCGCGACAAACCTAACAAAATCTCTCAGACATAATCAGCTATAAACTACAAGAATCAGTGGTGTGAACACCAAATATAGTAAGACCTTCCAGAACAAAATTTAGCTGTCACGTAGTTTACCTACATGAGAACACTTCGAAAACACACAATACAATTATACTAATAACACTTGAATGTCACAAATAAATAATTCAATGCAGTTTTCTGATATTCAAAAGTTTACAATTTAAATGGAAGATGATGTTATACAAAGAATCACATCATGTGTAAGCATGCGTTGCAACAAGGCTTTTATTCTCACCACATCAGTCCTTCGTAGAACTTACAAACAAAACTAAACCCAAAACAATTTGTATCGCAAGCTAAACAAAAAACATTAAACTTAGCAATCTGCTCTAAATGATATGAGCACAAACATTAGAAACAGAGTCATAACACTCATAAAATGAGTTAAGACAAACATTATACATGATAACAACATCTAACATTTCATCCAACTGTGGCTGAATCCCAATAACATAGAACATAACAAGAATAGCAACAAGAAAGCATAAAACTATAAAAGTAACATGAAAAATATTGTAAAGAGGCCATAATATTTACAAAGTAATGAGAACTGATGTACATGCTAGTCAGCCTCAACAGTAAGAAGTGATCAGTTCTATATATACATATATAATAATCCATCATCAATCATATGAAACAATGTAAGAGGAAACAATATAACCATTTAAGAAAGAAAAAAAACATGTCATCAGTGAGAAATCTCAACAAACAAGGGGCATAAGTTTATAACAAGAATACAGAGAAGGGCATACAATATATTTCCAGAGAGAAGAGAACCGAGAAGTAACAAACAACAAGGTCTAGTCACCTTATTTTACTCTCACCAATTCACTCTCCACAGAACTTTGACGAAAACAAGATAAAGATACTATTAGAAACAAAGTCATAAGACTCAGAAACTGAGTAAATGCAAACTATATATGATCATGATCGTAACATGAATAATAACCGAAGGAAAGCCATAACAAGAATATCAAGAAGAAATAATATAACTACAAATGAAACAAACATATTCAAAATCAGATACAAAAGATTTAAAAAGCAAAGACATCCATGTGTTATTCAACTTCAACCGTAAAAAGTGGTCAATTTAATAGACCAAGTGTAACAAATCATCATCAATCATAGGAAAGAAAGTTAGAAGGAAATCATAAAATAAGTATTTAAACTGAAAGAAGCATCAAGCTGAATAGTATTTAAACTGAAAGAAGCATCAAGCACCAAGAAGCATCAAGCTGAATAACTTAAAACAGAATAGTTTGATTTGGATTAGAAATCAAACTTAACAGTAACAGCTTATAGGAATTCAATCTTCCTTCATGGAGAAAGTATGCTAATAAGGATATATACATACAAGAAAGAAAGAAACTTAAGCAGAGGCAATATGCATGATTTTGAAAGATATTCCAGTTCTTATAATGGAAATATGAGGAAGAGTAACCTGAAAGTCTTATGCTGATTTTTAAGAGCTGAAGAACAGCCACCTGCAAAGAATATGTGATGTTAGAAGATGTATGTAAGTAGTTCAATACTCCTAATGTTTACACAACATGAAATTATTAAACGACGAAAAACCAAAAAAGAAGAAGATTAAGCTTAAAAGCAATAGTACAATGAAACATAAGATATAGAAGAAATAGAACTTCACATACCTTATCTCTCATATGCAGAATATAAATTAAAAAATCCACATGCTCCATGTATGTCATACTTCTACATATTGATCCTGAAAAGATATTTTAAGCAAGTCAGAAGGTTAAGTAGTTACCTGGTTTACGTCAATAGAGTGCGTCAAGCTAATTACTTTTGGGTCAGATGACTAAACCCCGAAATCAATGGGAATCTCATTTGACATAAATTACTAGGAACCCAAGAATTTCAAAATCCGGGACTGTCTCATTTTTCTTCTTCCACCAGGGACATGGACATCGAGACGAGGCATTTATTTCAGCTCGGTATCAAGAAACCCGAGACTTGACAGAACAGGAACTGTCTCATTTTCATTCCAACTTCAGGGACATATAGAGAGGTAATTTAGATTACCTTAACCGAGACGAGGCATTTGTTTTCAGCTCGGGGACTAGAAACCCGAGACTTGACAGAATGGGAACTGTCTCATTTTCATTCCAACTTTAGGGACTGGGACATATAGAGAGGTAATTTAGATTACCTTGACCGAGGCATTTGTTTTCAGCTCAAGGACTAGAAACCCGAGACTTGAGAGAATGGGAACTGTCTCATTATCATTCCAACTTCAGGGATAGGGACATATAGAGAGGTAATTTAGATTACCTTGACCGAGGCATTTGTTTTCAGCTCGGGGACTAGAAACCCGAGCCTTGACTGAATGGAAATTGTCTCATTTTTTTTTCCAACTTCAGGGACAGGGAACTATAGAGAGGTAATTTAGATTACCTTGACCGAGGCATTTGTTTTCAGCTCGGGGACTAGAAACCCGAGCCTTGACAGAATGGGAACTGTATCATTTTCATTACAACTTCAGGGACATGGACATTAAGAGAGGTAATTTTGATTACCTCGAATGGGATGAGGCATTTGTTTTCAGCTCAAGGACTAGAAACCCGAGACTTGACAGAATGGGAACTGTCTCATTTTCTTTCCAACTTCAGGGACAGGGACATATAGAGAGGTAATTTAGATTACCTTGACCGAGGCATTTGTTTTCAGCTCGGGAACTAGAAACCCGAGCCTTAATAGAATGGGAACTGTCTCATTTTCATTCCAACTTCAGGGACAGGGACAAATAGAAAGGTAATTTAGATTACCTTGACCGAGGCATTTGTTTTTCAGCTCGGGGACTAGAAACCCGAGCCTTGACAGAATGGAAACTGTCTCATTTTCTTTCCAACTTCAGGGACAGGGACATATAGAGAGGTAATTTAGATTACCTCGAATGGGACGAGGCATTTGTTTTCAGCTCAAGGAGATAAGGACTAGAAACCCGAGACTTGACAGAATGGAAGCTGTATCATTTTCATTCCAACTTCAGGGACAGGGACATATAGAGAGGTAATTTAGATTACCTTGACCGAGGCATTTGTTTTTAGCTCGGGGACTAGAAACCCGAGCCTTGACAGAATGGGAACTGTCTCATTTTCTTTCCAACTTCAGGGAGAGGGACATATAGAGAGGTAATTTAGATTACCTTGACCGAGGCATTTGTTTTCAGCTCGGGGACTAGAAAACCGAGCCTTGACAGAATGGGAACTGTCTCATTTTCATTCCAACTTCAGGGACAGGGACATATAGAGAGGTAATTTAGATTACCTTGACCGAGGCATTTGTTTTCAGCTCAGGGACTAGAAACCCGAGACTTGACAGAATGGGAACTGTCTCATTTTCATTCTAACATCAGGGAAAGGGACATTCAGAGAGGTAATTTAGATTACCTCGAATGGGACGAGGCATTTGTTTATAACGAGATTACTATGAACTCAAATTGGGACTGTGATGTTTTCATTCAAAGGGACAAGGACAGTGAGACATGTAAGTTTTATTACCTCGAGACCATGCTTTTTCAGCTTGATGAATATGAGCGTCGAGAATTTAAAAATCTGGGCATCCTCACTTCTATTATACCAGTCTCACTTCCGTTATACCATCAGGAACATAGTCATTCCAAGCCAATTAACCAGCCTGATATAGAACATTAAGTGAAAATTCAGAATCCAAACTAAATTCAAGTAACATGTCCCAAATCAAAAGCATGATTTTAAGCTTTTTAAGGAATGGTTAAAACTATTGGTAATGAGATTCACCTCATAAACTTCAAATTCCACAGAAGAAGTCTCTGGTTTGTAGAATGTTCAAGCTGAGAGGTCCATAGTCTCTATCTTGAATGATCCTTTGCTTAAATTTCAGGAACTGGAACTGCATCCAAGAGAACTTAAAGTCACAAAGACGAAAAAATATTGTAATCTTTTGAAGACTAAATATTTTAAACAGAGAGATTACAAGCATCGCAAAAACAAAATTTAGAGATCTGAAACAAGCCGAGATTGTATTGAAAAACTCCCAAATCGACAATGTAAAAACAAAGAGAAATAATCGGTAAACGATGAAATTGAGGATCTGTAAACAAAAACCCTAAAAATTGATAATGCAATTCCTAAATCTAACACTTTGCTTCTCAGATCAGAGAATCAGTAAACCCTAAAACTATGTCTTCTTATGGAAATCCACGAATTTGAAATCAATTTCATAGACAGAATCTA
The DNA here is from genome assembly GCF_000375325.1 of Capsella rubella. Classification (NCBI taxonomy): domain Eukaryota; kingdom Viridiplantae; phylum Streptophyta; class Magnoliopsida; order Brassicales; family Brassicaceae; genus Capsella; species Capsella rubella. The sequence continues at coordinate 524,549 of NW_006238920.1, forward strand.
AAATAAAACGATGAAATAATGGGAAGAAGAGTAAAGGAACCTACCGATTCAATCCAAAACTCCGCTCATCCTCCATCTCTCCGTTAATGAAGTCGAACCATCGCAATCGCTAAGAATCCATAAAAAAAGTCAACCATCATCCCCACAACACTACTGATTGATTCATCCAATATTGATTCCGCTACAGAACTAGCGGTGAACGTGAGCGAGAGAGAGAAGGAGAATGAAAATTAGGGTTTTGTCTCTTTGGTTCTTTCGATTAATAGAGAAAGAATATTGTGCATACTTGAAATTAGAATAAATAAGAAAAATATCACAACGGTCATAAAAATGTGTGTGTGCTTAAATGACGTGGCAGTCTAAAACGGTCCAAAAATATTTCATGTTTAAATGCGGTTAATCTTTTAAATTAATTAAAATTTTCATATGATTGCTTCGTAAGATATGAACATAATGTCCTTTTGTCGTCGTATTAGTTTAATTAAACTTCAAGTAATAATTTTATTTTTTACTTAATACTAATATTAACTAATTATTTCAGTTTGTAAAATAAGTATATAAACACCATTGTAAAACATCTCGAGAAGATAATTTATTTGTATACGTTTTATTCAATTCATCAATACACATTCAGTTTTTTTTTTAAAAAAAATTTACGATCTCAAAAATCATCTTAGAATTTTCCTAATTTTGTCGTTTTTGTAAACTAACTCTGTTTCAAAAGAAATTTAAAGATAGACGTTACGAAACAAAACAAAAAAAAAAAAGCAACGTCCACTAAAAAATTTAAAACGAAAATAAATTATTTGACAGAACATAAAGCGAATAAAATAGAAAATAAAAAGCTTTCTCACTCCCAAACGATATTTTCAGTTTCAGAATTTTGAAAAACTTTTTGATCAAATCAAAGAGTTATGGAAGAGGAGAGAAACAACAACGTCACGGCTTTGAACAATCCGCATCATTCCACCGCCGATCTTCTTTCTTGGTCTGAGATCCGCCGTCCTGACTATTCCACCGCCGCTAACCGCTCTAACCAGGTTTGTTTTTTTCCGGCGAGAAATAATTGTTTCGTGTGATTCCGTTTCCGTTTATGTTTCCGACGAGTGCGGTTTTTATTCTGATTGTTCCTTTTTTTTTTTTTGTTTCTCAGCCGTCTGATGGAATGAGCGAGGTACTTGGCGGCGGCGGTAGGATCACCAACGCGGAATCCGAATCGCTTAATAAGAAGTAATCGATTTCCACATGCAAATTGGTTCAATGTTTCTTCTCCATTTTGTTGAATTTATCAGATTTGTTTGATTTAGGGTTTTGGTTTGATTAGTTGATGAAATTAGGTTTTTAATCTGCTTATTGAGAAAATGGTTATAAAATCGGAGTTGTTGTTTAGTGTTTCGTATAGGAAGAACTGTTCTGGGCATAAGTTGAAAGAAATGACTGGTAGTGACATATTCTCTGATAATGGTAAAGATGATCCAAATCATCAGACAAGGATCCATTACCATCAGGATCAGGTACTTGTCTCATCCTCCTTTGTACTCGTTTTAACGATTCAGTTGATGGGGAAACTGGGAATGATGTAATGTGTAATTGGTTTTGTAGCAAAGCCAGATATCTTTCAGCGGTGAAGAGAATGTGACTCCTAAGAAACCAGTTACTTTAAACGAGGCTGCAAAGCAAAAGGAGTTGAGTAGGACTGTAGAGACGGAAGCTGATTCAAAGAGCAAGAAGAAGCAGGTATCAAACACCAAGAGCAGAGCAATGAGTGGTCACGACATCTTTGCATCTCCTGAAAAGCAACCTCGCCGCTTGTTAGCTGTGACGCAATCGGAAGTTAAAGGAAATAGGAACACGGAGGAATCTGCACCGAGGAGCTCGCGTGCATCTGTTAAAGTCTCTACCGTAAGTCTGTCCTTGACTCCTTGTACTGTGATGATATTAGGATGGCTTGAGAACTGACCTGCTTCATGTTCTTTTTGTTAACAAGGGGCAAAGCGGCAACAAAATGTTTAGTGAAGAACATGTTGTGAAGTCATCAAAGAAGATACATAACCAGAAGTTTCAAGAACTGACAAGCAATGGTATCTTCAAATGTGACAAAATCCCTCCTGGTTACTCTGAAAAGATGCAAAGCTCGGCTAAAAAGCGGGAAATGAGCGGCCACAATATATTTGCGGACGGGAAGTCGGAATATCGCGATTACTATGGTGGCGCAAGGAGACCTCCCGGTGGTGAAAGCAGTATTTCATTGGTCTAAATGAAACCTCAGACACTCTTACTAAGTTTATGTTTAGGATCTTAGGATTTTAGTTTTCTTAAGTTTGTCTACCCAAAAGTGGTTTGTGTTCGTGTGGTCTTCTCTTTTGTCTAATGCTCTTCATTCATAATAAATATTAACTTCAACACGGACTTGTGTGTTCTGTTATCTATCTTTTCATTTCTCTATCAATGAAGCGTGTGTACGACGTCGTTTCTCATGAGAGAAAGATTATATTAAAAAATAGTTAACAACGACTCCACCACTGGGGATCGAACCCAGAATCTCTGGTTTCGTAGACCAGCGCCTTATCCATTGGGCCATGGAGTCATCTTTGGTTTATAAGATTAAATTAAGTTGAAGAACAAACTATGATAAGTGAATGCTTCTGGATTGAGTTCTCTCAAGTGCCTATTTTTAACAGATAATGGAAAATCTATTGTGTAAACATAGTGTACATACAACTATATAACTCTATATTTATATAAACAATTGTCACTTGGCCGACAATTTATTAAAAAAATAATGTCACTTGTGGGTTATATAAAGGACAATGCTGTTTAGTGTGTTATCTTGTCTTGTTCAATCCAATCCAAAAGTTTCATATGTTTGGTTTTTAGATTTTTATAGATACGGATCCACTTGTCCTCAAATTTCCTTACAAATAATTTAGGTGGCATTTCAAAGAAGAGTTCACGTAAGTCTTTTTGTGGTGTATAAAACACGGTCATACATATATACCATGATGTGGTATTATTGACTTACACAAGCACAAAAGATAAATAACTTGTTATGTTAATTAGTTAATAGGTCCGGTCCATTAGCAAAAATAACGCAGTGCCGTGGAGGAGACTCGAGAGGCTTCGTTCTTGGTTCTTTTGGTGTCAACGGACGTGTATATAAATAGAGAAAAGGGATTAATATGGAGACATTTTCAGAAGCCGTCCTAGTCGTCGTCGTCGTCGTGCTAGGCGGTTTCTTTACTTTCCAAGAATAGGCTCTTCTTCTTCTCTCTATCGAATACGTTCAAACATTTTCTCCCAAGAATTCAAAGAAGAATAATGGCATCGGTGTCACCATTGGCGAAATATAAACTAGTGTTCTTAGGAGATCAATCTGTTGGTAAAACCAGCATCATCACTCGTTTCATGTATGATAAGTTCGACACAACCTACCAGGTACATCATATATCAACACGGTCATTGCATTGATTCTCTGTTCTATATGGTTCTGTCTTCTTTTTTTTTGTCATTGAAGTATTTGATTTGACTCAAATGTCAAATAAAGATTAAGAAATACTAATTAATTATCACATTACCATCTATTGTAATTAATCACGTATATATATAGGATCAATGTGATCATGTTCGTGTTGATACAATGCTGAATGTAAAATAATTTCATTGTTTCATTCGCAGGCTACTATTGGAATTGATTTCTTATCGAAGACTATGTAGCTTGAAGATAGAACTGTGCGTCTACAGCTAGCTATGGTAAATAAATTTGTAAAAAGATCGGTTTTTCGCAACGTAAAAGCTAATATATATTTTGTTATGTTTAATTAGGGATACTGCAGGACAAGAAAGATTCAGGAGTCTGATACCAAGTTACATTAGAGATTCTTCTGTTGCTGTAGTTGTTTATGATGTAGCTAATAGGCTCTCATTTCTCAACACATCCAAGTGGATCGAAGAAGTCCGCACCGAAAGAGCTGGTGATGTTATCATTGTTCTTGTTGGAAACAAGACCGATCTTGTTGAAAAAAGGTAAAGCATTACAACTTCTCTGTTTTCACTTGAACATATAATCATGTTTTGTAATTGTTATTGTGTGTGTGTCTCTCTCTTTGTGAAATTGGTTAGGCAAGTCTCAATTGAAGAAGGAGATAGCAAAGGTCGTGAATACGGAGTTATCTTTATTGAGACAAGCGCGAAAGCAGGATTCAATATTAAGCCTTTGTTTAGAAAAATAGCTGCGGCTTTACCGGGAATGGAATCGTATTCAAACACTAAAACTGATGATATGGTTGATGTGAACCTAAAACCGACTTCTAATTCATCCCAAGGCGATCAACAAGGAAGAGGTTGTTCGTGTTGATCATGATCAGAAGAAAGATATTATTAAGAGATATATATTTGATATGATGATCAAGAAGAACCTTAATTAGAGATCTCAGACTAGTTCCATCAAGTATCATTGTGATCTGTCCAAATTGCTATATTTGGCATGTTAGTTGTGAAATGTTAGTTTTTTGAGTTGTGTACCAAGACTCTCTCTACATGTGAGTGTATTTTCACTTCAATACACTTTTAATTTAGCTAAGATTTTCTCAAATGATTACAAATATCATCTCAACTGATTGTTCAATTAATATGTCGAGTTCATTCATATATCCAAAACCATGTAACGTTGTAACGCATGCTATATATACACATGTGGTTAAATTCGTATAAATTTGTCTTGGTAGTGTTCAATGCGTTCGAAGATACATGGCAACATCTCGTAGGGCAATGGACCACATGTCTTATCGTCTCAATGATCATGTTCAGCAATGATCATGATCATTGGTGGTTTTCTTATTATCAAATCAGGGGTGGGTTACATAGGTGGTCACAAGCTCTCTTAATAGGAGTTGTGTACTGAGACTCACGAAACTTAATCCTAAATAAAAGAAGATAAAACCAAACTGAAACAAAACATTACCCTATTTAAACTAGAAATCGAACAATAAAAACCAAACACCGACTCTATCTTGATGTGCACCAACCATAGGCTAATATGCATGGCTCACTTTTAATTGGCTCTATTATTTTATGCATACATGTTAGGCTTTTCTTGCGAAACTTCCACACCTAACTTCTCCATAAACTCCCATAAACTCTTATCCGATGATCCTCCAGGAGCCACCGCGGCTTCTGCCTTGGCCTTCCATTGCAAAGCATTCTTCCTCAACTCCTCGGCTTTCTCCCCAACTGTCGCTTCCAAAAGCTTCTCCGTCATTTCCTCCCTCAGGACAACCCTATCCTCCATCGCTCCACGACCAAGCCTAACTCCCATCTTGAAAACATCAATGAGATAAACCGCGTTGGTGACTTGATCTCCCCATTGCGGTAAACAAACCACCGGAACTCCAAAAGACAAAGCCTCCATTGTGGAGTTCCATCCACAATGAGTGACGAAGCACGATACTGAAAGATGAGCCAAGACTTGCTCTTGTGGACACCAATCCACAATCTTTCCTTTACCTCTTCTAGTCGCCTCTAGTAGTTCTTGAGGCAAGACATTAGTAGTGACATTTAGTGCTTTCACTGGAGGTCTAATCACCCACAAGAAGGATAAACCCGATTTCAAAACTCCGTGAACGAACTCTTCCATTTGTTCTTGCTTGAAGTATGCAATCGTCCCGAAAGAAATGTAGACAACAGATGATTTTGGTCTTGAGTCTAACCACTCGAGACATTGATCCGACGGCTTGCACATGTCAGCACTTACATCAGAGGTCACCTCCTTATAAGCGAATAGAGAAAGCGGTCCGATAGTTTTGATTGGACATAAATTAGACATGTACTCCAGCAATTCTTGTTCCAAGGCATCAAAGGAATTGATTAGAACACAAAAGGGCTTCTTCAAGTTCTTGAACTGTCCAAGAATCGCTTGTCGAAACCCGGAAAATTTAGAAGACGGATGGAGAAAGTTAGGGATCTCGTCGTGTTTCAAGATAGGAAGGCAAGGGAGCTTAACATCAAGCCGAGGCTCAGTTTCTGTCGGGAAAGAAACAGAACCATTTTGGTAATGGTAATAAGCAGAGAAACAAGCACAAGACTGAACCCAAAGAAGTGCACAAGGAATGTTTAACTCTTCGGCCGCATCACAGACCCATGGAATGAAAGGATGATTGATCAGACACGAGACAGGCTCCTTCTTTTCCTCGTATCTTGTCACGAGTTTGCACACTTCACTTTTCCCCATATCTTCTAGATGTGACATGTACAAAGAGAAATCACCTTTGCGGTCATCTTCCTCTTTCCATTTTTTGTCGAAAGACTCGAATCGGATTGCACCGGAACCAACCGGTTTAAGCTCACTGTCGACGATCTTGTTGGCTTGTCTCATTTTACTCGCCCAATACTCTGGAGTGACGAAGGTAACGAGTGTTCCCTTTGAAGCCATTAGCTTGCCAAGACAAAGAAGAGGAGAGACGCTGCCTTGTCCTATAAATGAAACGAGCATTACATGAACTGGACTTGAAGGTGAAGATGATTCAGAAGCCATCTTGTCTAAGTACAGTATATGATAACAAGAATGATATCTTTATTCACACTTCACTAACTCACTCACTCTCTCTAGCTAGTCTCTACCACACATTTTACTTGTTCACTCTCGTCATCTCTTCAATTATTATAAAGTTTTAATTAAGGTTAGGTAAGATCCAAATTTATTATTGTCGTGTCCCCAACTAAAAATAGTCCCAGATAATTTATTATTTGTCATATCCTTTGTCCCAATACAATACTCAATTCAACAAAATGTTTCCCACGTTTTGATATATCGTCGTCGGTTTAATTGTATGTATGTAAGTATGATATAATAAAAATAATTTCATTTTAAGTATTATTTTGCATATTGATGAAGTTATAGAAATGTGATAATTGTATATGTTTTTGAAGATGAAAAAGATATTTATATTTATAGCTTCTAAATATATACACAATGTTGCGTCGTTTGATATATATGTGAAAAAGCTGTGGAACATATTAATGTGGTCATTTGTTTCGCTTCACTCTCACCGTTAGGTCAAACATTTGATCATTGCCGCACTTGTTAACGAGTCTAATAAACCGTCGTGACGCGGTCTAAAAACCAAAAAAACCGCTGTAGATCAAGTGCAGTTTGTTTAATATACAAATAAAGTTGGACCATGGCGTTTTGTTATCCGCCCTAAAAATAGAGTGAACTAAATCGCTGACAGTCCATCTCTATCGCTGTAACCATTTATACCCAAATTCAATTGTGCTTGGTCCACGAGCTTCGTTTCAGATTGATGAAATCTAATTTAAGGTAGTTTTAATTATGTTCAGCAATAATCAATTTGAAATTAGAAGAGGAATTGAATTTTGGAAGAAAAAAAGAAGAAGGAAATCACATTAATAACAAATGTCATTTTTATTTCTTTGCTCAGTCTTACAAGTGTGAAAATTTTCATCACCTTTATATGCATAATTATAAATTTATGTTTATCTTTTTATTTTGGTGACAGTTTGTGCTTATCTCTCTATAAACAATAATTGTAACTATAACCATTTATAGTTAAATGTATTATAGATTTTACATTATTATATCTTTAGTTAAATTAAAAAATATTAAAGTTGAGTTCTAATTTTAACTATAATATTAATTAGTATAATTTTTATAATTAAGATGAAAAAATAATCTAATTTAATTTAATAAAATTAGAAAAGGATTTGATATTCCGTATTCCTAATTGGATGGATATATGTACTTTTTCATCCATAAAAGGGTTATTTTTAATTTTTTGAAAAGGGCTTCAAATTCTTAAAAGTTATTAGTAATATAAGATAACTTTTTGTTTTGATTGGTCAACAAAAATATAATAATTTCTTAATATATTGTTTTCTTATCCATAAAATATTTAAATCACATAAATACTTTACCTTACTAGGAAAAATTAATTTGCTAAGTTTAATAACTTAACATAATAACTTCATTGGAAAAGGTTGAAAATGATAGATTTCATAAGCTTTTTGTTCTATTATATATACATATACAAACTCATATGAAAACATCTCTTCTCATTTCTAACTTCACTCAAAAACTTAACAAGGTATTCTTATTATTATGGGTTACTCGGCAGGTGTAAATCAAATAAGCTTTTTCACAGATGTATGTGGCTTCTGCAAGAAAAAGATTTACCCAAAGCTTGATGACATCTACATGTACAAGTACGTTTTTTTTTCTTCTTCTTCTAAGCATTTGATTTAGTTTATTATATCGTGTAATAATATATCTAAATTGTATCCTCTTGTCGTCAAAATATAGTGACACTCCCTTTTGTTCGGAAGAATGTCGAGAAAAACAACAAGATGCTGACAAAGAGAAAACAAAAGTGGAGAACATGGAAGTGATAAAGAGAGATGAAGCTTGAAAAATCAGATTCATAACAATGTAGATGTGAAAAATTCATAAAATAACATCATCCTAGTTTATGTTCTTATCCAGAAATTAGGAATGACAGTAGTTTTCTTATATGTATTAATAATAGTCAGTATTTCCATTTTCAATAGTCAAAATTCATCATGTATTATTATCTACTATATTGTAAGAGATAAGATATGGTGAAAATTTATTGACATATGTACCAAATTCCTATATAGTAAAAAATCTCATATAATGTTTGGGTTAAGTGTCTTTGTTGCATGCATTTTTTATTTGTTGTGAAAATACTTATCTAAAGAATGATGCGTTGCATCAACAAATATGTCGATCGAACGAAAAAAAAGAAGAAGAAAGAGTTCTTATAATCGTCGTGAATCAGTACTATGCAAGGTTTGCTTTAAACGTAATCGTCTTGGCTCATAAAGATTCGGGTATGGTAAGTAATATACTTCTCAAGTGAATTTAACGTAGTGCCTATTGATAGGATTGGATTTCATATCTTGATGAAAAATATCTAAGCTCATTTTACGTGATAATCTTGATTCCAATATCTCATTATTCACACGTTGAAAGGAAATATCTTAAATATTCTAGTCTCTAAATGAGGAATATTGCTCGTATTCATGGATGTTTCGAAAGATCTTGAAACTTTGTCGTAAGCTTTCTCTCTTCTCAAAAACAGGATTGAGAATGGAGAAGAAACGTTCTTTGGTGGGATACATGGACTCCGTTTGGTCCACTAATCCACTTCTTGGATCCGCAAGGCCCAACAAATCTGGCATCCCTCTCTTCTCACTCTTTAAGTTATACCGTCTCTTCCTTCAGGTTGCTCTGACCTTGAACTGCAGCTGCTTTCCTACATTACAACTATTCCTATATCTTCTGCAAATGATGTTCCAATCTGGCAAGTTGGTGATTCTGAAAGCAGACTATTCGTTTCTAAAGATATTTGGAATAGCATTAGAGACCTCAAGCCAATAGTATCATGGCATCCATTGGTTTGGCACAAGGCTTTGATTCCTAAACACTTTACCACTTCGTGGTTGTTTACTTGTCTTATGTGTGGTACTTGCTTCATGGAGGTTAGATATTGAGAGTACTTGTATTATGTGTGGTAAATTTGAAGAATCTCGGAACCAACTCTTCTTCGAATGCATTTTCTTCTTAGAGATTTGGACTGGAATTACCTAAATGCTCCTTCTTGGTGGCAACAAATTCTCTCTTGGTTTCCTAATGCATCTTCTTCTCGTCATATTATCCATAACTTTGCTTCAAGGTTGGCGTGTTCACGATGGTGTCACTCTCCCTCCTCACCTTATTCTTCTAAGGATTCTAAGAGAGGTAAAGTACAAAGCCACGGCTTTGCATCTTGGTGCTGCACTTCTTACAATATGGTCTGTCTGATGACTCTCTTCTCCTTTCACCTTGTATTTCATTATGAGTTTGTGATTTTTCCCTTCTCTCCTCTTCACCTCTTCTTTTGCCTGCTTGTTATCTTTGTTTAGTTGTATCTAGTTCATTTTGTATCTCCCAGTATCTCTTTAATTAATGAAACCCCTTTAACAAAAACAAAAAAATCCAAAAACTATGTGAACCGAATTTGAATCGATTCTTAAAAATACTTAAATATGTACGTTTTAAACCCAAAAATATTGTTATCTCTTTAAACCGAAACATTCAGAACCAAAACCGAATCGAATCTGATATCCCCAACCGAATCGAATCTGATAACTCATATGTAAACCGAATTTATCTTAAATACAAATAAACATCTAAATATTTATATTTTCTACTCATAACTCAGATATCCAAATTTTATATTATAAATCCGAATATATTAGTTGCTTTTGAGTAATTCGTATATATTTGTGTTAAAAGTAACAAATTTTTTTCCTGATAATTTAGGTACTTTTTGTTTACATATGGGTAAAAAATAACCAATGTTTTTTTACGGATATTTTGAATATTTTCATATAAATTTAAGAAAATTTGAGTAAAAACCCAAACTCGACCTAAAACCAAAAAAAAATAGGGTATTTTCCGTTTTCAACGTAATTACCTGATTTGAACTGAGTTTTCTAAATACCCAAACGGATTTAGAACCCTCTACCCAAACATACCCTATATTCGAAAAATACCCAAAGCTAGAAATTTTTTGCATACCCTTTTTTTTTTTTTGAATGCAATGTTAAATTATATTCAAAAGAAAAAATAAACGTTTTTACATCAATTGCATCGTTTTTGGACTAAAAATCGAAAAGATTAAGAATAGACGACAAAATTATGTTCTAGTTTGAAGCCACAATTGGAAGCCCACTGCAAACCGGAGATCCCCCATTTTCCGAAGTGAAGAAAGTTGATCTCGAACTTGTTTATCAATCTTTTTCGTGAGCAGAGGTGGTGGTATTAGTGCGTTGCCATGTCTCCTACAATTCCGCTCTCTCCAAATTCCATAGACAACAGCTTGAAAAGCATACCGTAGCAGGAAAGTATGAACCCGATCTTGTTGAGGTGTAGAGATTAATGCGAGGAGTCTTGTCCAATCTGTTGTATAATGCGAAAGGAGGAGTCCCTTATCAGTTGAATGCCAAATTTCAGAAGCATATGAGCAAGCAAAAAACAAATGGTCCCTTGTTTCCACAGCTTGTTGACATAACTCACAAGTTCCCGAGAGACCCCGAGACCACTTAACCATCTTTTCACCCGTTGGTAGCCGGTCATGGACTGCCAGCCACACACAAAAGGTGAACTTCGGAGTAGCATGAGGAAAAATGAATAACTTCGGAGTTGCAGACCCTTTTATCAAACAAAAAAAAATGAATAACTTGGTAGATCATGTATGGAGGAGAAACAATGAATTTGAAAATCTTGGATGAAACAAAGACTATATATGAAGATGCTGCAACTAGTACATACCCTCCAAGCTATATATTGCCTTCAACCTAAGCTCTCACTGATATCAAGATTAAGTTGTCGGCCAATTGCTTCATAGAATAAGCAAAACACTTGAAATGCTTCTTACTTACCCGTTTGGACGGATCCTTACTTAGCTTGACTCGATACACTAACACGTGACGTACGTACGGACCAATTATTCTATATAAAACACTACGTCATTTCTATCTTTGAGAAAAAAAAGATTCATAACCTTCTCAATCTCATGCTCATGCTCTTAAAACATTAAGTGTTAGAGAATAATCAAAAACATCCTTTGTACTTTTGGAGACACAATCTCATTTATTTTCTTGACCACTCTTACGATCACATCTTCACAAAAATGATCCTAATTCTTTTTTTCTTTTTCAAGCAAGTCTTGTGGTCTGTTTTTTACTTTACAAATTTTAAATGTAAGAGAATTAATACTCACAAGTACTTTTCGGATTACCACATGTTTGTTTTGTTCTTGTAGAACACTTACCTCTAGTGGCTGAAGTGTTCATTCGTACATTAGCTTATTTTCTTTGTACCATATTGACGATACAAAACAAACCATTATGTTTCGACCGACGAACGAAACCACGACACATAGTTCGATAAGACTTATTCCATTAATCTGCAATAATTCATTCATAATCTATGAAAACAAAACCCAAATCTAGTGTATATAATTAAACCTTAGTCAAGAGACAAGAAGCTTCACAAAACTATACATATTACCAAATCAATATAATTTCCCTTGTGTTACCGTTTAAGTTTTCACTTTTTCTGTCATTTTTTATTGATAATTTATATAATTTTATGTTTATTTTTCATTCAAAAATTCAGAAATATTCGAAATATCAAGAACTTTTTTTTGGAAGTAAACTAGATCATGAAACGTTTTTTTTTCAATGAATATAAAATTTATTCAACCAAAAAAAAAAACATTTGTTTACAATATATCCATCTTATGCTTGAAAGGATTTTAAACAAAGAACAACTTAGAAGAATGAGAAAAAAAAACTGTGAAGAGTTTAAAAAAGTTACAAAATCATAAAATTAGATACTCTATAGTTACAAAAAGATTCCGTAAGCAAATCTAACACCAAATAAAAATTTCAAGTTTCATTTAGGAAAAAAAAAAACAGAAAAAACAATCATAAACAAGAAGAATATATTTGTCAACACGTGATAAAATAACCCAATTGATAATTTAATACTACAGAGTACAGAGAACCCAAAAAAACAATTAGATGATGATAAAATTAACAAAGATTGGGATTCCTTATTTCGATTTAAGAACATACGAATAGTTCCGCGAGAGTCCCGGAACTTGCGTCAGAAGAATTTGACTAAGAAAGAAAATAAATTCAATTACGACGGCCATTTTTATTTTCCTCACCGTACGGATTCATTCCTATCTCTCTCTCTCTCTCTTTCTCACTACTCAGATGCTTCCTTCTTCACTTTTCTCTTCTTGATTGATTGATTCATACCTCCTCTGTTTCACCCACACGACGAAGAAGAATAAGAAAGCTTTCACCTTTACTCTTAAAGCTTTCACTTTTTCTTTTTACTATCATATCCAGCTTTCATGTCTGCTTGGATGCTCTGAGATCGGAGAAACGAATCCATGGCGGAAGCAAGACGATTCAGCCCTGTTAGTGAATTAGGTGAAGTGAAAAGTTTTGTTCTTTTCTTTTTTATGTATTTGGTTTTGCTTTGGTCATATCTTTATCCGATTATATCTTTTTTTCGATCTATTTTGGTGTCACTCATAGTCATCAAAGTTTCAATCTTTATCTGTGTGGAGTCTATTCAATAAGAGCTTTTTTGTGAAAGATAAAGAAAAATCTATTATTGGTGTGAGTGATGATGATTTGTTCTTGTGGGAATCATATTTTATCTGAATATTCTTATAATTTGATTTGGTTAATTAAGTTCATCACTTACTTACTAATTAGTCTTTGACTGTGCTTATAATACTTAACTTAGTTGATAACGAATCTAATCTATATCTTTGTTTTGGTCTTGATCATCATTTTAACTAGTTTACTCTTTTATTCTATATGCATAATTTATGATATGTTTAGGCTGGTTTCAGTATGTTGTGTTGTGTTTTGTTGTACTTTAAATTAGCTGCTTCTTACTTAATAGGGAGTTGACTTTTTAGCTACTAGATCTGCACCTACTTACTGAGTGTACTGTAGAGTCTCTTAAAGGTTTCTTGTTGAAGGATACCTCAATTGTACTAAGTTTTGTGTCTTCTAATTTCAATGCTTTTGTCCACAGATGTTGGCCAAATACTCTCAGAAGCACGACATCGATGGCTTCGTCCACCTGAAATATGTGAAATTTTACAGAATTACCAAAGGTTTCAAATTTCTACCGAGCCACCTACTACACCATCAAGTAAGTTTCATTTATAAACATTCAGTGTAGTGGGAAACTCAGGAGTTTGAAGACTGATGTTCATGCTAAATATCTGTCTCATTTTCAGGTGGGTCTGTTTTTATGTTTGATCGAAAGGTGCTCAGATACTTCAGGAAAGACGGGCACAATTGGAGGAAGAAAAAAGATGGAAAGACAGTGAAAGAAGCTCATGAGAGGTTGAAGGTAGTAAATGAGACATGTTTCTTTTACGTCGTTGTTCTTTGAGATGTATGGTCAAAATGACCCAAAATGATTGATATATTAATATCATCAAGATTTTGGTAGGTGCTTATTAGTGATTTCTCTAGCTCATGACTATCCATGCAGGCGGGAAGTGTTGATGTTCTACATTGTTACTATGCGCATGGACAGGACAATGAAAACTTTCAAAGACGCAGTTATTGGTTGCTTCAAGAGTAAGCTTATTATTATAGCATTACAACTTTTGCATCATTTGCTTGTGATCTTAAACTATTTTCATAGATTCCCGCTCTCTCTTTCTCTCATCTTATATGTTATGCAACTTGAAGTATATTACCTGGAGGTTAATATGTCTTCGAAGTTAACGAGAATACAACACCTTTTCTAAGTTTCTTGTTGTTTTTTTGTTGGTGAATAATACAGAGAGCTTTCCCACATAGTTTTTGTTCACTATCTCGAAGTTAAGGTTTGACCCCATCCTGTTATTTGCTAATAACTCTACCTCATTTATTTTCTTTTCACGGAATTAGAGTATAGTTGAGCATGAGTGTGATATTTGTACGTGAATCAGGGTAGTAGAGTTTCTACTTCTGTTAACCGGATGCAAAGGAGTGGAGATGCTGCTCGGTCTCCTCAAGAAGCTGGGGAAGCCTTGACCAGTGAACACGATGGTTATGCTTCTTGCAGCTTCAATCAAAATGATCATAGCAATTTTTCACAAACTACTGACTCAGCAAGTGTCAATGGTTTTCACACTCCAGAACTTGAAGATGCTGAATCAGGTGCTTCTTCTTTCACACATGATGTCATATCTGCATTTTAAGGACTAGTTTCCGTTTTAGTCTCTTATCTTATGCATATTGCGTACGTGTATTTTGTAGCATACAATCAGCATGGAAGCTCCATAGTTTACTCTCATCAAAAACTTCAGCAGCCTGCAACTGGAGGAAACCTTACTGGTTATAATCCTTACTATCAAGTATCTTTGACGCGTAAGCTCCTGGTGACCTGGTTAATGCTCTTTTTCTATCATTAGAAGCATAAGTTCTAGTAACTACCATCTGATAATTAGGAATGACTTATTTAATTTTATTTAATAGCAGCCAGGGATAGTTATCAGAAAGAGTTTCGCACAATCCCCATAACAGATTCTTTGGTTATGGTAGACAAGAGCAAGAATATAAACAGTCCTGGAGTAACAAATGGGCTAAAAAACAGAAAATCCATTGATTCCCAAACGTGGGAAGAGATTCTGGGAAATTGTGGTTCTGGAGCTGAAGGCATACCTTTGCAGCCTAATAGTGAGCATGAAGTGCTGGACCAAATACTCCAAAGCTCTTCTTTTACTATGCAAGATTTTGCCTCTTTACAAGAGTCCATGATCAAAAGCCGGGTATACACATTTCTGATTGTATCTGGGTCAATTTCTACATTCCTCTTGCTCAGTTTGTATTGCTGTATGTTTGCTATGCTCCTTTGATAGGCTATGTAATCATTTGAGTGTCTGAATTTTACTTTCTTTTCTAAACGTCTACAGAATCAGCAGTTTAATTCAGGAGTTACATCTGCGAATGCTATGTGGTTCCAAGGACAAGGTTTACACTGCAATTAGCTTGTTGTTTTAATACATGGTTTGAATTTACTTTGTCTTTAAAAGCTAACCTTCAACATTTTTGTATCAACTGCAGATATAGAGCCAAATGCTATAAGCAATCTAGCTTCGAATGAAAAAGCTCCATATCTATCCACGATGAAACAGCATCTGTTAGACGGTGCGTTGGGCGAAGCAGGTCTGAAAAAGATGGACAGTTTCAATCGCTGGATGAGCAAAGAACTAGGTGATGTTGGTGTTATAGCTGATGCAAACGAGTCCTTTACGCAATCAAGTTCAAGAACTTACTGGGAAGAAGTTGAGAGTGAGGATGGGTCCAATGGTCACAACTCTAGGAGGGACTTGGATGGATATATTATGAGTCCTTCCCTCTCAAAGGAACAACTCTTTAGCATCAATGAATTCTCTCCAAGCTGGGCGTATGTGGGTTGTGAAGTGGTGGTAAGCACTATTGATCAATTTAACTTTTCGGGGAGTCATAAGATAGGTTTTTGCTTATTTTCTTTTGCAAAAATTTTAGGTTTTTGTCACTGGAAAATTCTTAAAGACTCGGGAGGAGGCTGAAATTGGCGAGTGGTCTTGCATGTTTGGACAAACAGAAGTTCCAGCAGATGTTATAGCTAATGGTGTTCTCCAATGTGTTGCTCCTATGCATGAGGCTGGAAGAGTTCCGTTTTATGTAACATGTTCCAACAGATTGGCATGCAGTGAAGTGCGTGAATTTGAGTACAAGGTTGTGGAGTCTCAAATATATGATAAAGAAACAGATGATGAGTCCACTATTGAAATTCTGGAGGCAAGATTTGTTAAACTATTGTGCTCAAAATCTGAAAGCTCAACCCCTGTTTCCGGGAATGACAGTGATTTGTCCCAAGTGAGCGAGAAGATTAGTTTACTACTTTTCGAGAATGATGACCAGTTGGATCAGATGCTCATGAATGAAATCTCCCAAGAAAATATGAAAAAAAGTCTTTTGCAGGACGTTCTGAAAGAAAGTTTACACTCATGGCTTTTACAAAAGATAGCAGAAGGTGGAAAAGGTCCCAGTGTTTTGGATGAAGGTGGCCAAGGTGTATTACACTTTGCAGCTTCTCTTGGTTACAACTGGGCCTTAGAACCAACAATACTTGCCGGTGTAAGCGTTGATTTTCGTGATGTAAATGGTTGGACTGCACTTCATTGGGCAGCTTTCTTTGGCAGGTGAGTTACTTCTAAAAATTTCACTATTTCATCTTCTCTTTCTATGATATTGTATTTGAAACAAGGGTAATTTCATATTCAGGGAGCGGATAATTGGTTCACTCATAGCTCTTGGTGCTGCTCCTGGAACTTTAACTGACCCAAATCCAGATTTCCCATCAGGAAGCACACCTTCTGATCTAGCCTATGCTAACGGTCACAAAGGAATTGCTGGTTATCTCTCAGAATATGCCTTAAGGGCCCATGTTTCTTTGCTCAGTCTGAATGATAAAAATGCGGAAACTGTTGAGAGTGCTCCTAGCCCATCCAGCTCATCATTAACAGACTCGTTGACAGCTGTACGTAACGCTACTCAGGCAGCAGCTCGGATTCATCAGGTTTTCAGGGCTCAGTCTTTCCAGAAGAAGCAATTAAAAGAATTTGGAGATAGAAAGCTTGGAATGTCGGAGGAGCGTGCTCTTTCAATGCTAG
Organism: Capsella rubella; assembly: GCF_000375325.1. Taxonomy (NCBI): domain Eukaryota; kingdom Viridiplantae; phylum Streptophyta; class Magnoliopsida; order Brassicales; family Brassicaceae; genus Capsella; species Capsella rubella. The sequence goes on from NW_006238920.1 coordinate 541,816, forward strand.
CTCCTAAAACACACAAATCAGGACGGGCCCATAGTGATGATTCTGTGCAAGCTGCTGCTATCCGGATTCAGAACAAGTTCCGTGGTTACAAGGGAAGAAAAGACTATTTGATTACAAGACAAAGAATCATCAAAATACAGGTTTGTAATGTTTTGATAAAACCAAGTCAAGTTCTTGATTCGTTTAATGTATATCTGAAATTCTTAACTGTTTTAACTGGCAATGGTGCAGGCTCATGTGAGAGGTTATCAGGTTAGGAAAAACTACAGAAAGATAATTTGGTCAGTGGGGATTTTAGAGAAGGTGATATTGCGTTGGAGAAGGAAAGGAGCTGGTTTGCGCGGGTTTAAGTCAGATGCACTTGTTGATAAGATGCAAGATGGAACAGAGAAAGAAGAAGATGACGATTTTTTCAAACAAGGAAGAAAGCAAACAGAGGAAAGGCTACAAAAGGCTCTTGCAAGAGTGAAATCAATGGTTCAATATCCTGAAGCTAGAGATCAATACCGTAGATTGCTAAATGTGGTCAACGATATCCAAGAAAGCAAGGTAACTTATAATTAGAAGAAGAAAAAGAAAACTTTACTCATATTCTTAGAAATCAAACAAACCTGAAAAATCTTGATTCTAAATCTATGGTTTTAGGTGGAGAAAGCTCTTGAAAATTCAGAAGGAGCAACATGTTTTGATGATGATCTGATAGATATCGAAGCATTGTTGGGAGACGATGACACATTGATGTTGCCTATGTCCTCATCTTTGTGGAGCAATTAAACCACTCTCAAGCTTTATGTCACAGTATTATTGACTCATTAAACTTGTATATTCTTATGTAATCCCCTTCTCATATTCTGTAACTGCATTCATTACTCTAATTTAAATGATAATATTTGAACATTAACTAAAACAGACTTATATAATAACTTAGATTGTAAACCTTCCTTGTCATTAAACTGTACATGGCTTGGTTTCCATTAGTATACAAACTTTGTGTCTTTCTGAGTTAAGAGAAAATTGAATTTGTAAGAGAGATAGAGAGAGATTATGTTCTTGTCAAATGACTAAAAAAGCTCTTTTCCTCTATCTTGTTCCGAGGCTCTCATATAACAAGATGTAGCCATGATCAGTATTGCTCGAGTACTCTTGTGATGAGCCAAAGAATGTCTGAACAGCAGATTCTTCAATCATTTCGACAGTTTCATCATCAAAGAAGAGCCAATGGTTATGAGATTTCACGAGGCTAACATAGTGACCATGGTTGGGTCCACTTCCGACATGAACCACAACTGCGAAGAGAGAGTACTCGATGTCCACATACTCTTCCACTGTGTTGCTGAGTTTCAGTTCCAGCGGGAAGACGACTCTGTAAGATAACTTCTTGTAGCGGCCCAATTGTTCGATGTATTTAAACCTTTTCAGATGTATAACTAAGATGTGTGGCGGTTTCTTGATCTTCATCCTCTTCTGCGCTTCTTGTAAGCTGCACAAGTAATCATAAAACTGTTTCAGTCATGAAATCAATTAAAAAACTTTTGGGAGTCTTGCACAGTGAAGAATGAACAACAAGGACTTGAGTTGTGTAACATTATTGAAACAGACTATATTCGAATACCTAACCAAAAAACTTAAGGGAGCAGTGAAGAACTAGTCATAACATTTTGGGTTGTGCTTTATAATATGATGCAGGTTATATAGTAAATGCAAGCCCAATGATCAAGGAACATGAGGCTGTAAGGAAGAGGATTTTTTACCTGCAGCACTTGTCACAGAAGAATTTGTCTTCAGCGTGTAGAGTCTCTGTGGAGCTGAAGTTTTTCAAACAGCTAGTTATCGAACTGTTCTGTTCAATATCAAGGCTCAGGTCTAGGAAAGTTTCATCTCTTGCTGTTACAGTCTCACACCGCAGACACCTTGTCTCGTTGGTAAGTATACCCTGTAACAGGTTTGCACATGCTTAATCACTTGAGATAACTGGAAAAGACTTTACAATATATGATGTTCACTTTAGTGATTGGGCTCGCTTTGGGGACTAGAGAGAATGCAGGAAATTACGTATTGCCCTGGAATGTTACTGATGCTTACTGCATCTATGCTGAAGGAAGCTATGTAGGTCTATGACTAAATACTTTTTTGCTTATGAAAATCCGGCATCTAAACAAAGTCGAAAATGAACTGATCCTACCGTAGAAGAAAGATATGCAATTTATTAAGAAGCACCTTACCTGAAAAATCTTGTGCACCCATGTAACAATAGGTTCTTTATGAACACCGTTTTCCTGAGGAGCTTTCGATCCATTTGAGATCTTTTCAGGAGATGATAAAGTTTCATGGTCTGTTTTTGTAACTTTTGCCTCTTTCTCTAAGATGTCAACAAGTTCATTTAGCAAATAATTCAAGAACTCATGTGCATCCTACATGAAAAGAGTAAACAAAATCTAATCAAACGCTGTGTTTATAGATTTAGATTGCTTCTCCCACAATTTAATTATCGTCACATAAAAGAAATATTGAGAAGATAGGCAGTTATGCAGAGTACCTGATGCATATAACTCCGGAAAAGCTCATTTTGTTTTTTCAGTCTCTGTACAAAACGCTTCGGAGCAATAACTCCTGTTTTCTTCTTTTGGGAAGTTATCTATGGGAAAAGGTTAATTAAGATAGCAGACTTAAAAGCAGTGATCACCACCACAATCATGAAAACAGTGAACACCACCACAATTATCTAAGTAAATGATGACAAGAAATATTAAAGGCTACACGAAGCAAACACATCAATACATCTGCAATGTGAACCTTTAAAAAAAAAAAAACCAGAAAGTGTACCAATAACCAAGCAGTATAGACTACTCAAACGAAAACTGTTAAGTGTTTCCACCAATCAAAACGTGTTTTGCAGTATTAGAAGAACATATCCATCAAAACATAAGTCAACTCAAGCAGTGATTGCTACACCAAAATGTTGACGAGCTGTAATAAACGAATCAATATTCAATTTACCTGCGAAAACAAGTCCTCCAAGCAGGTCAAGAGATTCTCCTCAGAATCAGCTCTACTATTTGCAGAGTGTTCAAGCAATTGTTCACGAAAGGGAGCACAAAAATAAAGCGCCTGCACAAATGAAAGGGTTCATATAACAAACGCTTAGTTCATGAACACAGACTCTGGCTCAGCCTTCTTCTAGTCTTGAAATTTGTGAACAAACATAGAATACAAACAGACCTAAAGAACTGATCCACATATCAACCAAACGTTTCTCAAACATATTCTCGAATTCGATGTGATTCGTAAGGTAATGATCATTCATTCTTCAGATACGCATCAGAAATTTCAAAATCCTAGATGAAATCTACCAAAAGCAAAAACGATTCGTACAGATGAAACTCAAAATGAGGAATCGATAGAGAGAGAGAGAGAAAGAGACCTGTAAGACACTGTTACAGTAACAAGTGTTGCCGAAATTTTCGAATCCGAAGTAGCGTTCTCCTTCAGGGAACTGGTCGCCGAGAGCTTTCTCGAGTTTGGACCCCGCGGCGCCCATCAGACCTAGCCTCCGACCTTCCGAAACACCGTGGTTTCGTTTTTCCTGAACTCGTTCTGATTTGACTCGGAGATCTCTACAAAGGAACAGAGTCGAATCAGTGACGGATGATGATGGTGATGATTCAGTGTGGAGATTTTTCAGATTTCGAAGATGTTAAAGAAGAGGGATCGAAATTGAAATTTTCTGTTTTACGCGACTATTATAATGTCAATTAAAAAAAATTAAAATCATTTATAAATTTGTTTGGAAACATTTATAAATTTCTATATTTTAGCCATTTTATTATTTTTATATCATAAAATCATATATTAAGTGTACTCACTTTCAGATTGTTGCATTTGACTTAAAATAAAGTAATATAAAAATAATTATGGTTTTCTTTTTTCCAACTTAAAATATGTGTGGCTTTTATGAATTTACTAAAATAAATTGAAATTGGAAGATATATAAAAGCTGCCTAATTGCCAAGTTAATTTTATTTCATTTAGCTCAAATTATTATTTATTATTTTCTGGTCAAAACCACAAATTTATATATTATGCAGATATGTGCTGAATATTGACAAGTCTTAAGATTGACTTTGACTGTACTAACCTTAGGGGGTTTTGGGATTGACATAATTTACACATGAAATCAGTTTCAGATTCACTCAAAGCTTTTCAAATGAAATCATTTGTGAAAATCCACCAAACTTGAATAACATAAGACTTTAGTTAATAATTGTAAGTATAAGAACCAATAACACTAGATTTTAAACTCTTTTAATGAAGATTTTGCAAATATAAGAATCAATAACACTACATTTTAAACTCTTTTAATGAAGATTTTGCAAATATAAGAACCAATAACACTTGATTTGAGTAAAGTATTTAAAATCATTGATTAAATAACATTAGACTTGGGTTAGAGTTAGACTCTATTAAAATCCATTATCCAATAACACCCACTTAGTTTATCTACATGTCTTTTTGAAAATCAGATATTTTTGTCTTTATGTGTTTTTGGATTGTAATGTTATGGAATAATAATAAACTTTTCCTAACCCACAGCTAAATAAAATTAGATAACAAAACAAATACCCACTAAAACTATAATTTAGTTACAAAGAATTTTAGAGGGGGCAAAAAGTCATGAATTAAACTTTTATGGTGTATAACATAGTATAAATGTAGATAATGTATGTGTACATTTCACATAATTGGAGGACAAAATTACAAATGTTTCTTTTTTGTTCTTTTTCATGCACATTTAACAGTTTTTTTTGCATGTGTAGTGTTCATTATATAATCGAGTGAGATCAATTTGTGTGTAATGTTGTTGATACAAATAGGTTAATAGATATCATCACTACGATGAGTAGATGACGAGGGCTATAGAAGATTAGTATTACTACACTTTCAAAATGCAAATGGTCTTCAACTTCGAGAGAGAGTATCACGAGAATGTTGTTGTTCATATTGTTTACGTTCAAAGTCTTTGATATTGCATTTTTCTTTCTTGTCAACCAAAGTATTTGACATTCATTTAAAATTCAATTCAAGTGGTTTAGTTTTAAAAATTATTTCACGTGATCTTTCAAGGGAGATACCCGCACGTCCATATATGCCTATATATAGTAAGTTCATTAGCCACACGTACGTACTCATCCTCAAACAAGACCAAGAAGTAGTACAACTCAAAAGCAAACTATACATTTTACTACTTTCTAGTTTCATATGGGTTCAATGGAGGCTTTAGCAATGGCAGGAGTGGATTATCAAGAATGGGGACTTAGTATTGATGAATGGGAGCTTCAAGAATCTTTAGTACCGCCCCATTTGCTTGCTGATGATTCTGACGAAGAAGAAGAAGAAGAAGATCATCGTCGATACAACGATGATTCTGAAGTAGAAGATCATCTTCGAGATGACGATGATGATAGAGTTTTAGATGGCTTGGCAGTTAAACAAGTTGTCCCTTGTGACATTAGAGCTTCGGTTGAGAAATTGATTGAGAAATCTGTCTCATCTATGATTGTTCCCTTCAAACAGCTTAAGTTCTTAACACTTCTTGTTGAGAACTTTTTATTTAATTCAGCCATGTTCTTTATTTTCTTTTGTAACATATCGTTTTAAGAGGTCTCTTTTTTTTTGGTCGACTATTTTTTAAAGGTTTTGTTTTCTTACAAGATTGAGTTATAGTGTACTAGTGACAAAAAGTGTATTAATTATAAGTACTTGTATTTAGTTTTGATAAGTTGAGTAGATTCAAGCTAAGTAAACCTAACTTATAAATCTTCTTTGACATTCTTTTTCTGTATATATATATTGTGAAAGCTCAAACTCAATACCAAAACAAAAGAAAACAAAATATCAATTCTGAAATGTCTTTCGATATATATGTATATATATATATATATATTGTGATAGAATAGTGATTCCCAAAACAGAAAGGTTTCCGAAACTATACAAAAAAAAATCAAACCAAAATCAATATAAGCCTTTGTTATATCGTTTTAACATATGTCGCACATTTTCTTTTATAATTATACCATTCTTTTCTAAGCAAAATATATCTAAGAACGAAATTTAAATTAATATGGAAAGAACATTGAACTCTGTTGAGGGTTTTGTTACCGGTGGTAGCTAGCTCCCCTCTCCTTTTGAGAACTCTGTTTGTATTTCAATCCTTTGGTTTAGTTCAAGGCATGTTCTTTGTTGTTACTCCCTGTTGTTCTGCTTTTGTTTGAAAATTGCGTTGCTTTGCGTTCTCGCCTCTTGCTTGCGTCTTCTTGTGCTGTAGAGGAGCTAGTAGGGCTAATGGCTTTTGGTGTGGTTGTAAAATGTGTTATTTTGCTCTGCTGACTTTGGGGAATGAACTTGGTAGAGGGAGCTTGCACCACTTGCTTAACTTGGCTTGTGAGGTTCCGTTTCTGAGAAAGCTCATGGATCGAAACAAAGAATTAATCTCACATGATGCAGAGAGAGTATGTGATCGATGATTTGGAGTTCTCACCGTTGACGGCTCGATCTCGGACCTCCTGCGAAAGGCTTCTACAGCAAATTTTTGTCGTATCAAGGTGTTTACAATTTGCAATTGCCCTTCTTCTTCTGCAACTCATCTGGGGAGGACAACAAAAAACGTCATCGCTTCATCTTGTTACCATAGCTTCATTGCTTGGTTAAGCAAATGGACCGAAATCTTGGTTTAATTACCGTCTTATGCTTGCATGTTTTTATTTTTTTTTTGCCATGGAACCATGTGTATAGGTTTCTAATCTTTTGATTGTAACCTAAACTATTTTCATTTTCAATGAAATATTTACCATTTAGCAAAAAAAAAAAAAAAAAAACATTGAACTTTCCTAAAATTGCAAGTATTTGGATGGATATGTTCTGAATCATATAGAATGGTACATACGTACGTGTGTAATATGCCTCCACGTTTAATTATTTCTGTTAATAGCACAAAAGGGGAAAGTCTCGTTGTCACGTTCCATCTTTCAAATGAAAGGAAAAGAAGAAAAAAAAACTTTGTATTATCTTTGAAAAAAATTCACGAGCATCTCGAACACACACCATGACGTTTGCATCAATGCGTAATATCTTACGCATATGAATTGGTGCCACTATACACTTGAAATCTCGTGTTTCCCACATATCGTTTTCTGATCGGATTCAAATTCATCATCTAGGACGATAGATCAATCTTTGACTTCAATTAATATATCTGTGATACAAGAGACTATATAAAAGTTACTCATCAAGTTGTATTCAATGTAAGCAAGTAATATCCCTACTATAGTAAAAGAGAAGTACACAAGGGATTTGAGTCGGTTTTTTTAAAGAATTCCGGGTTAAATTTTCAATCGGATACTTACCATTATTGCACTAAGAAAAAGACAGCTTATTTTAAGTAATTATGGTAAAATTTATCTAAAATAGATCTCAATCTTTAGAAAAATATTTAAATATGTAAATTATACCACAATCTTGTGATTTTATTGTTAATCGATTCAAAATTTTATTAAATATCATAACCATAAAATCTTAATAGTTACGATTTAGTTATTTAAATATAGAATATGAATTTTTGAAAAAATTTTAAATAGAATATGCATGATTCAAATAATAAAATTACATATTCGTTAAAAATAGGGTGGTGTATAAAAAATCTAAGTGTGAACATTTATTTACCTAAATATATGAAGATTTTAAAAATATATATATAACCAAAAAAGAGATTGCTATATATAAAAAAAAAACGTATTTACTATTTTAAAATTAAGTGTATATATAGCAAAATCTAACACCATTTTAAAGATGACAAAAAAAACTCTGCTTTACCGACTATATAACACCATTTTAACGCCATTTTAATATAGTTTCTAAATTATTTTTCGAATTTATAAGGAAAAACATTAATACATAAATGTAACCATAGATCCTAATTATTAAAAAAATCCATATACTAATTAATCAATTTTTATTCAACTCTAGGTTATTTTAATACACTTTGCCAAAAATTTGACACCAAATAAACAAAATAATAACAAATACTATATAACACGTTAAATAAAAACCCAAAATCATTCCCCCGCGCTATAGCGCGGATCCGATAATAAACCTATATTAATAATAGCTCGATAACTCTCCGCCACCCTATAGCGCGGGTTCGATAACAAAATTCTGATACACAAAATAACAAAAACCGACACTTTTCCTCCGCGTTGTAGCGCGGGTCCGGACCTAGTATCTCATAAAATAGCTGACAAAAAAAATTTCATTATAGTAAGAGCTTTGTGTAATTGTATTCAATCAACTTCTTCTACATCTATGATTCTATGAATGTGTTGTTGTGTTCTTCCTCGTCGACCATAAAGACCCTTGGCGTCTTGGCTAATCAATTGTTTCTTAATTAACCCAATTTACCCACAAGGCATTTCTAGTTGAAACGAGGCTAGCTAGCTCCATATCAGTTTTAAAGACTGACATTATTTTCCTCGTCAATCAATTTAGGTCTACAATTCTCTCGCCAAGCTATTTTCAAATTTTTGGGGGTTTAAATCTAGGCCCGACCATAGAAAAGCTGAGCTTAACTTTTCGATCTCATTGATGCATGCACTAACTAGTTAGTGAAACTAGTAAGATCACAAAAGAGAGTACTTTGTAGTCTTCCCGCAAATGAAAGAAACCGATTTTTCCAAGAACCAATGCGATCAAAGGCAGCCCCAAGTATATTAATGACAAAGTATGTACCAGTATCAAAGGACATCAGTTGATATATACCGCCATACCGGTCATGAACAATCTTGTTGTTTTCTCCAATATATTGTTGATAGATCGTATTTTTATTTTCATCTGCAAAGACCACTATGTTCTGAATCCTTAGTTATCATCTATATAACAAATTTCTCAAAATCATTCGCCTTTAATTAGTCCATTACTCGAAACTGCCACCAATGCGATCATGTGTCAGACTTTAGTATCCTCTAATCTTTTTTCTTTTTGTAATATAATAACCTTATATTTTCGTTTATTAAAATAGTTTTCAGATCTTGTAGAGCTGCCCTTATGGATGCGGTCAGTACATGAGTCTAAAACTGCATGTTTGAATCTAACTGCCAGCAACTGGTCATGGCTTTACGCACTCGGACAGTTCTCTCGGCTATTCACGACATTTTATCGGATATTTTTATTTGTATTAACCATTTCTCCTCTTTTTTTTTGTCGTTCTATCCCTAGATCAGCTAGTGGTGTAGTGGACTCGCTTGCAAAACATTGCTTTAGTTTGTATGGTCTGAATTTTTAATATAATTTATTTTACGGTGCACAAAAAAAAATAGTTTTCAAATAAATCTAGTTATCAAGAAAACAAAAAGAAACTAATCACGTGCCGTATCTTTGAACTTTGGTAGGTTGGCATTTGGTTGGTACGTAAAAAGACCTCGAATAAGCAACCATCTTATTTAATTTCCCATAATTTAATTAACTAATAATTAAATTTATTTTCTTTGCTTTTATAAACCTCTTTTTGCTGATTGCTCAATGTTTTTAAACGAAAGATATCGTGTTACAGTTTACAATAGTAATATTTGAATATATATATATATATATATATATATGGCAGATCAAAAATTTGTGACAGTGTACGTAGATGGGAACATCACAACAAAAGTTGTTGAAATTACTGAAATTAATATTAATAGACTTTATATTATATAATGTATATCTCAATTAATTCGGCCTACATATTATATATATATCAGATCAGTTGTTGTTTTATTTTTTAGAAGTCCTTTAGACTGATCAAAATTGTGTTTTATATTTTAAGTGATTGATTATCAAACTAGATTAGCAAGGCCGTTTAATTATATTAAGCCAATTCATAACATTCCTATTCGTTTTAATTTTTCTTACTTAAACATACACTCGCCAAGATTTTGCTTTTTAATACTAAACATGCACCACCAAATATTTAGGTATATATGTACGTAAGCATGCACATATGTATCATGTATGATGTATGGACCATGACATTTACTCGATTTTGGGTATTCTTCTACCAATGTATAGACAAGCATATATGCACGCATGAAGTTAGGTTTTTCTAATTGAAACGGTTTAGTATTTTTTTTTTTTTGCTTTTGTTTTTTTTTTTCTTTTTGTGCAAATTTAATTGCTGCAAAAAAAATAAAATAATAATAATTGCTACGGTTTGGTCAACGTAAAACTACCTTTAAAATAAGATAGTAACCCTAACTCACCAATCCTTCCAAAATTTTCATTTTCTCAATAGATATTGTATTAAAAATATATATTGTTTGCAAAAACAAGAAAAAAAAACACTTTATTCATGTATTACCTTGTACATCGATGTGCCCCTGGGATCATATATCGAAAACTAAAAAAAAAAAATAAGTATGATCGATATATATACATGCATGGGTTATTCACTTGCTTTGAAATAGGTTAAGTTGAAAGCTTACCAAATGATTTAAATGATAGAAATCTGAAAGAATATATATGATTAACATTGATAAGATATATATGTCGTTTGAGTTGAAAGATCACCAAAACATGTAACTTTTCTAAAGATTTCTGTTTTTCACTCTGAAAAACATAAATCTTAAGAGCATTTTTATCCATTGAGTATCTATAAACTAAATGAGTTGCTTTTTTTTTTTGTCATCAACTAAATGAGTTGTTTCACATTATAATATTAGTAATTAAAAAATAATTTTGTTATATAATTAATTTTAATTTTTTTTTAAAAAAAAATCGCTTGTGGAAAGCTGTCTGTAATTAGAATTTCTTATGAATATTTCAAAGTATCTGAAATGAGAGACTTATTTCACTAACTCTTTTTCTGTATTATTATTAATATATTGGGAAATTTTTCAAATAATTTTTTTTTTCAAATACCACTTTTCAAAAATAAATATTTTTCAAACTTTATCAAAAACTTATGTGAAAAACCTTGATGCATGGAAGAACTCTAAATTATATATAACAAAAATCATATAAACGTAATAACATTAGATGCATTTTTGTTTTAGGAAGACTTACAAAAATTATCCGAGTGATTATTAATTTATTATTTATTAACCACGTGAATCTCATGTTTTCTTCATGCATGATCTTTTTCGTATCCATGTCCGACCTTTTTACTGTCTAGCCGTCGCGTAAAGCCACTCTGACTCGGAGACTTCAAAACAACGACGTAGGCAAGACACATGTATATGGCCGATGACCACTATTACAATTTGACCAATGACAAAGTTAGTAACTTGCCTTCTCCAACGACCAAAACATCAATTCCACGAGGCATTTTGGCAGGTGAGGAGAGGTGAGCTATACCAATATTTTCCTTTACTAACCAGTTTTGTTTTAACTATTTCACTCAAGAGAATGATACGTAGCCAAAAAAAAAAAGAATGCCGCATATGTTTATATATATATATATATATATACATATTCGCATTATATATAGTTTACAAATTAAACAAAAAAATAAACATGAAATAACAAGAAGCATCGTATAACTTCATTTCATTCGTTCTATAGTTTTGTATACATCAATGTAACTAATTTTGATCATTTTCATGATTTTTTACAGCTTTTACGTTACCTCGGTTTTCAAAATTGACATACCAAAATAGACATTAGAAAAATTAGTCAACTATAAATATATATTGAGTTTGTATAGAAAAATACTGATATCTCTAGTGTCATATATATATATATATATATATATATATATATATATATATATATATATATATATATATAATTTCGATTTCACACATATTATATGACAATACGGATTATATTGATAAGAATTATAAGATATTTCTCCTACCAAAAAAAAAGAATCATAAGATATTTTCATATATATATTTGTTCACATCACGGAAAAAAACTAATCGACACATAAGAAACTCTTGTCTATAATTGCAAAAAGAGGAAGAGACATTTATTAATGCATGTTGTTCTCCAAAAAAAGACATCTATGGATGTTGATATTGAAAATGACATACTACAGATTATATAATCAAAAGACCTACCAAAAAAAATAATACATATATAATCACATTATAAGTATAGTTTTGTGCTTACAAATGATCATTTACGCTTATGTGAATCCCTCTTAACTTATAGCTAATGTTTTTTAAAAGATGCATTATATAAATTAGAATTTGGACGGTGACGACGTTGTGACAACAAACCTATATGACCTAGTTATCAACATAAAATTTTGAATCCCAAAATTGTGAAACTTGACGACTATATATTATATCTAAAGAATATGCAAGTAGAGAGAAACCACCGTTTACGGTAGAATAAAAACACTTACGTACACACAGTTTTGTTAGATTGGATCAGTGCATACAGCATATATAACACGAGGATTTTTGGCAGGTCACCAACAAAATCAATTTTAAAGTATGAATAAATTATTATAATACTGTTATCTTCTAACAATACTTTTTTCTTTTTTGGTGAATGTTCGTCCCTGAAAAATTCAATATTCAATATGGTGACACTCATTCTCAGTAGAGACCAAGTCGGTCCAAGTCTAGCTTTACCTTCCACACTGCTTCCTCTCAGCAACAAAAGGGATACTATCGTCATTTAATATGCACCTACCTATGTTTATACGTGACATTATAAATAACAAGGTGAAAGAAAGATCCATGCAGAAACAAACACATATTAAATGGATACTTCAGCTTCAAACTCCTCGGATCATCTCAAGATCAAGTCTAGTCCCGGATCGTTGTTTAGCATCAACATGTATCTCCTCACGACACTTCAAGTCCTTGTGGCCATTTCTGTCTTGATGATACTCAAGAAAGTAAAGTCATCTTCAAGAAACAAGAAGTTGCATCCTCTCCCACCAGGTCCTATGGGTTTCCCGATCGTCGGAATGATCCCGGCGATGCTCAAGAACCGTCCAGTTTTCCGGTGGATTCATAGCCTCATGAAAGAGCTTAACACGGAGATACTTTGTCTACGTCTAGGAAACACTCACGTGATCTCCGTTACGTGTCCTAAGATCGCACGTGAGATTTTCAAGCAACAAGACGCACTCTTCGCGTCAAGACCACTCACTTATGCTCAAAAGATCCTCTCCAACGGCTACAAGACCTGCGTGATCACACCGTTCGGCGAACAATTCAAGAAGATGAGGAAAGTGATCATGACGGAGATTGTTTGTCCCGCAAGACACCGATGGCTACACGACAACAGAGCCGAGGAAACAGATCACTTGACCGCTTGGCTTTACAACATGGTTAAAACCTCCGAGCCAGTCGATCTCCGGTTTGTCACGAGACATTACTGTGGTAATGCAATCAAGAGGCTTATGTTCGGGACGAGGACGTTCTCTGAGAAAACCGAAGCCAACGGTGGACCGACCGTGGAAGATATCGAGCATATGGATGCTATGTTCGAGGGTTTAGGGTTTACGTTTGCCTTTTGCGTATCGGATTACCTACCGATGCTTACGGGATTGGATCTAAACGGACATGAAAAGATCATGAGAGAAGCTAGTGCTATTATGGATAAATATCACGATCCTATTATTAAAGAGAGGATTAAGATGTGGAGAGAAGGTAAAAGAACTCAGATCCAAGATTTTCTCGACATTTTCATCTCTATTAAGGACGAAAGTGGCCAGCCGTTACTTACCGCTGATGAAATCAAACCAACCATTAAGGTAACTATCTATCTATTTTTCACATGCTTTTTCGTATATACAAATTAAAAATTTCAACTAGTTATTACTATAAAGTTTAAACAGATATTAATATTACATATTATATAATCTCGGCGAAACATGTAGTTAGATATTTCTTTAAGTTGAACGTGGAAATTTCAGTTCTTTAAAATAAAAATAAAATTGTTGAAAAAAAAAGTAATTGTTCCATGTTTTGGCACATAAAATGCCAAAATGTCTATTACAAAAGAAAAATATATATATATATATATATATATATATATATATATATTGTAATACATAAAGGTAATAATCATTTTGGTTATAAAATTAGAATTGTTTATTATTTGTCAACTTGCATAAATTTATAATAAAAAAATATATTAATTTTATAGGAACTTGTAATGGCGGCGCCGGACAACCCATCAAACGCCGTGGAATGGGCCATGGCGGAGATGATAAACAAACCGGAGATCCTCCACAAAGCTATGGAAGAGATTGACAGAGTCGTCGGCAAAGAAAGATTAGTACAAGAATCAGATATTTCAAAACTTAACTACGTCAAAGCTATTATCCGAGAAGCTTTCCGTCTTCATCCCGTCGCCGCCTTCAATCTCCCACACGTGGCACTCTCCGACACAACCGTCGCAGGTTACCATATACCTAAGGGAAGTCAAGTTTTACTAAGCCGTTACGGTCTTGGACGTAACCCAAAGGTTTGGTCTGATCCACTTAGCTTTAAACCGGAGAGGCATCTAAATGAGTGTTCGGAAGTGACATTGACGGAGAATGATCTCCGGTTTATCTCGTTTAGTACTGGAAAGAGAGGATGTGCTGCTCCGGCGTTAGGTACGGCTATAACCACCATGATGCTCGCGAGGCTTTTGCAAGGGTTTAGATGGAAACTAGCCGGGAGTGAGACACGTGTAGAGCTTATGGAATCGAGTCATGATATGTTTCTTTCGAAACCTTTGGTTATGGTCGGAGAATTAAGATTGTCGGAGGATCTTTACCCAAGAGTGAAGTGAGAACAAGTACGGTGACGTTCGGCGAGGAGATTTTTGTATGTATTATGAATAAGTTAATAACCAAAAGTGTTGTGAATCATGCATGCACCTTTGCTTTACCAAAATTTGTTCGGTTTTGGTCTTTTGGGGAACACTTAAACTGTGTTTCCTTTAGCGTTTTCTATATATTTTAAGTTTTGTATTGTTGCTTGATACCTCAGCAAAAATAGTTTCCAACACTTCTCTGCTGAGTAAAGATTCTATATGACAAGCGAACATTAACATTATCAGTATGTTTGTATCACTAAAATGGTTATTGACCATGCGAAAATGGTTACCTGCAAGCGTAAAGTGTAAAAGCATCTTTTCTTCAAAAACTTAGTTAGTACTTTAAAAAAATGATTGGTAAAAATACCATCTAGTTTAAAGGAACAACTCACAAACATGTTTTCTTAATTAATGTGGATTAGTTAATTAATTGGAAAGGTTACAAACAAAGATGAGACTCGTGTCATCGAGCACAAGACTATTAATCCCAAATCGTAAAAGCCTTTCTAATGGACTTGAATCACTTGATAAGCCAGAGAATTCAAACATTATTAAAAAAAACCGTATGTGCATGTCACGGTTAGATCAAAAAGTGATAGAATTAAAATATTTTTCTCCCAATATATATTCAATTTTTTTTAAAAAACTGTAACCAAAATCTATATTTAATGTATCAGTTTTAAATATTTTATACAAATAGCTAATAGTTTATCCAAGTAGAAAATAATAACAAGACAAATATTTATATTTCGATGCTGTTAAATTAAGTGTGATATATTGTGTTATACTAGAAATGATAACATTCGTTATAGCTTTAACTTTATAAATAAACTTCCATAAAATCCATTTGGAGTTATAACATTGCCACATTGGTATCATCTAATAAAATTTATATTTCATAAATGTATCTCTAAATTAGTTGCCATCAAAAAGTCTTTCACCATATTCCAAAGTTCATGCATGCAAATATGCTACTTTTGACTCAAAATAACAATATACACTGAATACTATAAATATAATTGTCATTCCAACTTTTCTAACATTAATTTCAAATTTGTTAATATATTGTATATATAATTAATGTCATATACAAAACTTCATATATAGGTCTTGATTGGTTGTGACTTTAGAATCTTTCCACAACCAAATTTTAGTCTACAACACTAAATTCAAAGCAATCAAACTTTAGAAAATCTTGATTTCTGTTTTTGATTTACAGTCAAAATATTTTCTTAATTATATTTTTTTGGCGGTACAAAACACTTTTTTCTAAAGCACATAATTTTCATCTTTCCAAAATTTTAAATTCTACAACCAAAACTAAAGCAATAGAACTTACAGTTACAGTAAAATAAATCTACAGTTTAAAATCTACAATAAAAAATCTAAAGTTACAACCGTAATGTATTACTAAATTTGTTATGAACAAAAAAAATCTTTGACCATATTCCAAAGCTAGATTAGGCATGCTACTTTTGACTCAAAAATATTTATTGATGAAAATCTTATCTCTTCACCATCGACCGTAAGAGTCACCTATAAATATAAAGCATTGCAGAGACTCCTTATTTTAACAACAAAATTTTACAATAAGAAATCAGAAATAACAAAAAATGAACATGACAAAAGCTTTTCTTGTTTTTGTTCTTGCAGTAGTACTAGCATCGTCGTTTTCAGACTCCAACGTTGTAGCCTCATCATCATCATGTATGTTGTTATATGTTTTTCTTCCTCTATCTTTGATCATTTTATAAAATCATTTTTGATTTTTTTTTTTGAAAAAAAGAATTAAGTAAAACCATTTTATAATATGTAT
Organism: Capsella rubella; assembly: GCF_000375325.1. Taxonomy (NCBI): domain Eukaryota; kingdom Viridiplantae; phylum Streptophyta; class Magnoliopsida; order Brassicales; family Brassicaceae; genus Capsella; species Capsella rubella. The sequence goes on from NW_006238920.1 coordinate 558,428, forward strand.
ATGTGTGCGTATATATTTCTTTTTCTTTTCTTATACTTTGTTGTGTTTATGAATTGCAGCTGTCAATGGATTTGGATATAATCATTGCATCAAACTATGTTTCCCAAACAGTTATACAGACGCTGACTGCAAGTTTGAGTGTACAAAGTTATTGGGTTACTCGGATGGAGGCTGTATGGGTTTAGCACCCAAATTTAAGTGTTGTTGTAAGAAATGATAGAAATCGATAAATTTTTATAAAAAACTGGTGATTTAATATCTTGTAATGCTCAAATTACTCTTATTGTACTTTGATAAGCTCTAAAGTCTTAGGGTCCGAATGGTAACTGCGGTTTTCACTGCGGGAGAAATGCGGTGCGGTTCAAATAGTAGCAAAAATATATAGATATATATGTATATGTAGATATTTTGACACTGTTACAGCACTGTTGCGGTGCGGTTTTGTAGTGCGGTATGGTTACCATTCGGAGCCTTAATAATTTCACAAACCTTAACAGAATATTCTAGAGATAAGAGAGAGTAAAATTCAGTGAGCCAAGCAATGCAATGTTGGGTTTTGCATCTATTTAGATAAAGAATAATATGTAGCTAACAATAGATGTCTAATGTCGTGTAAAAATCCATGAATCTCCATCGACTAAAGCATTGATAAGAACTTGGGAATCCGATTCAACATGGGGGGAGATATATCATATCCTCTTAGTTGGGCAGAGATCAATGATTCATATAGTGCCAAAGCTTCTCCTACTAAGGGGGATGAAACAAAATCATAGGTCTTTGTTTCCTTTTGTTTCCACTAAAGCTTTTGTGAGAACCTCAACTTCAAAGAAATAGTCGAAGACACGGTGAGACACTAACTCATTCCAGCCATCTAGCTAAAAGACTAGACCAACATGTCCGAAACAGAATTTCGTCAATTCAAGAACAAGGGGACGACAAGTTTAGTGGGTGTATGATCACTTGGTTTGCATCTAGATAACTTCGATGTCTATTTAGTCTACTATTATTTTTATTATAGACCGTTAAAGAAAACGTTGCACTAGATATACAAAAGTATTATTTTCGAATAAATTTTACATTTTATTCCAAAAAAAAACTTCAAAAAATTGCGATTAGCAAAAAAAAAAAAAAAATCATTTCTCGATGTCCATATATATTCGAAAGGATCCACGGATATAGGTACGTCACAAACAGTCTAGATAGCGGAAGGTTTACGTTTAGCTAGTGCTGCTTGCATAGTGACCGAGTGTTGGTCCCGTGGAGCGTGGCAATGTGACTTGTTTGTAAGTTGTTGTCAGTCGTTAGCTAGCTAGCTCTTCGAACTGCTTTCCAAAGTAAATGTTTATTAATGTTTGGAGAAGTTTTCGCGTTCCAATTAAACATTTGTATTTCAGTTGTAGAATTAACACATGTAAACATATTATCGATATATTTTGCATATGTCACGATAGTAGGCATGCAAAATATATATATGTCGCCAGTTTAAAAGAACAATTTTTTTTTTTTTTGTTATCGACTCAAAAGAACATATACTGTATACTCTCTCCGTTTTTGATTAGTTGTCGTTCTATTGTTTGAATTTTGTTTCAAAAAACTTGTCTTCAACTTTTCTAACTTTACTTTTTACAGTCAAATATTGCATTTAATCTATTAAAATTTGATGATATTTATTGTAACATTTATGTCTATTTAATGAGAATCTCATATCTTTACAAGTGTAAGCTGGATGCTCTATTTTTCTCATCTCCTTGACTTTAAAACCTTGGACAGTAGAGTCACTATAAATAAAGCAATTAGGAGACTTCTTATTTTAACAACAAAATAAACAACAGTAAGAAATAGAATAATGAACATGACAAAAGCTTTTCTTGTTTCTGTTCTTGCAGTACTACTAGCAACTTCGTTTTTAAACTCCAACGCTTTAGCCTCATCATGTATGTTGTTATTGTTCCTCTATCTTTAATCAATGTTAATTTTTAATATTTTATTTAAAAGATATATATTAGTAAAACCAATTTATATGTAATATGTGTGCGTATATAAATTCTTGTTCTTTAACTTGGTTGTATTTATGCAGCTGTCAATGGATTTGGATATGATCATTGCATCAAACTATGTTACCCAAACCATTATACAGACGCTGACTGCAAATTTGAGTGTACAAAGTTATTGGGTTACTCGGATGGAGGCTGTATGGGTTTAGCACCAAAGTTTAAGTGTTGTTGTAAGAAATGATAGAAATCGATAAATTTTTATAATAAACTGGTGATTTAATATCTTGTAATGCTCAAATTACTCTTATTATACTTTGATAAGCTCTAAAAGTCTTGATAATTTCACAAACCTTAGCAGAATATTCTATAGATAAGAGAGAGTAATGTTTAGTGAACCAAGCAATGCAATTTTGAGTTTTAGTTTCTTTTTAGATAAAGAAGAATATGTAGAAAACTCAAACTAAACAAAATCCAATTACATTGTGCATATTGCCTCATGCACATGTTATGCCACTACACTTTTTGGAGCTTTTTACAACTGCATTTCTTCTAATTACAATTTTTAATTAAAAAATATGTATTTTTTTTTTCTGTAAAAATCAAATGTTAGTTTTGAGAAAGTATGACAATATATAATTTCGATGACAAGAAGGAGATGAACTGGAAATGTGACAAGAAATGTTACATTTTTTTCTTTAAAATTTACATTTTTATTATATTTCTATCAGTTTTTAGGGATTTTTAGTCGAACAGTCCATAAACTTTTCGTGTACGACAATTTAACTTAATTTTGCCTTTTGCTAGGGTTTTCGATTCCCTATTGTTTCAAGATCTTCTGGTTTCCTGACTTGTTACGGAAGCTTCCACTCTCTATCACCATTGATTACAGTACATAAATCTCTGTGTTTCGCCTCTTCTCTATATCCCTCTCTGTTTTAGTTTGTTTTTGTGTCTCTTCTCTATATCTTGATTCATTTGGAGGGGTTTGATTTAGTCCTTATGATTAGTCTGCGTTGATGAGTATTACTTGGAAGAGTTATATATCTGAATCAGATAGCATTAAGAGGTTGTCCTTTTTCACAACTTAGCAGTTCCATGAACCAAGTAAATTGTTTGGGAGCTTCAAGGTCGAGTATGTTCTCACATGGGTCCTTGCCCTTCTTGTCCAGAAATATTCAGAGCCGCAGAGGATCTCGCTTCACTGTTAGAGCAGATGCAGTATGTGTTCTTGTTCTACATCCTTTGCAGAATGTGACTTATGCTTAGATCACTACTGTGTTAATGATCTTGATTGCTTATGGGTGGTTTTGTGCAATTCTAGGTTTATTCAACCTTATCTCAGATTAAAAGCGGTATGTTTTTTTCCTTTTTGTGAGAGAATCCATGTTTATAAATGGTTTTCATATCTTGACATTCATGATCAAACCTCGGATTTGGATGCTTTGTGCTTTTGTTGTGACTTGTACTTTTAGGAATGCTATTGATTCGCTCTTTTTTCTTCAGCATATCGGAGACTGGCTTTGAGTTACCATCCTGATGTGAATAAGTAAGTGAAAAACCTCATTCATCTTATAAAGATTGGTGTTGTATATGTATTATCTTGAGTAGGAGTGATGATTGTCATCTTCTTGTTTAAACTAACAGGAGTCCTGAAGCAGAAAAGAGATTCATAGAAATAAGTAATGCATATGAGGTGAAACTTGTTGACATACATACTTTTTTTATAAGCCTTTTTGGGGTTTCTCTTGACTAAAGAAGAAACGTTCTTTGTTCTGCAGGTCTTATCAGATGAGATGAAAGATAGGTGTGTTGAAGACTCTGGAATGGGAGACATGGGGACATGGTATCCAAACAAAGAGTTTGAGTTTCATTCTTTAAGGACTCTTAAAGCCAAATGTACCACGTGTGGCGGACTAGGTCAAGTGATTTCATCAGCAGAAGCTCCTCTTGACGTGAACCAACAAGTCATGATTTGCTCTTCCTGTAATGGCACTGGAGTGATGCGTGCTCTTGGATGATGACCGGGTGATCTGTTTGTTGTTATAACGTACCTGGTACCAATATAGCTTGCTAGATATCTCCTATATCGACAATGACAGTAGCAGGGACAGAACCTAGCACAAAACGCCTGGTGATGGCGAAAAAGGGTGTGTTGGTTTTGAACAAAGAGTGATATGAATGGATCAGTTGGTGAAAATGCAAGTGGATTTACCTAAGAGATTGAGCAAAGAGAAGAAACTTATTGAGGAGCTTGATGATATGAGAATGAACAAGACTGCTAAATTGCTAGTGTAGTACCAAAACATGATTAGCAAGAACAAGGTATTGACATTGGAAATGTGATCTAACAAAAAGACTACTAAAAGCTGTGGACACAATGCTCGCAAACCAAATCTACAAACCATTCAATCTTTGTACTATTGACAAAAATAAAACACAATGTATTACCTCAATGTTGTTGATGAGAGAAGAACAAAAGTCTTATGCAAGTTTTGATTTTTTCAACAATAATAATGATAAATTGATAATATGATAAAATAAGCAAAAAAAATTTAAAAAAAAATTTAAAATTAAAAATAAGAAAAGGAAAAAGGGAATACGTTCTTCTAGCGAACTCCTTTCATTCGTTTCTCTTCTTCTTCTAACTTCATCGTCATCAGCTTTCTTATCTCTCTCTCCTCTCCTCTTCTCTTCCTTCTTCCGTCGTCCTCCATTGATTACGGTAAGTTTCACCTTCTCCACTTGATAGAGAGAACTCATTCTCTGTCTTCTCATAGTTTCCTTTTGCTTTGGCCTGGAGTGGGCTAAATTGGCGGCGTGTGGAATTCGCCATAGAAACTTTCCGCCGCTTAATTACCCGACAAGTTTGTGTTTTTCGAACAACCCACATCGGATTTTGATTGAAATGTTTTGTCTTTCCTTATTATTTTTTGGTTTAGTCGATGAAGAATTCATATGTGTTCTCAACTTCTGATTAGTATTGCTGCTTTGTTTGAAGTCTGTGTCAAAGTGGAATTGATGTTTGTTTTTTGAATTTTTGAAATCTGTTTGTTTTGCTCAAGGGTTGGGTTTATCGTATTGATTAATACATGATTGTTTCTATAGTTTATAGAGTAAGAAAGCTTAGATTTTTGATACTGAAAGCTCTCTACCTAATTGTGTTGCAGGGAGTGTATTGAGCTAAATATGGCTTCAATACAATTTGGAAGTACTTGCGTTGCTCAGTGGAGTATTCGTCCTCAATTTGCAGTCAGAGCTTATTACCCCAGCAGAGTCCAATCAAGTCGCCAACAAAAGTATGCTTTTTGTTTTTGGTTCTGTTTTAAGTCTCTGGATTTGCATAGTAGTATTGAAACTAGTTTGGTTTAAAGATTTTTAAGGATTTTGCTTTGTTCACTTTGCAAATCTTAAGGTTAGTCTTGGTATAATTGTTATTAAAGCTAATGTTATGTGATATCTAGACTGAGAGTTTTACTGCTCTGATGAGTGTAAAAGGAGGGAACTTTTAGGAAGACATAACTGAAATAACATTAAAGGTTTTCCTTTTCACGACCTTGCAGTTCCATGAACCAAATAAATTGTTTGGGAGCTTCAAAGTCGAGTATGTTCTCACATGGGTCCTTGCCCTTCTTGTCAATGACGGGAATGTCCAGAAATATGCATCCTCGAAGAGGATCTCGTTTCACTGTTAGAGCTGATGCAGTATGTGTTCCTATTTTCTTCCCTTTGCAGACTTCATATATATCAGCTTCACTACTTACTATGATCTTGATTGCTTTTGGGTGACTGTGTGCTCTTTTAGGATTACTATTCGGTACTCGGAGTTTCGAAAAATGCAACCAAACCTGAGATTAAAAGTGGTATGTTTCGGTTTTTCTGAATGTGAGACATTCCCTTGTATATGGATGGTTTGCATATATATTTCAATGCATGATCAAACCCGTGATTATAATTCTTCTCTTTGTATATATATTAACTTGTACTATCCGGTTACACTCTGATTTTTCTTTCTTGTTTCAGCTTATCGGAAGCTGGCTAGGAATTACCATCCAGATGTGAACAAGTAAGTAAAAAACTTCATTTGATGAAGATTGGTGCTGTATATCTTGATAAAAAGAGGATAGGATCGATACTTAAGTACAAGATAAGAACCTTGACCTCTGTTAGCAAAATGTAAGATATGCCAAAAAATCAGAATTCAGGTTAAGCTGTTCCACAGATTGGGAAAACCAGCTACCTTCAAAAATCAAAACTCATAGGCATTAGTGAAATATAGACTGGGAAATATGAAATGTCAGAAATTGAAATATAGAAGTATCAGTCTTGTTTGCCTTCTTGACTAATGCTTCTAAGTTAGAAAACTGTTACCATCTTGTTTACATGTTTATTATGTGCTTACAGGGAGCCTGGCGCAGAAGAGAAATTCAAAGAGATAAGTAATGCATATGAGGTGAAATGAAACCCAACTTCTCCTTTGTTTCTGTTATGCAATTTCAGACTTCTAGATATGTTTTTTAAACTTTTTAGGTTTCTGTTGACTAAAGAATTTTTTTTTGTTCTGCAGGTTTTATCAGATGATGAAAAGAAATCTCTTTACGACAGATATGGTGAGGCCGGAGTTAAAGGCGCTGGTGGGATGGGAGGCATGGGGGTATGTTGTTCAAAATTTACTGATTTATCTTTAGACACTCGAATACAACGCTCTGATCACTTCTTGGTTTGGTTTTTGATATCAACATTCAATAGGATTTCAGTAATCCGTTCGATCTATTCGAATCTCTATTTGAAGGCATGGGAGGGATGGGAGGAGGTGGAATGGGTAGAGGTGCAAGAAGCAGAGCCGTGGATGGTCAAGACGAGTATTACTCGCTAATCTTGAACTTCAAAGAAGCGGTTTTCGGGATGGAGAAAGAGATAGAGATATCTCGGCTCGAGAGCTGTGGGACTTGTGATGGTTCAGGTGCAAAACCGGGAACCACACCAACCAAATGCACCACGTGTGGTGGACAAGGTCAAGTGGTTTCATCAGCAAGAACTCCTCTCGGTGTGTTCCAACAAGTCATGACTTGTTCTTCATGTAACGGTACTGGAGAGATCTCGACACCGTGTGGTACTTGTTCTGGAGACGGACGCGTGAGAAAGACGAAACGAATAAGTCTCAAAGTACCAGCCGGGGTTGATTCGGGTAGCCGGTTAAGAGTGAGAGGAGAAGGCAACGCAGGGAAGAAAGGCGGGTCACCGGGAGATCTGTTTGTTGTTATAGAAGTTATACCAGACCCGGTTTTGAAGCGGGACGATACAAATATTCTCTACACTTGCAAGATATCGTATATTGATGCGATTTTAGGGACAACACTGAAAGTGCCAACAGTGGATGGGACGGTAGATTTGAAAGTACCAGCAGGAACACAACCTAGCACCACGCTTGTGATGGCGAAAAAGGGAGTTCCAGTATTGAACAAGAGTAATATGAGAGGGGATCAGTTGGTGAGAGTTCAAGTGGAGATACCTAAGAGATTGAGCAAAGAGGAGAAGAAACTTATTGAAGAGCTTGCTGATATGAGTAAAAACAAGACTGCTAATAGCACCAGTAGATGATTAGAAACACAAATTTTTTGACATTTGACAATGTGAATCTCTATGTATAATTATATATACATTGTTCTACTACCCCTTGGCTTGTGATATTTGGAATGGCTCTTGAAGAAAAGGAAGCATTAAAGAAGCTGATTGTTGTTGTAGTACTAGTGAAGGGGAAAGGAAGAACTTTTTAGAATTCATTTTTTGTGGTTCGAATTTTTTCATTCTAGTGTATCAACAAAGCTGTTCGGGTTCAAAAGGCTTTTTAGTTGGAATTTATTAGTGATTGGATGATTAATGGGTTTCAGTTCCAAAAGTCGAAGAACTATGAATGAATTGTGACTGAGACATCAACAAAAATAATAGAATGGGGTGAGAGAGGCTCGAACTCTCGACCTCAGGATTACTCAGTAGCTATGAGACCTACGCGCTAGCCAACTGCGCCACCACCCCTGTTTGAAGAACCTTCAAAGCCAGTACCTCATGACAATGTTTTATAAAAACTAAACTTCTAAAGATTAAAATTAGCTAAAAGAATGATCAATATGGTTTGGTCTCACATTCATGAAAGACATTGATTCTAATCATGTTCGAAACTTCTACAAAATACACATATTGATAAGCCGGTGGACACAATACTCTGAAATACAAATTCTTAAGCTTTTGTCAAAAACACACATTTTGTTAAGCTTGTCGACACAATACTGTTGAAATTAAAGCTTCGAAATCTTTTAGTCTACTAACAACAATGGAAACATTTTGTTACCAAAAGGTTGAGAGAAGAACAAAAAATCTTCTGCAACTTGTCATTTTTAAAGATCCCTAACTCATCACATATTCAACTCTAAAATGATTCACAAGATTTCACAGCCATCGTGTGATCTGAAAGAAATTCGACTACAACAGACCTAAAGATCTAACAAGATAGAACACAAAGAGCCAACTGCTTACAATGTAGTACCTCCTCCATCCGACATAAGAGATGCGGCAGCTGCAGCAGCGGTTGGCACAACTCCCGTGGAGATAAATGGTTTCGACAAGTGAACAAGCCTGAAATAAAAGCATTGTATATCATTGTTGAATTAAATCATCAAAGATCAGACAATTTCAAAATATATTATATTTGTTAAATGACAAATGATCTTACGGGGCGAGAAATTCACAGAAAGATGAAACAGCAGCTGCGACTTCGCTGTAATTCTCAGGTGTTGCTGGAGCTGTTACATCAACAATCTGCATCCCATGCGTTACAGGGACAGCCTCATCTATAGCATGGACTTTGGGCATCTTATTAACCGAAGATACAGAGACACTTATGTGGGCAGTCCGTTGGAAATGAAAGGCGAACCCGACTTTGAGAAGCTCGTGATCAAGTTTATAACCGAGTGCGTAGAACATACGCAAAGAGTTCTTGCTTACTTTACTTTCAATCATAGTTCTTACCATCACTGAGATTTGATCAGCTCCAGCACCTCTCATTGCACCTCCAACATGTTTAACAGTCCTACAATTCATAAATTAGATTCCTTTGAACGAAGCAAGAACAAATAACAACGAGGAGAAGAAGTCCTAGGATTCAAGATTCATAAATGAGATTCCTTTGAACGAAGCAAGAACAAATAACATACAAGGAGAAGAAGTCCTAGGATTCAAGATTCATAAATGAGATTCCTTTGAAAGAAACAAGAACAAATAACAACAAGGAGAAGAAGTCCTAGGATTCAAGATTCATAAATGAGATTCCTTTGAACGAAGCAAGAACAAATAACAACAAGGAGAAGAAGTCCTAGGATTCAAGATTCATAAATGAGATTCCTTTGAACGAAGCAAGAACAAATAACATACAAGGAGAAGAAGTCCTAGGATTCAAGATTCATAAATTAGATTCCTTTGAATGAAACAAGAACAAATAACAACAAGGAGAAGAAGTTCTAGGATTCAAGATTCATAAATTAGATTCCTTTGAACGAAGCAAGAACAAATAACAACAAGGAGAAGAAGTCCTAGGATCCAAGATTCATAAAGTAGATTCCTTTGAATGAAACAAGAACATATAACAACAAGGAGATGAAGAAGAAGAAGCTGTACCATGTTGGGTCTGGTTGATCAAGATCACATAAAAGCCTAACATCTGAGGTTACAACTCCTGATAAAAGGGGAAGATTCACAATGTGGGTTATGTATGATTCATAAAAATGCTTCAATGTGGAGAATGTGAATATAAGGGTTTTACCAAGATTTGGGCCGCTTTTTAAACACAACTCATGAACTCTCAAACGTTCGCGTTGAACACCACAAAGACCTTGAAGAAGAATCTCAAGAGCTTCAACATGCTGCAAATATTGAGTTCAAAAATCTAATCAAATTCTAAATTTTGCAAACTAGGGTTTTTCAATTGCCATCAAAGAAGCTAAAAAAACTGCTTCTTGAACTCGAAAACTTCGATTTTTTCTAAAAACCCAGAAAAAATAAAATAATAGAAATGCACTTGTGTCTCAATGATTCCTTGAACTACACACTCCATTGAATTGTATTCTTCAGTTCAGACAAAAACCTTCTGCAAAAACCCAATAAACATTGATCGATCACAAAATCTCCGATTAAAAATCGAAAAATATGAAATTCTCAACAAGACCAAATCCGAAGACGAAATTGTATAAAAATGAACGAAAACTTACTGTAAAATCGATAATAATCGTCCTCGGAAACGAATCAAAACAGAATAAAAAAAAACTACAAATTTGAAATAATCATAAATAATTAACATACTCTAAATAAATGTTAAATAGTGTTAGAACAAGATGGCCTATTAGCTCAGTTGGTTAGAGCGTCGTGCTAATAACGCGAAGGTCACAGGTTCGATCCCTGTATAGGCCATTTCCTTTTCTTTTTTTACACATTTTTCTACTTAAAAAGATTTGTTTTTATATCTTCTCTTCTCTTATCATTGAGGTAAGTTAAAATACACACAGCTGAAATGATTCGTGGTCAAGGCATCTCGGGCCCATTTGTTCTTTGGCCATATTGTATTGTAGTGTAGTGACATTCTTGTTCTTTTTCTTTAAATAGGTACAGAGTTGTTACAAGTGTGTATTACAGAGGTGATGTTGGTGAAATGTTGGTTTACGACATGACAAAACGAGAAAGCTTTAAGCACATTCCTTGATGGTCGGTCAGAAGAACCGTGAGCACACACACCGACATGAACATTGTCATCATCCTGATTGGTAACAAGACGGATTTAGAAAATCAGATATTAGTTTCTGTGGAAGATGGCAAAGAATTTGCACTAAGAGCAACATGTGTTGCAGTCTTCTCCAGTGATTAGCATTACAGTTAAAAGAAGAAAATCAACTTTTTCGGATTCTCAAAATATATTTTCTTTGATTAAACATTCTTAACTAGCCTAGTTCTTTCAGATTCTGAATATATGGAAAGGTTTTAGAACAAAATATTTCGTTTTTGTATGTCTTTCCATCAAAAGTCATCATACGATAATGCTTATATGAAAAAGAATTTGAAGGCAGCAAGTAACTTATCAAAAAAAGGACAACAAAACAGGTACAACTGAACTTGGTTTTAAGCTGTTTCCATAGCTTGAGGACCGTCTGAATCACCATTGCTTCCATTTACTGAAGCACCTTCGGTTTTTGGTGTTTTCTCGGCAAGTCTCTCTAGCAGCTCCTGGCAATCTGCAGCAGTGGCCATAACAGCCAAACTAGCCTTCCCTCTCCAGCAACTTATGGCTATTGTTGACGCATTCACTTTCGCGGGTTCTTCACCTGACGTTACCAGCAAAACCATAAAAATCACACCCTACATGATCAAAAATATTAGCTACTAGAGAACCAATCAATACGCACCATCGTGGAGAATCACCACGCAGCTTCCCATGACAAGGTCAGTTGCTTTCTGGGCCAACTGTGGATTGACAAAATCCATAAACTTGATCGATTTGTCTTGCAAAAGAAGTTTGAAGTCTGCCATTGGAGTGTAAAGTGCTTGCTTGGTGATGTATGGAAGGATCACAGGTAGTCCCTCAGATGATATACGGAATGGGCACAGAGTGCTTGAACCTTCTTTTGCCGATTGTCTCTCCTGTGTTTCAATAAGTTGCAAATAATCTTAAGTTCCACTTCTGCAGCTTACACTTAATCAACCGAAATGACAAGTGGAGAAAAGAATGTTGTACTTACAAACATCTTGAGGCCAACAGAAGCGATCTTAAGCTGCTGTCCGACTGCAAAATTCAACTGAAGAACTTCCTTAACCGATTTTGAAACATAGTAAATCCTCTTAACACTGCTTGTGTCATTATTTCTTGCCACGAGATGACCATGCAACGGAAATGATTCATCTTTGATACCATAGAATTCCTTGATGCCATTGATTACTGTTTCATCTTTCACGAAAACAACTGGGTCAAAGCCTTTCCACTTCCCTTGCATCGGTACTTTTCGCTTGCCTCCCACATTACTCGAATTGGCTTCTTTCTCTTCTGTGATGCTTTCTCCTTCTGTTATATTCATCTCAGGCTCCAAATCATCTTTCTCATTGATTGGGTCTGCTTCAATAACTTTTTCCGCTGCACTCTCATCTGGTACAGTATCCACTGTAACAATAGCTTCTGTACTTGGAGAGTTTTCTGTAGAGTCCACAGGCTTAGTAGATGAGTTCCTTTTTGGATTTGGTTTTTCCTGAAATTCTGTGAGAAAACTATCGATAAGTTATACAGAACCATAGGTAACAAACCAGAAGTTCTTCAACAAAAGAGAAAGTTCACCTGGTAAGGGAGAAACTTTGTGAAGGACTGCGATAAAAAAGGCTCCAGTGTTCTGGTCATGAGGGATTATCCTCATGCAACGTTCAAGTGGAAGATCAGAGACTTCCTCGGCTACTTCATCAGGAGTAACATCCACCGCAGAACTATCTGTTTCTTTGCATCCATCAGTTGAGTCCTTGAGGTTTTTCCCAGAAGGAAACATGCTAACAAGAACTCCCCCTCTCCGGTTTTGTGGAACATCTTTGTAAGAAGTAAACCACACACCTTTATCACGCACCTGGATGAAACAAAGACAAAGCGAACAAAGAGAGTATCCCATTAGATTCTTGAGATGAGAGTTTGTTCAATTGTTAGTGAAGTAGAAACTGACCTTCCATTTCTTAAGACCTGGTCTTCGTATAAGACCAGGAAGCTTATCGGAAACATCTAAAAGCTCAACAGTCTCTCCACATCTCCTTAGAATCTGAATTCAAAGCAACGGTTATTATGAAGTCACAGCTATAACAGGATTATAATCAAACATAAAGAAGCTGTTTAAAATATTACCTCAGCAACAACAGCTTCATCCTCCACTGGGTTCATTGAGCAAGTTGAGTAAATCATCTTCCCACCAACTTTCAACAGAGATAAACCTGAACAATAACAAGCAGACATGTTTACAATAGGCTGGTCATTCTACAATCAATTCAATTAAAATTAGTTAAGACATGTAAAAAAATAAAACAATTACCTCTCATAGCAAGAATAATCTGAAGGCTGTGAAGTCCATTGCCCATTCCAGAGTTCCTGTACAGCAACCAAAAGCAATAAGAAATTCAAGAACCAATGCCACATATTGCTTCGTAACATTGCCATCGGCGAAGAAATGGCAAAGGTGAAGATACCATTTCCGCCAGATATCTGGAGCCTTGCGCAGTGTACCATCACCACTGCACGGAACATCACATAGAACACGGTCAAAGGCAAGTTGATTAATGGGCATATCTTCACTAATTCCTTTCTCGGAAGCTCGGGATTTGTTCAAACGGCAGCCAGGAAACTGTTGCCCTTCATGATTTGTCACCATCAAGTTGGCTGTGCACATCCTCTTTGTTTGGTGAATTAGAAGGTTAGATCTTTTAAAATCAACATCATTAGCCACCACCTGATTATTAAGGGAAGAACAATCAAATAATCTACCTAAAACCAGATATAGAAAATAAAAGATATGTTTAGCAACACAAACCAGTCCATTAGGTAGAGATCCTGGTTCTGATGCTTCATGTATAATCTCAAGCAGCTGAAATGTTTTGGAACCCGGTGCAGCACACACTGTTAAAGATCAAAATAATAGATCAGTAGCCATTGACTTCATACCTTCATGGTCATTTCTTCTTTTCCCAAGGCAGATACTTCTTTGACTCTTTCGAAAACTTTTAGGTCTCAAAACAATATCAAATGAAATTCACTCACTGTCAAGTACAAAATGATCTGGATGTACGTCTAGGAAAAGAGGAGGTACCTGCAAGATTAAAATTAAACAAAACTTTGTAAATATTTGTAACTAAAGAGCAATATTAATGGTAAAATAGAGTATTAAGCTATCTTACCATGCTAACAGCTTCCTGCCTAGTCATGTTACCAACTTCATTTTCTAACTTCAGAAATTCATGAAACCTGAAAAGACCACAATAAAGAACCCATCATGTATATGTGTATAGCAAAACAAACACACTAGTTCTTTCACCATAAACAAAGTAACTAGAATCTATTTTTTTTTTATAGTAACTAGAAGTAATCTTAAAAGGTCATTCTAATAATATCAAGTGACTAGAAGCATTCATATGTTAGTGACAACGTACCTCTCAAGTGTCTGATTTTTTCTAATCTCCTTTCGAGAAAAATTAGAATGCCAAGCAAGATTCTTTGGATACCACGGCAAGGGCTTAATAGCCTCCAATTCACCACCTTCTATGGCCTTAACAAGCAAAACCAATATGTGAGTTATTACGTTCTCGAGTATATCATAGATAAACAGTACAAATTGCCAATTACAAACACTCCATTTACCTCTGCCTGAAGTGATTTCATAAAGTCATTCTCCAAGATCGATATAATTTCATCGCGAAATTGGCTACTGCGATTCGTAAAAGTGGGAAACAAAGAAAAGAAGCATTTCGTTAGCAATTGCAATCGTGAACCAATCCAAGTCCCAGCTATAAACTTAACATTGGAAACTCAACCCTAAAACCCTAAACCTCACTGAGACTATGAACAGATAACAAAGTGAAGAGAAAAAGGATTACTTGGAGTTAACCCTAAACGCAGCAGGTAAAGGCTTACGAAGAATCTCCATGAACAAATCCCACTCTTCTTCTTTCACTATCCCTTGTTCCTACAACACAACACACAAGAGTTAAAAACCACAACAAAATCAAATACAGAATCGAGCGAATATGTTTGTTAAACCTTGTAATATTCCTCGAAATTAGGGTTAACAGTGACGATAGGTTCCCAAGTTGGTTTTTGTTCCGGCGCGGCGTTATCGGAGCCATCAACGGTAGCATCGGATTTAGAGCGTTTCCAAACATTCTCTCTGTTTTCTTTGAAATCTTTTCTCTGGGAACGACCTCTGTGTCTTCCTCCTCTTCCCATTGCCGCAGCTTCCGATGGAGAAAACAAAAAAAAAAGTTCGATTTCCGCCGCCGGATTCAAAAATAAAAATCTCCGAGAAAAAATCTACAAGAACTGAAGAAGAAGAGAAGTGTGTTTGATCCTTCTTATTTTTTCCCGGGCTTTGTTAATGGGCTTTAGGGTTTTAGTTTAAGGGCCCATATTATTCTTAAGATTTCGGTTCAGTTTCAGCTTAATTAATTTCGGTTCGGTTTTAGACAAAAAACAATTCGGTTCAGTAATTTTGCTTAGCAATTAGCAAATCTAAATTCTTCTGAAGCTTCTACCGGCGAAATCGCCGACGACAATTAACGGCGGATGAACATATCGAATGTGAGTAAAGCCAAGCTTCTTCTTCATCCTCTCATACCAAAACCTAGTCGTTCGTTATACTCTTATTCACAGCGTCGTACACGATCCCTTCCTCATCACAGAGAAAAACCCATAAACTGGAACTCCACTCACAGTTTCGTTCTCCACAACCCTCTTCTTTCATTGCTCGAAAAATGCAAACTTTTGTTCCATTTGAAGCAAATTCAAGCTCAGATGGTAATCACTGGCTTGATTCTAGACCCATTTGCTTCAAGCCGGTTAATTGCTTTCTGCGCGTTGTCAGAATCAAAGTTTCTCGATTACTGTGTGAAGCTTCTGAAAGGTGTTGAGAACCCTAACGCTTTCTCTTGGAATGTAACGATTCGAGGATTCTCTGAGAGCGAGGATCCTAAAGAATCGATTTTGGTATACAAGCAGATGCTGAGACATGGTTGCTGTGAGTGTGAGTCTAGACCTGATCATTTCACTTACCCTGTTTTATTTAAGGTTTGTTCTGATCTTGGGTTGAATAGTTTAGGCCACATGATTCTTGGGCATGTTCTTAAGCTTAGATTGGAATTGGTTAGTCATGTGCATAATGCGTCGATTCATATGTTTGCTTCTTGTGGTGAAATGGGAAATGCGAGGAAGGTGTTCGATGAAAGTCCTGTGAGGGATTTGGTTTCTTGGAATTGCTTGATTAATGGGTATAAGAAGATTGGGGAGGCAGAGAAGGCAATACAGGTTTATAAGAAAATGGAATCTGAAGGAGTTAAGCCGGATGATGTTACGATGATTGGGTTGGTTTCTTCGTGTGCAATGTTGGGGAATTTGAAACTTGGGAAAGAGTTTTACGAATACGTTAAAGAAAATGGACTGAGGATGACAATTCCTCTCGCAAATGCTCTGATGGATATGTTCTCAAAATGTGGAGATATTCACGAGGCGCGAAGAATATTTGATAACTTGGAAAAGAAAACAATTGTGTCGTGGACGACAATGGTTTCAGGCTATGCTAGATGTGGTTTGCTTGATGTTTCAAGGAAGCTTTTCGATGATATGGGAGAAAAAGATGTTGTGCTGTGGAATGCAATGATCGGTGGATCTGTCCAAGCCAAACGTGCTCAAGACGCTTTGGCATTGTTCCAGGAGATGCAAACAAGTAACACTAAGCCTGACGAAATCACCATGATCCATTGCCTCTCTGCGTGTTCGCAGCTTGGTGCTCTTGATGTAGGCATTTGGATTCATCGTTATATCGATAAACATAATCTTAGTCTTAACGTTGCACTAGGAACTTCACTGGTCGACATGTACACCAAATGTGGTAACATATCAGAAGCTCTCAAAGTTTTTCACAGAATCCAAACAAGAAACACACTTACATACACAGCGATAATCGGAGGTTTAGCACTTCATGGAGATGCATCCACTGCTATATCATACTTCAGTGAAATGATTGATGCAGGATTAGCCCCAGACGAGATCACTTTTATAGGGCTTCTGTCAACTTGTTGCCATGCTGGATTGATCCAAACAGGCCGTGATTATTTCTCTCAGATGAAGTCTAGATTCAACATAAATCCCCAATTGAAACATTACTCTATAATGGTAGATCTTCTAGGAAGAGCCGGGCTATTGGAAGAAGCAGACAAACTCATGGAAAGTATGCCAATGGAGGCGGATGCTGCAGTTTGGGGAGCTTTATTATTCGGTTGCAGGATGCACGGTAATGTTGCATTGGGGAAGAAAGCAGCTGAGAAACTTCTCGAACTTGATCCCACAGATAGCGGGATCTATGTGTTGATGGATGGCATGTATGGAGAGGCTAATATGTCTGAAGATGCAAAAGCAGCGAGGAGACTGATGAACGAAAGAGGTGTAGAGAAGATTCCCGGTTGTAGTTCTATCGTGGTTAACGGAGTTATCGCTGAGTTCATCGTTAGGGATAAATCTAGACCCGAATCTGAGAAGATATATGATTGCTTACATTGTCTTGGAAGACATATGGGGAGCTCGTTGAGTGTACTATATTCAAAAGTAGTATATGATCTCGGCTTTCAAATACACATGATACATTGAACATTGTCCTTAAAATTTACTTCTTCTGTTCTATCTTCGAAATTTTTCTCATTGCAATTTATTTGTACCATGTAACATTACTAACACATTTTAAAGGAAACCATATTAAATGGATTAAAATGTAGGTCAATATTTATTGATTAACCTCTCTTCTTTTTGTGGTGATGATGGGATTGGTTTGGTGAACCTCAAATACACAATGAACTCCATGTGCGTTCCACATTTCCCGATGTCAATGCGTATATGGCTTTTTCAGGAAACTAGATAAAGATACCTCCTCCGAGTCATATATCACGTGTGTGTGTGTATGTGTGGGTGTGTCTCCGTGTGTCTGTGTGCGGCCCTTATACTATAATAGATGGGGACAAACGTATCGGTGCCCACGAACACTAAAGTCATGATGACGACGACTACCAGTTTCCAGTGTCAGTCTCAGTCTCACTTTTTAGATAAACAACAAAAGAAAAAAAAGGGCAATTTGTTCGGTTGCAAACAAAAATATATGAACCAATGGCTCATATTGTTGCCTCCTTTGTTCACAACAATCTTCTTATCTCACGACACCCCCACAATCACTTAGTAAAGAGATAAGGGCATGATTAAAAAGTTAATCATCGTGTCTAAACTTTGTTAGTTTTGTTTAGTCTTGTAGTAATTATTGGTTTTTAGTTGCTTTGTGTTTTTGAGTATTACTTTAACGGATGTTGCCTCTGTCAATGTTAGGTGTGTTTCAAACACATGAGCACACTGTTTGTAATTTGTTAAAATTTGGAAAATTGTTTCAACCACTAGTTAAAGGACACTTTTCCGTTCCAAAAATAAATACTATCAGATTTTGATGTGTAATATAATTTTATACTACTAGAATTCTTATATAAAATGCACTTTTTCTATATTAAATTTACAAATATACTATTTTTTGCTAACTTTTATAGATTTGTCATTTTAAAAACTTAAAATATATATTTTTATTATTTCTTGAATTAAAATTCATACTTTATACCAAATACTAAATTCTAAAAAATAAAATCGACTAAAATCAAACATAACGGGTAAAAAGTATGTTTAACCGTTTCAAATATAGCGAGCTTCGTAAATGTCACTAAAAATGGCAAATTCATAATTGTTTTTTTTTTCATTTGAAACAATGTCCTTTTTTTATTGTATAACTAGGCCCGGACCCGCGCTACAGCGCGGAGGAAAAGTGTCGGGTTTTGTTTTTTCCGAATTATGTAAATTTTTAATTGTTAAAATGGATTGTTGGTATTGAATTTGGCAAGTATGAGAATAAGTACTATCGTGGATGTGTACTTTGTCACGTATGCTAGGTTCAGACCCGTGCTAGGTTCAGATCCGCGCTACAGCGTGGGAGAATATTTTCATGTTTATTTTATTTTAACGTGTTTTGTCGTATGTGTTATTATTTCGTTTATTTTAGTATCAACAATTATTATTTCGAAATGTATATTTGGTTTCAATTATTTGAGAAAAGTGTGTTTCGTAAATTAAATATAATATTTTAATAAACTAAACAAAAGAATGTTTATTAAACAAATTATATACTCACAATGTATGTGGTGACAAACCAATCAGCAAAAACCCGTGTATTTTAAAAAGAATCATGAAAATGTATAATATTAAACGAAATTTTGTATATACATGTATCACATAAGACATATGAGTTTGAAAAATTTGTATATACTTGTATCCTATAAAAATAAAATAGAAATATTAATATACATCATATTGAATAAGAGATCATAAACTAAAATAGTAAACGATAAAAAAGAAAAAATAGTAAACAATAAATCATAAGAAAAAACTCAAAATAAAATGTAAAAGTTGGAAAGAAAAAAATGATGTCTTTATTCAACAAATGTATGACAATATATTGTGAGGAGAGGGTATCGATTTTTTGGGCGATTATAGCTATTTTGAGTTTAAGTGATTCTGAATTCTTATAGAAAACACCTTTTCAGCTTTTAAAAAAATTTAAGTGATTTCCTTTAATTTAATCTATATGTTTAGAACATTTTAAGGAAAATTCAGAATTTAAGGTAATTTATTTAAACTAACTTATGGAATATATTATATATTCTTTATGACTGATTTTGTGTTAGTAGTGATTAATAATTACAAAGATAAAATATTGTTATGAAAGTCTTTTTTAGTTAATTATAATAATTATCCTAAATTTTGAATTATTTTTTTGTATCCAAAATATTTTCGTATTACTCATTGAAATATATTAATGATTGTCAAAATATTTTTTTTTTCAAATTTCAAATATAACCATTTCTAGATATATATGGATCTCTATAATTTTGCATTATTTATGCTACTGATAAAATATTATTCTTTTTTATAGGTAATTCAAATTAATAAAGATTGGAATAATTTTGAAACCTCTTTTCATATACTATTTTTTATTCTGATTAAAATCTTTTATTTAATATATTAGAAAATATAAAAAATAATAATAAAGATTTTATTCTGATTAAAATCATACACACTAATTTAATAACATCTTTCGTTTTTTATAGCCATATATATATAGATTCAAATTTTATTTTTTGAAACATTTAACTAATTCAAACTAATTAACATTTTTATTGATTATATTACCATTATTTATGTATTTTAGATGCATTTTTATATTTGTTATACCAAATATTTTTAAATTATTTTTTTCTATATATCAAAGATTTAAACGTATAAAAAATATAATTTTTTTTTGTTTTTTCATATAAGAAATTAATATACTAATTAGAATATTTTTAAAAGATTGAGATCTTTATATTCATAAACAAATTTTCCTTATAAGACATATTTTTTATTTAGCATTAAAATATTTTAACATTAATATAGTTTCCTAAATGATAGGAATCTGATGTATATTATTGAAATATTTGGAAAATATTTAACAAAAAATTTGGCAAATATCCGATTGGAAATTTAACCCGGAATTTTTTGAAAAACCCGACCCGAATCCCTTGTGTACTTCTCTTTTACTATAGTAGGGATATATAGTTTGAATTATTTGGCCAACCCAACGTAAATGTGAAGAAGATAAGGTTTATTTCGTTTTACAAAAGTCAAAAGTGCCTTGGACTATTCATTTTCTTGAAATCAAAAGTTGAAAAAATTCATTCAACTTCTTTCATGACCTTTAAAAGCTTATCAGTTAAATGTGTGTTACACTAGTTTTTTTGATAAAGAACCTGCCATAATATTCTAATGACCATTGACCAACATTAACTGCTCATTAGGACCAAAATCCATAATTAGAAAAAAATTCTTTAATTCATTGGAAAAGCCACCACCACACTCACTTACCCAAAAAAAAAAACCTTCTAAAAACCTCTTTATATAATCCAACAAACAAGTCTCTTCTTCTTCTTCATCATCACTGAAACACAACACCAAGAACAAGAAAGCAAGAAAAAAAAAACATGTCTCTTCTTCACCATCTCATCCTTTACCTAACACTCTTGACGGTGGTCAGAGGAGACATTCTCCGACCAAGATTCTACAGCCAGTCATGCCCTGAAGCTGAATCCATCGTAAGAAGAGAAATGAAGAAAGCTATGATGAAAGAAGCAAGAAGCGTCGCTTCAGTCATGCGTCTCCAATTTCATGACTGTTTCGTCAATGTAATAAAAACACAATCTCTCTCTTTCGCTGTCTCTCTCTGTTTCTTGATTTTATATTTATTTAAATTCTTTGAATTTCAACTCAGGGATGTGATGCATCTGTGTTGCTTGACGACACACCAAACATGCTTGGTGAGAAACTTGCACTTTCCAACATCAACTCTCTGAGATCTTTCGAAGTCGTTGACAACATTAAAGAAGCTTTAGAGAAAGCTTGTCCTGCTACTGTCTCTTGTGCCGACATCATTATCATGGCCTCTCGTGACGCCGTTGCTCTTGTAAGTTCAATTCAATCAATTTCCCGATTTAAAGATTTCGTTTTAGTGATCTTTTGGTCTTTGAAAAACCAGACAGGAGGACCAGATTGGGAGGTGAAGCTAGGGAGAAAAGACAGTTTAACAGCGAGTCAGAAAGATTCAGACGATGTAATGCCAAGTCCAAGAGCCAACGCTACTTACTTGATCGATCTCTTCAAAAGATTCAATCTTTCTACAAAAGACTTGGTGGCTTTATCCGCTTCACACTCAATTGGTCAAGCTAGGTGCTTTTCGATCATGTTCAGACTTTATAACCAGTCCGGTTCAGGTAAACCGGATCCAGCTCTTGAAACCGGTTACCGTACCAAGCTCAACAAGCTTTGTCCTTTGAGTGTAGACCAGAACGTGACAGGAGATCTAGACGCGACGGCTCATGTTTTTGATAATATGTACTTTAAAGACTTGGTCTCAGGGAGAGGGTTTCTAAACTCTGACCAGACTTTGTACACGACTCAAGAGACGAGAGAGTATGTGAAGATGTTTAGCGAGGACCAAGATGAGTTCTTTAGGGCTTTTCAAGAAGGGATGATCAAGATGGGTGATCTGCAATCTGGGAGGCCTGGTGAGATTAGGTATAATTGTAGGGTTGCTAATAGAAGGCCTATTGATGTATTGCTTGAGTCTTGAATTGGTAAAAGAGAGAAAAACTTATGACTGATAGTCTGATATTAGTAAATGCAAAATCTTTTACTATGCCAACGATTCTTGCTTGGTTCTTCTCCTAATGGGTGGTTAAAGCTGCAATTGTAACTTAGATCTGATCACACCTTTCTATCTGTAGAATTTGGAAACAATGTCTAATCAGTAAAGCTCTATAACAAACATAAGCATCCAATACAAGTGACGACTGTTTTCACAAGTTCCAAAAATGTAATTCTAAGGTACACAAAGAAGCTTAAATGCAGAATTTGCGATGCTTACACCTTGCAAGTTACAAGGATTAGAGGCTGCAGAGAACTTTAGTTTGGTATTGTCCTTCTTCAATCTAATCACCAAAGTCTTTTAGTACTTGTAACCGGTTAGAGCAATATCACAAAATTGAGATTTGAATTTGTCATTCCAATATAGTAGTAACTAGCAAATTTTGGTGGTAGATAACAATCCAACCTTACACTTATGGCATGAAGAGTCATCTGCTGAAGGCCCATTAACCAAGCTGAAAACGGAAAATATGTGAGATTCGATTCGAACTTTAGTTTGGTATATAACCAAGCTGAAAACGGATACAGCATAACGGGCGCATAGTTGCACAGACTAATTAAACGACTGTGAACTTCAGATTCGAATAATGGGGTCGACTGTTCCTATTTCGAGCAACTATTCACTTTGCAAGTATCACCGCATGTTTGGTTTGCGGAGGAATCTAAGTTCTTATCAAGCAAAAAGATCCCCCAATTCTTCTTGTAAACCTGAACGTGTACGTGTGGATTTCAACTCTCACAAATGCCATAAAACCAAAGAAACACATGTTATATAATAACGTAAGCTATGAAAAGTTTGCTATTCTATTTCAACGTATCTAAATTTGATATTTTTCCAAAATATTTTGTATGATGAAAATTTTTGGTTATAAGTCAAAATAATTGTAAAAACCCTTAAAACTTGAAGCTAGGGATGTCAAACCATTCCAACTCATGAAAATATGGGTATTAATGAGTTTAATGAGTTGAAGTGTATAATGACAAATTTAGTTAAAAAAATCAAAACAATTTACTTAAAACTTTTTATTAAAAAAGACCTTAAACAAAAGGACCACAAATGGAACATTTATATTTTTTTAAAAATAAAAACATTTTGTATAATGACGTTGTCGTTGAAAATCAAAACTTACTTAAAAATATTCATTATAAAAAAAGCCTTTAAACCTAAGCGTTAAATTTACATTACGTGAAAACATGTTGAACTTATACACCTCTGACGGACCACAAATGGACTGGATGTTCAGCCCATTTTGTTTTCAACGTAAGTAAATTTAACACTTAGATTTAACCCAAAAAAAAAACTATTTTGATTTATTCAAAATAAAAAACTGTTTACTTGAAATTTGATTAAAAAAATATTGATAGTTTAAAATCAGAAAAAAATAGGAATGGAATATATAAAATCTTTTTTTCTTTTATGTATATTTTAGAAGATATAAAAATATATCAAAATCTATTATTATTAATTAAAAAAAAACTTAGAAAAGTTATACCTTCAAGGCTATGATATCTCCCATATCTCAAGTATCCTGAGGCGGCTCAGACAGTGGCCGTTCCCGAATTTTGCTACACATAATACATAACAAACACATCAGAGATTTCATCATTTGACACTAATTCAATAAGCCACTGAAATTTTTATTCAAAATCTACAGAGAATCATTTACGGGAAAGCATATTAGATGGTATAATGCATTCACATTTCAAGGGTTAAGTAGAGCAATAAACACTTATGTAACTAACAATCGAATAAAACAGTATTAACACCTAAGTTTTCCAAACTTAAATGCTTACTAAATGCTAACCTTGAGCTCGTTTGACTTGGTCCATCTGTGCAGCTTCTGATTCCAGGATTACAGAACTTTTCTTATCATCAAGTCATCAACTCTGTTGATATGGGCTTACGTTCTCCTGTTAAAGTTAGTATAGCAGATTATGAGGAACAATTTAAGCAGGATTTATTGTGTTCTAATTGTAAATAAATTAAAAAAGAGAAATTGGTAGCTTTGATCAAGGAATGTAAACGAAATGAGCAGTAGCAGCCTAGCAGGCACATAGTTTCAATCCCAGAACATAAACTATCAAGGATACCTTCAGAATTTAGAATCTGGGCTCTCTTTCTACAGCTTCAGCTTGAATTTCCATAGCAACTCTCACTCCATTAGGAGGCATGATATCCCCTGGATATACATGTATTAGATACAAGGCCAAAAGGGTATCCAGCAAACACCAGTAAAGACTCAAAAGGAAATTAACTCACTGATCTCATAACGAAGGCACTGAAGACCCCAGTCTCTTTTGCAGCAACATTGATGGCTTCCAGTTTAGGTAACATATGTCTTTGCCAGACTTCTGGATGATCGAACAGATCCGAGCATGAGCGTAAAGAAGGTAAACGGCTGTATTTCCCTGCTCATGACATATGACCAAATATTTATTAAGTGTGTGTAGATATCTACATAAATGCATATATGTAGACTAGCTGCCAAATTCCAGTACCGTGTCACTAAGCATTTCATCATAGCTAAATCTATAATCAGTCGATATGTTTTTCTTCATGTCAGCATACTTTGGAAAAAAATTAGACAAAACACCAAGTTAGCTGTAGCATAAAAACAGAAGATATATAGTGCTCAATAGAAATTACTAATGTCAGTAGCAGTAGTATAGAGATGATACTTACTTCACCGCACCATATCCAATTGCCTCTGCTGTTTGGTCCAGCTCCTCGGGTGTCCATTCTTTGTCTTTAGCTAGAGCTGAGTGGACAACATATAAAGGAAGAATGAGAACACAAGAAGTTAATGGTTCAACGATTCAAAAACATAAAGAGTGATAACATAAAGTTAGATACCTCGCTCAATAAGGGCAGTTTTACTTCGAGTCTTGGCCTCATCTAGCAAATCAGCTAGATGGACTATTTCTCTGTCACGATTTCTAAACCACTTGCCATCTTCTCCCTTGACTACACCAAATTTAACGTGGCTAACTCTAGGGGAAGTTTCCATCATTTTCTGGAAGCCAACCTACTTGTCTGGCAGCCTGATTCAGAGTGACAAGACAAGCAAAGTTACGATTGACAGTCTAAACCAAGACAGAGCATTTCACAAGTGTAAAAATATTTATTCATCAAACATACTTTGAAGAACCTATCAAAGTGCTCCTGCTGGCCAGCATCTGTCACATAGATAATCCACTCAGCTTTCTCTTCATTAAGCCGATACCTAGGCCAAACAGATTCTTGCATCAGCATACAAACCCATTGAACAATATGCAAGTTTATATTAAGCCACACGCTTAAGAGATATTCAGACACCAGAGATAGAACATGACAGCCCACCAAGAACAAACATACCTCCTCCTATCAAGGGTCTGAAACTTTGTCTGCAAATCAATGGATTTGTAATAGTTAAGCAAAAGAGGAATTCCAACACTGAAATACACAAAACCATATAAGAAGGGAGAATCATAAGGCCAACAATACTTGAATCATAAGAATCACGAAAGCATTACAGAGCATCATATAAGGCCAACAATACAAGAATCATAAGACTGAGAATCACGAAAACTTATTACAAAACCAAAAAGAGGAATAATAATAAGTTAATAACAATACGTGAAGCATAAGGCCAACAACATGATTGATAAACTACGCCTCTGAGATTGAATTATGTATGTTGCAGACATGTGATTCTATTATGGCCGGGAGCCAATGAAACTCACAAATCAAATCAATAAAGCAATACAACAAAAGATTGTAATTCCAAAAGGCAAAAGGGATGATGATTGATAACATAATTAATAAAACCCTAAAATTGGATAAAAGGTTAACTAACGCTAAGACACCAGAGAGATCAATCAACAACAAGACCAAGAGGAAAATTCCAAGTCTGAGTAACAAGAAGAGATAGAGCGGTACCTAGAAGGGAAGAAGAAGAAGAAGAAGCAAGAGCACCGCCATGAGGAACCTGAAGAAGAGGAGCCAAAAGCCTCGATCTCCACCACGTCACTAACTCAGCACCGTTTTGATCGCCCTGTTACGTATCTCCCGATCATCGAGAATCCAAGGAGAAGATGGATCGGCTTTGTGGTTCGACAAGAGAACGAACTAAGGAGATTAGTTTATTTTTGGTTTAAGGGTTTAGAAGAAGAAGAAGTGAGAAATAGAGAATTTTGATTTTCTCGTACAAGGAAGAAAGAAGAAGAAGAAGCGTTAAGTTGAGAGAGAGAGAGAGAGAGAGAGAGAGAGAGAGAATTTTAATATAAAAGTAAATTAATAAAGAGGTTTTACAAGAAAAGGAAATATGAATCGCAACGGTCATATTAAAATTTGAGTTTTAAGGAAATCAATGAGAGATTTGTTACTGTTATCACAACGGTAACTAAACTGTCATCTTTTTCCGAAAACGAGATAACTCTCTTCTTCTTCTTCTTTTAGTTTAAAACAAGTGATTTGGAAATTAAACTAATACTAACCCATCTTAAACCGGTTAAGGAGAAATATAACCGTCATCAATTTCCCGGTATATGTTTAAACCGATTCCGTGGTCATAAACGTTAATACGTTATGTTAGACGCGTCTTGTTCAAGTGCGAGAGAGATCAGATCCTTGTGCTGTGGGAATTAGGGTTTCTCGATTCGGTACCAAAGCTTTCACAAACATCCAAATTCTCGTTTGATTTTGATTCGAATCGGAAATGGATTGGCAAGGACAGAAACGGGTGGAGCAGCTGATGCAGATCTTACTGGTGATCTCCGGCGTCGTCGCGGTGGTTGTTGGCTATACAACGGAATCGTTCAGGACGATGATGTTGATCTACGCCGGTGGTGTTGTTCTCACGACTCTTGTCACTGTACCTAATTGGCCTTTCTACAATCTTCATCCTCTCAAGTGGTTAGATCCGAGCGAGGCTGAGAAGCATCCTAAACCACAAGTTGTCGTTGCTCCGAAGAAGAAGTTTTCTAAGAAATAGGTCTGATTCTGTATCTCTCTATCTCTCTATCTCTGGGAATTGTATTGTTTCTCTGAGATATTTTTGGATCTGAATCTTAATTACGAATTGAATTTTCTGGGTTCGATTCTTATCATATCTCTGTTCTTTGCCAAATAATTTGCTTTTGTGAATCTGTGGTGGTACGTTGACGTAATCGGTTTGTTGTGTTGATAGAAACTTGAATGTATTAGGCTGTAATCTGGGGATTTTACTGAATTGTGTAGATAGATTATCATAAGACAGTTTAGATGAACTCTTTTGAATCACCAAATTCTCAATCTTTTTGAAGATGTCACATGACACTGTGAGCAAAAACCAATGCTAGCCTTGTGATTTGATCTTTTTGGTGTCATTGAGTCTTGAGTGTTGCCAAAGTAGAAATAGTTAGTTTTCTGGATAGATGATTTCATGAGTTTGGATTCCGGGAAACAGATAGGTAAGTACGGCCAGGGTTATGGTCCTCTGTCCCGTTAAAGGTAGTGAGCTCTAACTATTGTCTTTGCTTATGAGTTATGATGATGAGCATTGGTGATGGGTGGGTATAGTGCTTTGTTGGAAACGAGACCTGAGAATCAACCATCTCAAAGTCGATTGGGCATATAACCTCTGCCCCCAAACCAAATCCGATACTGCGGAGAAGGAAGATGCAAGTGTGAGTGTCAGGTCATAAACTTCTGCAAACGAAATGACAAGTCAGCTACTCTTTCTGGAAGTAGCCATAGCCAGAATCTCTACATGGGATCTCAACAAAACACATCATGTATATCAACAATAGAGGCGAATACAATATACTGTAACTATTCAAACTCTAGAGACAATCATATACAAGTTATGACAAAACTTATCTTCAACGCTTGGCTAGTGTCACTATCAATGATCGGGAAAATGAGGTTTCAGTACTTAAACTAGATTACCTTGCGAGGATTAATGGTTTTTGGAACCTGAAAACTACTTTCAGAATTATCTAATGGACATAACAAATTGACTCCATGAGATTCTTTTCGAGAGAACTAACTTGGTAGAACTTTCTCTGTCTGATTTGTCTTTTCTTGTCTGTCTTTTTATACTTGGACCTTAACTGAGTTAAGCAGCCCAAAAATTAAAATAAAAGGATCTGTTTAAAGCCCAAAATCATTGTTTTTTTCTAATTTAACTTCATCCATAGACATTTTTGGTGACAGCAACACAAACTTCTTTGGTTTTGTAAAGGTTTTGTCATTAGATAATTTACTAAATATGAGCATTTTGGGGATTACAAAAAGGTTTTGTAAAGAGTTTGACGTAGTCATTTTCTATTGTGCGTTGTGTTTATTTGCTCGGTTTGTTGCATGCATTGAGACATTGACCATCGTAGCATTTTTGGGGATTGACGCATATATAATGTTTTATCTAAAGTTTTGATGAGATCATTGTTGTATGTATGATAGTTAACTAAAAATATCTAAACAGAAATGAAAAAGAAACCATAATCAAACAAGTTACGTATACAAACGAGAGAAGACAATAATATATTTCACCAAATGAACAAAACAATCTTATTTCTCATTAATTAGAAAAGATGTACATGGAGCGGTTTATATACAGACTCAGACTGGGTAAACCGAAACCCTTAACCAAAATAGAAATGTAATCTACTAACTGGTTTATACAATACCAGTGTACAAACATACCAAATGAATCTATATACAATATAAAGACAGATACATTCAATAGTCCCCCTCAAGATGGGGAGAAGATATTAATGAGACCCATCTTGCTTACCAGTTTATGGAAATGTGCAGGATATAAAGCTTTGGTGAATGGATCTGCAAGCTGCTCAGCTGACGGGACATGAATCAGTTGAAACAAACCTGCAAGTAATCGCTCTCTAACACTATGGCAGTCACGTTCTATATGTTTTGTTCTTTCATGAAACACAGGGTTATTAGCAATATGTATTGCAGCCATGTTATCACAATAAAAGAGAGTTGGTTTTACCAAAGAGACCTGCAATTCCTTGAAGTAGTTGGTGAGCCAAAGCAATTCATCTGATGCAAAAGATAAACTCCTGTATTCTGCTTCAGCAGAAGATTTGGCAACAACCTGCTGTTTTTTAGACTTCCAAGAAAGGAGAGATGAGCCTAAGAAAAAACAGTAGCCATTAGTAGATCTGCGAGAATCTTTACAAGAGCCATGATCAGCATCAGCATAGCCAATAAGTTGTAACTCAGATTTGGCTGAGTAGAACAAGCCCTGTCCCACTGTGCCTTTGATGTAGGCGAGAACAGAATGAAGAGCCTGTTGATGAACTTTGCGTGGAGCGTCTGAATATTGACTGAGCTTATTCACAGCAAAAGTTATGTCAGGACGAGTTATTTGCAAATACATTAACCTGCCAATAAGACGACGATAGGCTTTTGCATCAACCAACTCATCATCAGTATCCTTGCGAAGTTGGAGATGAGGATCGAGAGGAACGGAAGTTGGTTTACAACCTAACATGCCTGTATCATCCAGCAGATCCAATGCATACTTACGCTGACAAACAGTAATGCCAGAGGCTGATCTTGCTATCTCTAATCCCAAAAAATACTTCAAAGGCCCTAAATCCCTGAGTTTAAAGAAGGACTGAAGTTGTTGCTTTAAAAGATTTACCTCAGAATCTGTGTTACTCACAATGAGGATATCGTCAACATATACCAGCACACATAAGAAGATTGTTGCTGTTATCTTGAAGAAGCATGTATGATCACAGTATGACTTAGAGAACCCCAGAGTAGTAAGTGTAGAAGAAAACTTGAGGAACCATTGTCGAGAAGCCTGTTTGAGACCATACAAGGATTTCTGAAGCTTGCAAACAGCATTAGGGGGAAGAGAGTCCCCCTTACTTGGTGCATATCCAGGAGGCAACTTCATGTAAATTTCTTCATCAAGGTCACCATTGAGAAAAGCATTTGAGACATCAAGTTGAGTAATGGAGAAACCATGAATAGCAGAGATAGCAAGTAAAAACTTGACAGATGTAAGCTTAGCAACAGGAGAGAAGGTTTCATGGAAATCAACACCTTCTTCTTGAGTATAACCCTTTGCAACCAGCCGCGCTTTGTATCTCTCAATACTACCATCAGCATTGAACTTGATCTTAAAGATCCATTTGCAACCAATAGGTTTTTTATTGGCTGGAAGACTGCAAATTTCCCATGTATGAGTTACCTCAAGAGCATCAATTTCAGCAGCCATGGCACCACACCAAACCTTGTGTTGCTTTGCCTCAGTATAGGTTCTGGGTTCAAGTTCTTTATCAATGGAAACAAGAAAAGAATAGTAAAGTGGAGAAACTTTACCATAAGAAAGATATTGAGCGATTTCATGAATGGTTGAGGAACCTACTGAATGACAGTAGTAATCCTGAAGATAAGCTGGCTGTTTTGTTCTCCTGTGAGATGTTTGAGCAGAAGGCTCAGAAACATCAGGTATAGGGTTAGCAGAAGGCTCAACCTCTACAGAAGGAGAAGATACAGAAGCATCTTCACCAGAGATGATAGATGGCACAGGAGAGTGTTGAATCAGATCAGGAAAAAAGTTGTGATTATCCTGTGGCAAATCTGATTTAACAAAAGGAAAGAGCTCTTCGTGGAAAACCACATGTCTTGAGATGCAAATGTCATTAGTCTCAAGATCAAGGAGCTTGTATCCTTTGTATCCAGATGGATAACCAAGGAAGACACAAGCTTTAGCTCTGGGATCAAACTTATGTCTGTTCTTGGGAGAGGTAGAAGCATAACAAAGACAACCAAAAGTTTTTAAAAGATTATAATCTGGCTGTTTAGTTGTAAGAACCTCAAAAGGACTTTTATCATTAAGGATAGGAGCAGGAGTACGATTTATTAAGTGAACTGCAGTTAAAATACAGTCACCCCAGTAAGGAAGAGGAATATGAGATTGAAATAACAAAGATCTGGCCACATTGAGGATGTGTTGATGTTTTCGCTCCACAACAGAATTTTGTTGTGGAGTTTCAGGACAGGAATGAAAAGATTGAATGCCTTTAGATTGGAATAAGTCTTTAAAAGATAATTCTGGAGCATTGTCAGATCTAACCCCCTTAAGTTTTGTGTCATATTGAGTTTCTATCATTGTCACAAAGGCTGGAAAAACTTGTAAAACATCTGATTTTTGTTTAAGTAAATAAACCCAAGTTGCTCTAGAACAATCATCAACAATGGTCAAAAAATATTTGAAACCATCATGAGTAGGAACAGAGAAAGGACCCCATGTGTCGATGTGAATAAGATCAAAAGGTTTATTACTAACATTGTTGTGAGAAACAAAAGGAATGTGTTTTTGTTTTGAAAGATGACAGACCTTACAATGTGTTTCTTTATTAAGCTTTTGTTTAGGAAAATCTAAGATGTTTTGCAGAGGTAAAATCTTAGACATAGATGGATGACCTAGCCTTTTATGCCACAAATCAGGACTAGAGACAACATTTGCAGAGATAGAAACATTATTAAGGGAATTACCTGGTGAGGAAAGAGACTCAATATCCAGAAAATAGAGGTTTGCCACTTCTCTACCTTTCCCAATCATCAGGTCCTGAGAAGGATCCTGAATTCCACAAGAAATATCATCAAACCAGATTTTGTAACCCATTTTCTTAGCTAGAGAACTGACACTAAGAAGGTTGAATTTGAACTGGGGAATAAAAAGAACTTGATGTAAAGTCAAAGAACTACCCAAAGGAACTGTTCCTATACCAACAATGCTCACAAGACCACCAGTAGGAAGAGAAACAGTGTTATTAGAAAGGGAAGTAAATTCAGAGAAAGAAGTTCTGTCATGACAGATATGATGTGAAGCTCCTGAGTCAATTACCCAAGCGTTAATAGCAATGATATTGCTATTAACAGAACAGACATAAGGCCTAGCATTTCCGGAAAAGAACAATGGATAGAGGGATAAACATTACCGGAAATGAGGCAAGCTGTGGATGAAGAAGGTGCAGAAGCTGAGACAGAGTGAACTTCAGGTTTGGTGATGGTGTTAGGAGACTGAAGTTTGGTGCTGAGATAAGACATAAGCTGTTGAATCTGTGTTGGAGTAAGATCATCAGAAGAAGCACTGAGAGAGTCTGAAGATTCACCAATTGCAACATTGGCCAATACAGGAGTAGATGGACCATTAGCTTTATGCTTAGACTTGAAATGAGCAGGATAGCCAACCTTCTTGTAACATCTCTCAGCAACATGTCCTACTTTACCACAGAAAGTGCAAACTGGTCTATTTTTTTGAGAAACAGGATCACTCACATATTGATGCCCTGAAGCAACAGCATTGGACTGAACTGAACCGGTAGAAGCTTGAAACGCAGAGGGAGTGATGTTACTATGAGAAGTGAGACGAGCAGATTTCTGACTATCTTCTTGATCAAGGAGATTATACACCTCAGAGAGAGATGGAAGTGTTTTCTTCATCAAAATCTGACTCCTCACAGTATCATAGTTGTCATTGAGGCCCATAAGAAAGTCTATAACACGATTAGTTTCCCTTTCGGCAATCAAGGCTTCTATGCTGCGAGCTGTAGCTTGAAGACTGCTCAATTCTGCCCAAAGAGCTTGAGTTTGTGTGTGATACAATGATAGGGACATTGTTCCCTGACGCATGGATTGAATCTGCTGCCTTAGTTTATATAATCTTGGAAGATTGGATTTGTGAAATCTAGTGTGAAGATCTTTCCAAATCTCTGCAGATGTAGGAATATATAGAATACTACTGTAGATCTCCTGATTAACACTATTGAGCAGCCAAGATTTAACCATGCTATTACATCTAGACCAGATTTTGCAATAAGGATCATCATCATCAGGTTTAGAGATAGAACCATCCAGAAAACCAAGCTTGTTCTTAGCCTCTATACTCGTAGTCATAGCAACAATCCAGGTTCCGTAATTAGTTCCGTCTAAGAGTGTGGAAGTGAGAACTAATCCAGGATGATCTGAGCTATGAAGATGATAGGGACTGTGAACATTATCAGGAGAATCGGATACCTCGAAGTGATGTGGAGAGCGCTTGGAGAACACCTCTCGAGTCCGTGAAGTTTCGTGAACATCGGAGTCACGGCGAGCTTGATGAGAACCAGACGGTGGCTCGCGAGATCTCGGCGATGTGTTATCTAGCAGATCCGGCGTGTTAGCTCTGTAAGTGGATTTGCAGTTTCGTTTCCCCATTGCTCCAAGCGTAGGTCAAATTCAGACGAAATCAACCAAACGGAGCTGCGATTTAGGAAGACGAAGCCGAAGAACAGAGTTAGCGATGGATTTGTGAAGAAGATGATGAAGAATCGAAGCAATTTTCTCGAGAATCGAAGATTTTCTGAGAAAACGAAATGAGAAAAAAAGTTTGTTAGGATCACTTGTGCTCTGATACCATTTCACCAAATGAACAAAACAATCTTATTTCTCATTAATTAGAAAAGATGTACATGGAGCGGTTTATATACAGACTCAGACTGGGTAAACCGAAACCCTTAACCAAAATAGAAATGTAATCTACTAACTGGTTTATACAATACCAGTGTACAAACATACCAAATGAATCTATATACAATATAAAGACAGATACATTCAATAATATATTCTACAAAAACACTCCATTTATAGAAAATCCGAACATTTGCTAATTAATTAAGTTTTGAATTTGGTAAAGATGAGCTCTAAATCATTTTACATTCCTTCACAAACATTTTTGTTAATTATTTTTTGACGTAAGTTAAGAAAAACAAAAACTCTTTTCTTTTTTTAAGAATGTAAAAAAAAAAAATGAGATAGATAGAAAAGTCAAAGAGAAATCGAAGGCTATGAAAAAGAAGGGTAATGGCGTGGCGTGTGGGAAGCGAGTACTGTGGATGGAGACAGCAACAAGCATTTGCCATTTGCATTGCTCTCTCAAACACGAGACGTCGCCGCTCACTGACAAATCCTCACCGGAGCGACAGCGACTCTTCTTTCTTCTTTCTTTTTAAACCCTTTTTTTTTTTATTTCGTAAACAATATTTCTAATTTTCTTTATAACTTTAGTTGCTAAAGACTAAACTCTAAAGTAGTTATTAATTTGGTAAATAATTATATGGTTGAGGTTTACTTGCAAAAGTTATACAGTGGAATTTATAAACTGTGATATAATTAAAAACAATTTATGCGTGATATTATATTTTAGTTCTTTACGAGTTTGTTACTGTGTTATTTAGTGGGTTTATTGTTAAAATGAAATGTGATGATTCTATCGTTTTATATCTCTGGAATAGTTAAGTATGTTATATACAGTTAATCTTTGTGTGTAAACTAACATTTGTTTATTTGAATTGATCTTATAAAATTGTTGACACATTTAAAAAAAAAGACTTTAGTAAATTAACAAAATGAAAAACACTTTTAAAGAACTAAACCCTAATCCAAATTTTGCTTTATCGCATTTTTAATGTATTCTTAAGATTTTATTTGTTTTTTAAAATAACAATACAAATTAAATTTGAAGTTGATATGTTTTGGGGAGTAAATATTACAAAAAAAATATCCATTGCTAAATTTTACTTTCTCCGTTCTTATACAGATGATCTTTTAGAATTTTATTTGTTTTTAACATAGATGGTTTTCTCACAAATATATGCAAAATTAAATCTTGTTTTATGGTTTTTATCGATTTATATTCTGCATATTGTTTTTTGAGAATTTTTGAGAAATACCCCTTTTGGTGTATCCCTTTTTAAAAATACCCTTCTTTTCTATCCATTTTCAAAAATACCCCTTTTCAAATATGAAAAATTATAAACTTTTATATGGTTGATAAGGTACATCAATATCATCTTTACTACTGCGTGACTAAATCCAAATATTTATAAGGTTTTAAAAGGTTCTAAACGGCATTTATAAGTTTTTATAAGGTTTTTAAAAAGTTTACAAAGTTTTTATAAGGTTTTTAAATGATTTTTAAAAGGTTTTAAAATGTATTTATGAAATATATATTTATAAATTTACACACATATAAAGATAGTTTGTGTCTATAAATATAAGCTTATACATATTTTTTTGATAAATTTTAAATTTTATAGTGATTTTTTGATAAAATTAGAAAGAGGGGTATTTTTAAAAAGTGTTATTGGAAAAGGGGTATTTTTGAAATTCCCCCTTGTTTTTTCATTGGTTTAGTTGTGTTTCAGTAGATATTAAATGATGTTTTTTAAAAAATTAAACAAAATTTAAATAATTTTTGAATCTATATGCATTTATTTAAAAGATCATCTATTATTGTAGAATGTAAGGAGTAATATTTTTGTACATATGATATGATACAAATGTAAACAATCTTGAAATGTGTTACAAAAAGAGAATTACAAGAATGTTTTGAAATATATACACATGAGCTCAAACTCTTTTTTTCTTTTCGTTCTAAAACTAAGATGATTAAAGTCTAGTACATTAAAAGTAACACCTTGTGTGCATATGTGAAGAAGACACACGCATATGATAAAAGTTTCTCCTTTTTAATTTTCTTTCATACAGCAAATAAAGTTTTCTTTTTAAGCAAAAAAATGTTTTTTTTTTCCTTTTTAAAATTAAAGGCCGAATTATTTGACTTTGAATATCTGCAAAAACAAGAAAATAAAAAAGAGTAGGTCCCATCAATTTGCTGACTCGAACTATTCCCTCTGGACCACTTGCATAAACCGACACGTATCTTTATACTTTTAGACAAGACAAAAGATAAATGAGAAAAATAATAATAATAAGCTAAGCCGATACGAGCCGTATTAGCCTGACTCCTTCAACGGGTTTTTTTAATTTTTGTATGCTTATTACATAATTTGGTGATTAATCATTTCTTTTTGTGTTTAATTTACATTGGATTGTGCCCATATTAGATAAACTTTATTATAAATTAAATTTTCGAACCAATGCTTTATTTTAGTTTTATATAATTTTAATTTTCAAATTATATTTTTTCGAGAAATTTAGCCTTTTAGGCATATCTGTTATAATTTAAAATGATATTATAAGTAATTTTAATAGGATTTTCTTTAGTTTATTATTCTTCATTTGGAAATGTTATTATGTGCCAAATGGGGGTTTTCATGCTTTCTTAAATTTTAAAATTATAAAACATCGTATTTTTCTCTAAATCTCATAATTTATAACGCATTTTTGGCATTTTGAGAC
The DNA here is from genome assembly GCF_000375325.1 of Capsella rubella. NCBI lineage: Eukaryota > Viridiplantae > Streptophyta > Magnoliopsida > Brassicales > Brassicaceae > Capsella > Capsella rubella. Next base: position 594,687 of record NW_006238920.1, read on the forward strand.
TTATATAGTATCATACAAAAATTGAATCACAAAAAAAAAAAGTAATTTCGAAATTTATAAATTTCGATGAAAAACTTTTATTAACTCTTAAAATAACTTTTTGTGTTTGGTTTAAATTGAGTTGTGTCCAATGAATTATTAGATAAAATAAATTACTATAAGATAACTATAAGGAGAAAACTAGCAACAACTTTAAATTTCCAAAACAAGAATATTGAAAAAAAAAATTCAGAAGTTAAGTTGTGAAAGAGACAATTCTTGACGATCACATCTCAAATTTTCCTATTCAAAAATAAATGTGACTTCGAAGCTGTACATCTTTATTTTTGAAAATAAAATATACAACCATCTTTGAAAATTTGGGACAATATGCTTTAATATATTATATGATATTGGTAGTTTATATTGAAGTGAACACGTCTCACCATCAATGCCCATTGTTATACTATTTCTATGAACATTTGATTTTCTACATCCGGGACTTTCAATGTCTGAAAATCTTTTGGAAAATAATTACACTAAAATACAGTCAAATTGTGAATTAAACTTCTAAATTAGGTTATCCAAATTGTAATGATAATTTTTGTCAGCTGTTGTTTTGGTAAATAAGATTTACTGTTTGAGTATTTGGATTTCGCCAACCATAATAATGAGTAAACAATTCTCTCTTCTCGTGTTGGTTTCCTAGCAAGGATATATCGGTTAAAACATGAACTGATTCATTTAATTATGTAAACTCTATACATAATGTATTATTATGTTTCAGTTTTCAGAAAAATTTAGATATAGATATACATTGTTATATAATATGTCAACTAACTATATATATATTTTGGGTATATTTTAACATAATTCATTACATATATATAAGTACGACACGTGATATTTATTAGCATACGTAAACCTAACTTAAAAGTATATTATTATCATATTATATATTTAAAATACTTTGTCAGGTTTATATATAATATACACTGTTTTTTTTTGGTTGGGTGAAAAGTTAATATATACACTAGTAACAATAGCATACTATTTTATTTTAAGATATAACATGTAACAATAGCATAGAAATTCTTTTTTCTCTATATCAATATGATATTTGTTGTGAAAAGGAAATGATACTGTTTACATATATTTTATTAGTTTAAAAGATAATTGCAAGAAATAAAATAGGACTATTAAATAATAAGTTTAGGCCTCAATAGTCTTGCAATATAATAGACAACTAGGGAGGGTTGGAAAAAGTCTTCGTAGTAGCTATTTAACAACGTATTTTTTATTATTATATTGCTCTGATTTCATTTCATCAAATAAAGGTTTAGTTATATATAAACTTAGAAGGGAATTCTTATATCTTTAATTGTGCGTAATTTAGTTCCATATATGCTATTCAAAATATCGTAACTTTTACATCAAATATTTAGTGTAAAGAATTTAGGTTTCACATGTTGTAAAATCAAGGTTTAGGCTTTAGAACTTAAATTGTATAATTTAGGGTTTAATATTTAATGTGTAGGCTCAGAATTTAACCTATTTTGTTATTTTATTTCAAAAGAACTTATTATAGTTTTGGAATAATATTAATTAATTTCATAATTATGTATACATACGGCCTAAATTTAACTCCGGTTGCTATTACATTTATAAAATCGGAGTTATAATAAACATTGTGATTTAGTTAATAAAAAACTACTCATCTACTTTTAAAATGGAGAAGATAGATTATAGAATATAAGAATAGATACTATTGAGTGATTTACCAAGAAATCAAAGTATGAAACAACACATATCACGAGACCAAAGTTAAAACAATTTATGTGGAGAGTTTTACTAAAGGTTAAAAAAAAAAGATGAATTGTTAGAGATTTTTACATGTCAACACCTATGTTGGGCTCTGTATGCTGTTAAAATTTACAATGGGCTTTGCTTAATACAGAAATTTTGTCATGGTGGTAGTTAAATAAAAAGTTAAAAACCATGCAAAAGAAAAACATGAATCACGTCGAGATGCAAATGCAATTCACTTTATTGGTTCCTTTTAGGTACTTACTAATTAAACTATACATGAGACATCAAAACCTAAACAATATGATAATTATAGCTTTTGGTTAAATAATCAAATCTAAGATGATATGCTTTTCTTATTTAAATAATGAAAAAGTGATCATAAAGATCCTACGATTCTCAGTGTTTACTTGCCGAGAGAAAGTGAAACACATATCGCAAGTGTTCGCCACCAAAAACATTAAAATAATTTTACACCAGAAAATCAGCACCAAAAAAAACTAATAATAAAGTTTTGTAATAAATATTAAAATTCAGTTTAACATTTCTAATTTAGTCTAGTAACAAAAAAAAAAAAATTACACCCCAGTACTTTAAGTTTTTTTTTATTTATTTATAAAGATTATATATCCTAAATTTTCAATAGCTAATTGATTACAAAAATAATCATTAGCTGTTAACTTGAACAATTAAATATATATGCAATTTAGAATGTAGATTAGGCAGTAAACTTTTAATTAAGATAGTTTAGTGGATCTCATTATATAAAGTTATATAACTTGATCCAACTTTTTAACAAATAAAAAACTTGGATCCAACTTGTTCTACGAACCATGCCACCTATGAGGGGTTTATTTTCATTTTTCTTTTTAGTGAGACAAGTAGAAATATATCACCAAAACTTAAGAGTTTACATGAGACAGTTTATTTTTTGGTTGGCCAAAGAGGAGCCTACACTATAAGTAGAAAGAAAGACAAATGCGATCGACTTACCCAAATGCTTCAGCGAGAATCATTTCTTTTCAAATACAAAAAACTATGCAACAATAAAAATGCCATGAAATATAAAGCATATGAGCTTTAAGAGCTAATGATTCAAATATATTATTTGAGTCGAAATGTGATATTTTTGTGTGACAACAACATGAAGTAGTATTAATTCTCATGTATGACATAAAAACAGAGTAAGTATCTAAATTCTTAATAATTTCGACTTAAAAATAATTTCTTTATAATTGGAGTCAATTATGATTTTCCATTTGTTTGATGATTTTAAATTTTAATATTTGAGTTATATTCTTTGTATAAATATTGATTATGGTTTCCATCTTTCGATCGGTAATAATATACCCTTTTAACGATTACTAATCATAATATTTCTATAATATTTTGGTATCGCTTATTATTATTTTTATCCACTAAAAAATTTACAGTGTTGATTTACTAACTAGATTCTATTATGTATGTCATTCATTGATAATAACTTGTTATGTACCCTTTTTATATCATCCAAACTTATAATATACGTAGAAAAACAAAATCTTTGTATAAATCAATTTCCTACCCAATCCAAATATATATATATAGAATAACCTAAAATCAAATATTATTGAACTATTAAATTCTCTTTCATAAACTATTACACATCATTTTCTAACAAAAATAAAATTTTTTAAAAAGAAAGTAATATAATATACATACAAGGAGTATACGTACAAAGTAAATAGATGTACGTCAACACTCAAACAGTGGTATCTTTTTCTTTGTATTGCCAAATAGAAACGACGACGTGTCGAGTTAAGAGTGGATAAATAAAGTGGTGAATATCGACGGCTGTGAATAGTTTAGATCAGTCGAGTTGTCGATCATCCAATATCACAACAGTTGGATACCGTACACGTGTCCTTCATCCGAGCGACTACGCTGGTTTTATATTTTAAATGAATAAAAAAAAGACAAAAGTGAAAGTGACAAATGGCAATGGAGAGAAAAAGACATCTTCTTGATGCGTTTTAGGTCCCACGTCACATGGGTATGTGGGCCCCTCTCTTTTTTTCTTCTTCTTAGTTTTCGTATAAAGAAAGAAGGCTACAGTGTGGGCCCTACCCTATTTTAGCAATTTGTCAGTACATTATAAAAATGGAAACTATCGTATTTATTATTATTATTATTATTTTATTATTATATATGCTGTATACTATATCATAAATTTTGGAATCACATCTTCTCTCTTAACTTTTTTTTTAAGTTTTAAAAATATATAGGTTCAACACTATACTACTAAACCCCACTTTAAAATTTATAAACATTAGCAAAAAAAACTATGTTTACAATTACATAAAAAATCATAACTACGATAGATGAAAAATCCGAATATTAGGATAATTTATGTATTTTTTATCAATTATAAATTAATTTATGTATTTTTTAACTACGGAAAAGTTAGTATATTTTTCTAATAAATATTAAATAAATCATGTTTACGAACATTGAATCATCATTAATTTTTTTTTTTTGAGAAAATATTGAATCATCATCATGAAATTGATCTTATATATACAGCATATTTAATAATTGATAACATGCCTTGTTTGGTTTTAATTTTCTTTTTTAAAGTATTATTGTATGAAAAGATTATAACATGTATAATAATCCAAAACACATTAATTTTTGTGTCACACCATTCATTTTAGTTAAGACAAGCCTTCTTGAATTGGACACACAGCATTGTATTTCAGTCAAGTCAACTTCTTTTATACTTACTTCACTATATATGTATGTTTATTACTCGTAATTTTACTGTATTCATTTAGAAAAAACACAACAAATCTACTTTGGGTATAATTAAAACTTGAGCTTATAAAGAGGAATCAATGAATATCACCATTTATAAGATAATTTGCCATTATATTATTCATATGAGTGAGTTAGAGATCTATAATGTAATTGCTTTTTGTTGTTGTCCCTTGTCTATAACTCAAATGTTTTTGGTTATGATACAGTTACAAATCCTTGTAAGTTGTTTATGCAGTTCCAAATTTGTATATATATTAGGCTAAATAAGTAACCCTAAAATATGAAGAAGATAAAGAGAAAAAACAAATAAAAGTAGTACTAGAGACTAGAGAGAATAGTGAATAAGATACAGTGTGAAATAGGTAAGATCTGATTGCCTCAAATTCAGATGCTATTCATTGACATGAGTAAAGCTTTCTGAACGTGTCAGAAGTGTTTCATCATCTTTTTTTTTTCTTCTGCAACGTCCTAAAGAGAGATGATTCAGTAAATTAAAATGATGCTTCATGCTTCCACTTCTCACGTACGCGCACAATCACGACTGACCACCTTTTTCTTCTCTATCTATAAAAGCACCTTCATCATTTTGTTGCCTGCCTGCCTCATCCTTTTTACTATTTTTTTTTATTCCTTCCATTTTATCCATGGCAAAATATATATTATGTATATTTTAAAGAAAGAATTACTCATTTTGGAGTTCTTATAATTTTATTTTACCAAATGGAAGTAAGGTTTTTCTTTTGAGTTTTAAAGTTTTTGAGTTTTGTAGTTTGTATTACGTTTTATTATTTTTCGTAATTTAGCGTTTCGTTGTCCACTTATGGATTTGAAAACTCCGGAAATATTAATTATTAATTATTTTCGCCGACATATATATCTCAACAACGTATTATTCAAAACAAATGACACAAAAATCGTTTAGTTTAGAGTTTTTGACACTGTTTTTGAGTTTTTTCCTTTTCTTCTATAAAGTTGTAAAAATTTTAACTGTTATTTTCATGTCTTTGTGATAAAAATGTGGAATATTATCAATTGTGCGATATCATTGTAAAATTTAATTAATTCAAGATTTTTTAGGGTTAAATTTTGGATCCAAATCCTAACATTATATATCAATACTATCTTACATCATGCAAAAAAATAATATGAAAGTGACTAAAGGATGGCTTAACTCTAGTAGTATGTTTAGCTGTACTATAATTGGAATGACAAAACTTAATTGATTCCTGTTTGTCATTGATAATTGTCAAATGACTAAACCTATATTTCAATTTGGCAAAAAATTATGAATGGTAAAGCCATCAATACATATCATTATGGTTATTTGACCTTCCCGTCATAAATCATGGTTTCAGTTTTATGTGTGAGTGTGATTCAACGTTTTAGCCTTATGTAACAATACATACATAGTTGTTGTCCCTTCATTATTTATTTAAAGACTTGTTCATATTTTTCTTAAAATGGAAAAATTACTTTAGATGCTTTCTATAAACGAAGAGAAGAAAATATATAGAAGAGAGATATATGTCGTGGTCGTGGTGGGATTAGGAAGGAAAAGATGTATTTGATGTCCAATCACGTGTTCCCTTTCTCTTCTTCTCTCTTTTGTCCTATTACTTAACTTTTTTTTTTATCTCCCAATGTTTTCTAAATTCAACACTTACTTTAACCAAATTTCACTTTTCTTTGGCCGCAATATCGATAGGGCTATATCATGATCTGATCTATAGAGTTGTTGTATGTAGTCATTTCTATTTGGACCAGTGCTTGCATTTGCCATATAGACAATGTGCATCACTTGTATTATGAAACATGTTTATGAACATAGTTCCGAGTTAGGATTAGGCACAAACTCTTGTTATACGTTTAGTTTATACAAATCGTTGTGAAGTTTGAATGCTCTACTTACATGACCTTTGTTGATCATTCGAAGTTGAATTAGATGTTTTCTTGGTTAATTAAAAAAAAAAAAAAAAAAAAATTTTGTGGAACGTGTAATATATCCAAATCACATGGTCTTTTAATATATGAAAACAGTGAAATACCTAACTCAAAATATCATAATGCTGATTTGTGTTATAAAAATATCTAAGAAGTCAATTTAAAAATAGTTTAATATGTACCTAAATATCTGAGTCATAATACATATCTTAGCTATATAAAAAATTGGGATCAGATAGCTATTAATTTTTGATATTATTTTTTAAATTGGATAATAGTTAGTTTCTTTAGTGAATTATATTTTAAAGTACGCGCCGAAACATGTTTATTAACGAAATTACAATTTCTGTCTTGAGTATGAATTTAATGTAATGTTGATTGTTGAATCTGAATTTTAACAATTAGATATCTAAGTTTTTGTTGGATAGTTGTTCATACATACATATACATATGGATTCCTATAGATTTCATTGATACTGTTTTCTACTTAAAAGATGTGTCTATGTTCTTCTTCTACTCCTAGATTCTATTATCTACCATAGACTCTACCTCTAATATATATAGGGCTAACGATATTCACAACATAAATTTGTCTTTTAAGTCTTTAACCCAACCACTACAAAATTTGCCGTCCATGGTGAATGGTACTACGTTAAAGATTCATTGTTATCTCTTACGATGAAGATGACATTGACTTACTTAACTTTGACTTTAAATATTACAAAAAAAAAGCTCTAAAACCATGTTTAATGATAGGCTCTTAGTCTCAAGATTTTGTTAAAAAAAGCTCTTAGATCATGCTCTAACAAAGTTAATATACAACACATCAAATATGATATACATTTACGTACTGTTAAATCTAACACACTGTAGTAAGATTTGATAAACGACATGGTTTAATTAATTTAACAGTAAAAAAGATATAAAGGATCAAAGATGCATTTAGAAAATTTTAATTAAATTAGAAGATTCTCGTATAATATTATAATGATCTTATTAGAATTGGTCCACAACTTTGCCGGTTAACCTTTAAACATGTATATATTTTTATTTTTTAACAATACACTGTTGGTTCCACAAACCGAGACAACTCGAATTCGAATCAAATCAAATCCCAACAGCATCACTAATGATAGTGTTTAAATAATAACATTATACAATACAATTTCGAATAATTTGAACTCGACACCAAATGACTATTCTAGCAAAGTTTACTAAAAACGCCAATGTGTTACTAGAAGTAACTATATATGAATGTCTGTTTATAAAATAAAAATAAATAAAGAAAACACTTACCAACGATAAAATGTTAAGATGTATATAGCCAAATACATTATTAATCACTGTCACAGTAAATAATGTTCCTATTAAATTTGTTATAGATTACTTCGAATGAAAACGGAATCGCACAATTGTTATTATTAAAATTAAACCACATTTTTCTATTAAAAATTTACATTCTACTTATGAAAATCATAAAAAAAAAAGTTAAATATTTTAGATATTTTCTAACTTTTAGATGAATGTAATCATCACCATCTCTTGTTATAAGTCATTTTTATCATCATATTTTACCATCTCTAATTATATTCTTCATCTTTTATCGTTATGATTACCACTAACATCTTTCCGCGCTTTATATCACTAATCGAACCCTAGGTTACTTATTATAAATTGATAGAACATGGCAATAAACGTTTTATGCTAAATAAAAATTTCGATTCAAACATACAAAATGGAATAAAAATTAGTAATTGAAACTAAATAAAAATTTAATGGTTGGAATTTTTTTAAATTGATGTATTCTAAAGTTTTTTGTTTGAATCCCAAAAGCCAATAGGACTTGTAGAAATTTCTACTAAGACCTTTAACTTCGTAGTCCCACTCAACATCAAAACTTGAACCTGCCACTTTGAGACGCATACTCACTAGTCACTAGTCATCACATCTAATTTTGGTGCTTCAAGAATTTTTTAATTAAGGGTTAAAAGTTGTATAATTCAAGATTAAGAGGGTCGATTTTAGTAAACTAAAAGATTTTGAGTTCTGCTACTTTGAACCCTTCTCAATTTCTCATGATCCGATGATGATCCCTTTAATTACAAGAAGTGCACGAAAACACCAGAGAGAGAAAAAAGCATTAATTACAAATTCACCCTAAATATTTATTCCCGCCCAGGTTTAACCCTTGCTTAATTTTTTTTCCCTTCATTTTTAAACCATTATTCCCATTTTGCCCTCCTCTGTTTTTTTCCCGAGCATCTAAATTCCAATCCAAAATCTCTTCCGGTGGTGATTTTGACAGCTTCAATTCCAGTGATCAACGGTGGAGTACCAGTGCAGAGACGGCGGTTGTTCATCGGAAAAGAATTCGCAAGCTTCTTCTCCACTCAAAAAGTCATCATGATCCTCCGTCTGCTCCATTTTCACAAACTTGAAGAAGTTACCAACGGGAACCGTCACCGGAGCAGCCACCGTGACGTTAGAGCTGCTTTCCTCGTTCAGAAGAGCGCTTGAGTCGCTACTGTCTGAAGATCCAGCTGCGGCGAACGAAGAAGCCGCCGCCTTTAATGGAAGAAGTTCACGTAGATCCGTGAAACTTCGGTAATTGAGCCCATCTGAATGTTCTAGAAACTGCGGTGGAGACGACGGCGGCTCTGTGATCTTCTCCGGCAACGAAACCTCTTCCTCCTTGACGGAAATATCACTCTCTGTTGCCTCCGCCGCCTCGTTGTTCTCTTCTTCTTCTTCTTCTCCTCCTCCGTAAAGCTTAGTCTTCAGTTTACTAATCTGCATCAAACAAAAACACAAGATTTGTAAAAAAGTTTCAATTTTTAAACTTGGGATCAACAAAAGTTTTAAAATTTCTTCAAAACTTCAAGTGATCTCAACCAACAAAGGCCAATTATAATTGAAATGAACAGAAAAGGTTCGATCTTTAACATAAAGTTGGAATTTTTATACCTCTTGAAGAAGAGATTCATTGTCACGGCGGAGGGAATCAAAGTTATGACGGAGAGAATCGAATTGGGTTTTAAGAACACCGTAATCTTTCTCAAGCTGTTTTGTCTTCCAACGAGCACGACGGTTCTGAAACCAAACAGCAACTTGACGAGGTTGAAGACCAAGTTCTTGAGCCAACTTAACTTTCCTCTCAGGCTCAAGCTTATTCTCTAACTCAAAATTCTTCTCCAAGGCTTTAACTTGGTTAATGCTTAACCTTCTCTTCTTCTCAGACAAACCAACGTGTCCTCTCTCTTCAACTATAGCTTCTTCTTCTTCCTCGTAACCTTCAAGCATCGACTGAAACTCTCTCCCACCGTATCTCCTCGGACTCTGCTCATCTGTATTTTTCATTTAAAAATTCAAAATTAGTAATAATAATAACACAAAGATGAAGGGACTCTTGTTTATATGATGATGATTTTAGCTTTATTTGTAAGAACCTGTGGAAGTGGTAGGACATAAAGAGATGAGACCACCCACTGAATCTGAACTACTACTACTTAGTCTCTTCATCACCAAAACACAATTCTTTTAAAAATTCTCTGCAATTTTAATTGCCTCAAAATGTTTTTAGTACTTGATGATGATGATGATCTCTCAAACCAGCAACAAAAAAAAAAGAGAAAAGCTAGAAATTATAAAAGACAATGGGAGATTCTTCTATTTACAGGGGAGAGGAGAGAGAGAGAGAGATGGTGCGTTTTCCATATGAACAAGGCTTTGGTTTCACATTTTCTCTCAGTTTAAATAAACTCAAAGCTTGGGTTAGATTGTAACCATGGTTAAGTAGATATTGTTGGGTGTTTTTTTGGTAAATGAAAATATTTGATTTTTTAATAATTAAATAAATAAGAGGGTCCACCGGCTATACCCAGTTACCTCCAGGTTTCTTTCCGGTATCACTGGAACTCGTCTGTGAGAGACTGAGAGATAAAAAGAAAATTAATAAATAATAAATAACATGGCTCGGCTTACACTAATCGGCTCGGCTAAAAGGAATCTTATACGACATCGTATTAATCTCGTTTCCATTTTTTAAAAGTTTGTGAACTGGTTAGAAAAAAACAATTTACAAAAATGAAAATAATCCATGTTTGGATTGTCATAGTATTCGCATGGTAATCTAATCATCACCTTTCTTAAAAGCTGTGATAATTGAATTATAGTATGCTTTTTTATATCTTAATTTTATCATAATGAGCACTTTAAGAAAATTATAATTAAGGTATTGGGGTGATGACTTTCGTGGCAATGCAAAATGAGACAAAGAGCTGTTGGCCCTCGGTGACAGCAACAAGAGTGAAGTTTTTATTTATTTTATTTATTTAATTAGGTTAGGTTTTATAATTTATATTTTAAATATTCGGCAAATTTTTGTGTTAGGTTCTTTGATTTTTTTCACCTTATCACTTTCTATATATGGTATAATCCATTGATGTTAGAATTTGTGTTTTTTACTTTATAAAATGTAAATTCTATTTTTGTTAGGTTAACAATTACAAACAAGATAGTATTTTCTAGTCGTATTAAACTAACATCATAAATTCTTAAAATAAAAACATATATCTTGAAAATGAAGATCATTAAGATTAAAAGTGAAAACATATATTTCAAATATTATAACGTTAAAAAAATCTATAAGCTTCAGTTCATCCTCTATAGTATAAAGATTAATTTTGTTCAATTGTACTCGATATTAAAATCTTTGTCACAATTTACAATCAAATGTGTTAGCAAGATCTCACTTGACTTCAAAAGAATAAAATCGTACTAATATTTAAGAGGCATATTATGTTACAAAAAAACTACAACTTTTTAAATTTTGTATTAAAATGAACAATCAAAAAGACAATACAAATGACTCAATTTTTCTATTTTTGATAGAATGCTCTATATTTTTATTATAGCAAAAAATCGAAAATAGGAAAGTAGGGTTTAGATTTGGTGAAGAAAAAAATCATAATGATCCAATCAAAAATGTTTTGTGAAATAGAAACGTAAATAAGACGAGTGAGTCAAGCAAGCAAAGAGCCTCTCAAGGCAACTTATATGTATATATGGTCACCACCGACACATGACGATCTCAATGGGGATTTGTGTTTCCACCTAATACGACATCGTATTCAATTCTCCAGAAACGACGCCGTCTCTCCCCTCGTGCTTATCCATAAATGGTAAAAATATCTACGCACCTGCCACGTCAGCGTAAAATTAAAAGATCATCACCGGCGAACAAAAAAACAGAGTGATTGAGATTCTACGGCGGTGGTGGTTCGTACTTCGTCGTCTCCTCTCACTCTCTTCAACTCCATGAACATGGCGTCGCTTACTCTCCGCTGCGACGCGACGCAACTCTTTCCTTTACGGTATGCAAATCGGAATTCGAAATTAGGTTTAGCTATGGTTTCCAATTTTTTGGGTAAATCGCGATTAAGTTGAATCCTTCTTTCGTAGAGGTTTTGGATTCAATTGGAACACAGTCTCTATGGATTTAGCTGTGTTGCTTATGTTTCTTCAATCGAAGTGTGTGTTAGGCTTAGGCATTGATGATTATGTTGTCTCAATGATTCTTGTTTCAGTGATGTTGTGAAGGGAACAAAGCTATCTAGAACGAGCTGGGTGTTTCCTAGGATTATATCGAAGAAGTTCAATTTTAGAATGAGAGTGATATCTGAGGAAGGAGATGTGTTCTCTTCCTCTAAGAGTAATGGATCATCATCAATGGGGATCGAGTTGCAGCCGGATTTGGTTTCGTTTGGGACATTAGCTGCTGAAATGATTCCCACAACTATGGATTCTTCTGATGTTGAGGATGAAGAGTTCGATCTTGATCGACCTACTGCTGGATTTGCGTCTATTCCTCAAGCTATTGAGGATATTCGACAGGGCAAGGTTTGTGATTGTAGTAATTTTGTTGGGGTTTTGCTGTCTTTGAAGGAGAGGATCTTGTGTGAAAGCTTTGAATTTTTATGTTTGGCAGATGGTAGTTGTTGTAGATGATGAGGACAGAGAAAACGAAGGAGATCTGATAATGGCGGCGTCGTTGGTAACACCTGAAGCTATGGCTTTTGTGGTTAAGCATGGGACTGGAATCGTGTGTGTGAGCATGAAAGGTGAAGACTTGGAGAGGTTAGACCTTCCTTTAATGGTGACGCGAAAGGATAATGAGGAAAAACTCCGCACGGCCTTCACGGTTTCAGTGGTGAGTACACTCTAATAGTATCTTTTGGTGCTGAAAATCTACAGGATTCTTAGTGTTGGTATGAAATGAATGTTGAAAATCTTGGTTAGGACGCAAAAAAAGGAACATCCACAGGTGTCTCAGCTCGTGATAGGGCACAAACTATATTAGCCCTTGCATCAAAAGATTCAAAACCACAAGATTTCAATCGTCCTGGTCATATCTTTCCTTTGAGATATAGAGAAGGCGGTGTTCTCAAAAGAGCAGGGCATACAGAAGCCTCTGTTGACTTGACTGTGTTGGCCGGTTTGGAACCAGTATCTGTTTTATGTGAGATTGTAGATGATGATGGTTCCATGGCTAGATTACCAAGACTCCGCCAATTCGCTCAAGAGAACAACTTGAAAGTAATCTCAATCGCCGATTTAATCAGGTACAAACACTTTTTAAGGAAATAAGTCTCACCTAACTAAACTCTCATTTACTGAAACTTTCACTATTACACTTGATTTCAACCGCAAAATTTTTCTCGCAGATACCGAAGGAAAAGAGAGAGACTGGTAGAGTTCACTGCAGTTGCGCCAATACCGACAATGTGGGGGCCATTCAAAGCACATTGCTTCAAGTCATTGCTTGATGGAGTTGAGCACATTGCAATGGTCAAAGTAAAAAACCCTATCTAACACTCATCTTTTGTATCCTTGATCATTCTTTTCTTATAACCCAGATTTTGATATGAAATCAGGGAGAAGTAGGAGATGGGAAGGATATCCTTGTGAGAGTTCACGCGGAGTGTATCACGGATGATATATTCGGAAACAGCTCTGGTGGAAAACAATTAGCGATTGCAATGAGACTGATTGAAGAAACTGGGAGAGGTGTTTTTGTCTACTTGCGTGGTCCAGAAAGTAAAGGCATTGACCTAAGCCACAAGCCTCGTACTTACGACAACAATCCAGATCAAGCCGTTGCTTCACGGGAATACGGCATTGGAGCACAAGTAACAACAAAAACGTTGAATCTTACAAGTTTTACTGTTTTTTTCAATTTTAAAAGAAGCAAAAGATTGATCAAAGAATTGGTGATGCAGATACTGAGGGATCTTGGAGTAAGAGAGATGAAGGTGATGACTAATAATCCGGCACATTACGTTGGTCTTAAAGGCTATGGTTTATCAATTTCTGGCAAGGTTCCTCTCATTAGTCCTTGAGTGTTTTTTTTTTATGATTGATTAGTTTGTGACCGTTAAAGAGATACCACATGTGTCCGAGTTTGTGAGTGACTTAGTTTGTTGTTAGTTGTTGTTTTTGCGCCTAAACCATGTTTTTTTTGTTTCTTCTTACCTCCATAATTGTCATTAGAATCATTTTAAATGGTATATTCTCTGCAAATTAGTATATATATATATATATGTTGTCACTTGCGTTTGGGTTTTATCAATCACGAAATGAATAATTGATAGTCATACTTTTTGTTTTATCCTCTTTTTTTTGGTTCAACTACTTTTCATTTTATCCTATTAAGTACATTAAGAACATATGTAATTATGTATCTACATATTTTTGAGGAGTTATTCTCAATTTTGTCTTTGGACAAGACGATTATTAATGTAATACAGATGATGGCAACAAAAGAGAAAAAATTAAAATTCGAATCAATGTAACTGTCGAAATTGGTGGTATGTAAGATTACATACAAAGCCGAAGCTAAAGCCAAAAGCTTTGAGCACGACTCAAAAACAAGTTCATTTCTCTCGAACAAAAGGAAAAAAAAAAAAAAAACAGAACACTTATGTACGATCATCTTTCACCGGTAATAGAATCAGACCGATGATGGGACGAAAAAGATACTGAGTTCTTGTCCGATGTTTCCAGCTGGATCAATCAAATGAAAAGCTTCAGATTCTTTCGAGCCACTATTAACTCGTCTAAAGCTAGCTCTCAGATACATCAACTCATCATCAAACCGACCAAGCTCTTTCCCAGTCACAACTCCAGCTCCAACCACAACCTTACTCAAAGCATCCAACGCCGCCATGTCATCTTTAGACGGACATCGTTTTCTCGCGTACCCTACTCTTTTCCCGTTACAATACATGTTCCAAAACGGCGTCGAGTCGTCTTCGTCTCTCTCGTTGTTGCGTTCCAACACTATACGCAACGCTCCTCCTCTCATCTCTCGTGCTAAAACCGTGGTCGGAACGGCTAGCTCGAGGAGAAGATCGAGGTTTGTCGATTTTCTCGGTGTTTGGATACAGAAATTGATTTTTCCTTTACGGTACCCGAAGATTGTTCCAGTGACTGTGGAAGAAGATAAGGAAGAAGAGGAACGGAAAGAAGACGTGCGTGATTTAATGTCGTTGTAGAGTTTCTTGCCTCTCAAGTTAACGTTGTCTTGTTCGAGTTCTTGAACTAAAGTGCAGTTGCAAGTTGGGATGAGAAGCTGAATGAATGAGCGGAGGAGACGCCATGACCGAACTTGTTTCTGGCAGTCTACTGTGGTTACCACCGTCGATTGAAACTCCATTGGAGCTCTGACTTTGGTCGTTGACATTTCTGATGAAGCAAAAAAAGAAGAAGAGGAAGAAGAAGCTTGAGGAGAGGTTTGGTGTTGAAGATGTGTTATAGGGTTTAAATAGGGAGACAGAGGAAGAGGGTTTACGTACAAAGTACCTTTATTTTTAGTTGTTATAAAAATTCGATTTTGGTTTTTTACTTTTAAAAATGTTTTATGTTTGGGTGATGAGAGGCAATTTATGAGCTATGATTTGTAAAGTGTGATTCGTGTTGGGGTTTTTGTCACTCACCCTAAAAGATTCTTTCGGAATAGGTGGAACTACTATTCACTATTTTGTATTTGTTATTATTGCAATATTAAAACCATATAAAATAAAATAAAAACTTATATATGTTAAATAATTGGGGTTTCTGACCTTTGAATAATTGTTTTACATCTTTTTGCAGGAATTGTTTTTTTCATTCGTATAATTCACTTTCTAGGAGGAGTTTTTTTTTTACTTTAAATCAACTATACAAAGACTTACTTTAGTCAGACCATAATATAATACCATAAATCTATGAATCTATCAACAAAAACTGATGAGACTTGACCAAGTATATAAGGGTAACTTACTTTAGTCTTTCATATCTACAAATTATGGTGAAATCAAAATCCAAATTTAATATATACTATAGGAGAGAATATATTTTAACGTGTGATAAGATTGGTAATTCAAGATACGATCATGAGATAGTTCTTGAATGTTCCCAACATTAAAAGTGATACTATACGAAACTTTTATATTAAGGGTTCAACTCATTTTAAGCATAGGAGGATGGTTTTTAAGTGTGAGAGCTAGCTTGCAAGATTTTGAATTTAGTGTTATGTTATCAACAAATTTGTATTGGAAAGCTATATGGTCTTTTTCATCCCACAGTCACTCGCCACCACCATAAAAGGAAGAACAAAAAAAGTTGTGGTTTGAATGGAACGATTTTTAAACTGTTTACGAAACAATTGGAGTCAGATGAGTGGAAAACACCACAGTAGTACCACACCAGTCTACATTATGCTACATAGTGTTTGGAGATGACTGCCCATTAATGGATTTGATTGGTAACATTGTTTATTGTTTGTGGAGAAACTAAATCATATGTAAAACTAAAACATATATAATCATTGTCGTTAAGATGATGCACACGCGGTATCCTTAAACTTTATGATATAGTTAATTCAGAGTTAAATAATGGTAATTAGTTATCTGTATACACACACGTATGAATGTTCATATACTAAATTATTATTATGATAGAAACGTATATTTCGACCACATGTATCGAACTAAGGGTGACGACGACTCTCGGAGTATAATTTTAATATTAAAAATAGAAAAGAGCACAAATTGGTATAATTTTAATCTTTAAAAAAATTAGAAAAGAGAACAAATTGAGTAATCCAAAAAAATACAGATTGGATGAAAAATTATTCTTGAAAAATAATACAACATTTCCGCCTTTTGCCTTTTCACCTGCTAAAAAATCATTCAAAGAAAACAAACTTTGCATAGACAATAATAATTAAAGAAAAGAACGAACTAGAATATTATATGTAGTTAGTTATATAGTATAACTTATATTATATATACCCGTACGACAAAAAGAGTTGTATAATTGCATAAATGATTAGACCATTAGATTTCCACCACTTCCATTACAGTCCAAACCTTAAAAAAGGATATATTGGAGAAATTAACATTGAGCACTTCACAAAACAAATTTTAAAAATATTCTCCATTCTATCTTATATTTATGAGATTCAATCGTTATAGCTCGTGCATGTCATTTCACTAATCTTTTATTCCTAAAATATCTAATGATTTTAATTAGACTAATCTTGTTTTTTTTTTTCTAAAAATATCTAAGAATCTTTAGTTAGGGTCATGAATTGTGAAGTTTGTTGATTCTAAAACAAAAAGAAGAGAGAAGAAACAAAACAAAGCATGAACTATGATGGCCCTAGATATTACTTTTTCTTTTCTTTTGGCCCTCTTCGTTTCTCTTGTTATGTTTATAAAGTTATAGTAAAAAGTTAACAAAAACAAAAGAAGAAAAAAGCAAGAAATGAGCTTTTTATAAATCCTTTTGTCCAAAAAAAAGAAAAGAAAAAGAGCTTTTTTATATATTAAAAATTACAACAACAACCGAAAAAGTGCATTTAGGTCCAAAATCTAACAAAAGAGAAAACTAGTTTATTATGGTGTCTAAGGCTAGCCTGGTTTCTCCACTCATGTCTTTTTGGCATTTTTCCTCCACTTTTAGTTTGTTCTTCTATGCATATATGTGCTCCATGTTAGGCATATTCAAAACCCTTTTCGTGTAACTAATAGTCTAATACTATAATTAATAGCTAGATTGATATAGCAATTTCTTATAAATATCTTAACAATCCACTAAAAGGAAACTATGGTCTATGTAAACACCACGAAATCGAAGAATTTCTAACTAAACACTAAATTCAACTCTAAATATTTCTAATGTTTCAAACCTCAACCACATGTTTCTATGATAAGATATATATATATATATGTAACTTCAAAGTTATATCTATGGTGAAAATGAATCTTTATTCGTTATATATCCATTTCTTTGGTTTCATTAGTTGGTTCTTTGCTTCTATGATTCCTTAGAGAGATTGATATAAAGAGAGAGAGAAAAATGGAAGTGTGACATCCCATTGTCTGAACTTTTGGTCGGTGATTCAATTGGCAAACTTAGCTGTTCTTGTTCCTATACCTTTTCACTCATATCAATCATCTCTAGGCTTTTGTTACAATTATATTCCCTTTTCAAACTAATCATATACATCCCAAATTATTCTATATGGTGTGCATTTGAGGAAGATTCGATCAAGGAGCTTATAAAACTTGCATAACATCTTAGTTTAATAAATTGATTCAACATTAATAATTCATATAGTTTTTGTAACTAAATATCTTTTGTCCTGGCTAAAAGAGTTTGGCATCCGAGTTATACTAGTTTCGCATTGACCATGTTGCGTTATGTAATTTCATTAGAGAAAATGATATCGAACTACAAAAGTTTCATATATATGAAAAGAATGTTTTCTAAATACTTATGAAACTTTTTCTAAACCTGTAAAACTTAGGGAAGATCTATAGAAGTTAGTGAAGGTGACTAAAACTAAGTTATAATATAATTCTGGAAAACGTTTTTTTGAGGTCCTATTTTGGATTCAGTTACTCTATTATCTTCTATGATGTGGACGTTGATAAAAGAGATACATAATTGAGATATGTGTCGCCTTTTCCTTAAAAGTGTGTGTGAGGACCCAACTGTTTAATGAAGAAGTGAAAAGTGAGAATAACAAAAGATTGGAAATAGAAACACTTTAGATCCAAAACATGTATATATGCATAATGAATCACAGTTTAATTAGAGAGAGAGCGCAACGGGTCCTCTCGGACAAGCCCACTACTACTAGTACATGTACACATAAATGGGCTATTTACAAACGAGCTTATGTTGGATTGGATGCATCGAGACAAATTGTGATTTTCAGTTTAGATTTCATCATAGAGTATGTAGAATAGGAGAAGCTTATATAACACCAAGATTATGCATGGTTGACAAAGAAAGATATTCAAACAAGAATTGGGTTGGGGACAAACTCTAGTTTGGTTGGTAATAGTATATCCATGTTAGCTATCAACCCAAATGTGAAACTTAGGAATTTGAATTGAATTCAGGAGACGATATACAAGATAATCCTGACTTTATTTGAAAACCTAGTATTATATCATACAATGAGTTTGATTTTTATTATATTTTTCTTACTTTTTACATTTTACTAGAGAATATAAAGATATGTTATTTTAAAATTACATTTCGTTTACTGCTGCCTTGAAACATATGTTTAGTTTAATCTTGCACAAATATAAACATGACAACCGAGATAATCTTGCCTTGACCCGACCCAAACTCTGTAGTGCACGCTCGTATATCTTTAGAACGAGAGACCCAACTTGTCTTAGGATAAAGTCTCTAAACCCAAATCTTGTTTTCAAAGTTGGATTGGTCGATCGAATCCAACCTTGTCTTAGGACATGTTTACATGGAATGGAAGGACCGGCATGGATACAACGACTCATCGATGCTCTTATAATTTTGTTTTTAACTCATAACAAAAAAAGCCTAAGTGTTTGTCAAAGAAAAATAATAGCCAAAGAATATTTCAAAGAATTATTTTAATTTATATATAAAAAAAGAATAGATATTACACCATATCGTCTCTCTATGTTCATCCTCAGCCCCAACGAATTATACATGTCCCACGTCAAAATAATAACAATAGTAAAAGAAAAAAAAATAAAACAAAGACAAATATGAACGAGAAGAAGTAATTAAAAATAAAACAGTAATAGAAAGCAGAGGATATATATCCAAATCCATCAAGAGCTCTCTAAGCCAAAACGACAGCGTATAAAGCTCCGGCAACAGCTGTTCCCACAAGGAAAGCTTTGTTAGCCCACGCGGCACTTGGTGCATCAGCGGCACCGTCTGGTCCTGGAGCTGGAGCTGGAGTTGGAGTTAATCCAGCGGATGGACCAGGAGCAGGGGCATCGGTCTGAGGAGGAGAAGCAACGGGAGATGTTGTTGGAGAAGTGGTTGGTGCGGTGGTTGGTGCTGGAGTTGGCTCGTTGACTGGAACCGGAGGTGAAGCAACTGGTGAAGGTGTTTCAGCAGTCACGGGAGGAAGAGCCGTAGGTGGAGGAGTAACGGTGGTTGGTGCTGGAGCCGGAGCTTGAGCGAGACATGAAGTGGCCAAGAAACCAAGAAAGATCAAAGCTTGCATTGCCTTAGAATTCATCTTTACTTCTTCTTTTGTCTAAAACTTGAAACTCTTCTTCTTCTTCTTGTCTTTGTTATGTCTTTGTGTAATTTGTTGATGGTGTGGAAACAATGAGAGAAGAGAGCTCTATATATATACCCGATGGTTGGTATAATTAATTATATTGTATAGTTACCCACTAATCATCATGCAAACCACATACCAAAAGAAAAATACAACATGGCTTAGCTTGACAATGTCGGTTTGAAAATAATATATTTTCTTTGTTTTTGTTTTTTTACAACTTGACGTGTTTGAGTTCTTGAAGTTTTCTTGAAGAATCATCTACGTTGAGGAGCACCAAATCGGATGCACAGAGATCTGCCACGTGTTATTTCTTTTCCTTACATCAGTTAGTATGACACGTGTCGTGTGTAGATTGGTTATTAGTTATTATTTGATTAACCGCGTTAACAATGCCAGCTTAACTATTAACACAAGTTTGACTAAATATGGTTTCACTGAAATGACGCGCGACTAGTAGATAATAAATATACATTAGTTATCCAAAAAATGTATAATTGTTTTGAACTGTTAAAAGTTTAGTATTATAATCGTTTCAGTTGGAAAAAATTATATTTTATAAAATTTATATAGTATGTTATCTGGACTTGTATATAATACGAGTGGGATGCTGGCAAAAAGCTGTCAAATATTTATGCTAATTTAATTAATTAATGTTATAAAATTAATATAATTTGTAATATTAATTCTTAGTGACAGATTGATTAACTTGGTTGGTTCCGATTATTGGTTAGAAACGTTACAATAAAACAGTCAAGCAACAACGCGCATTCGCATATTCTACAGCTATCTATCATATTATTTATTATTACGGTGTGAATTATCATTTTCAATAAGAGTCCTACCTAACTGTTATTTTATATCCTTTGAATAAAAAATGGTTAGACTTTTGTTTTGACTTTTATGCATTTGTATCTTTCTTCGTAAGAAAAATTATAATTTTCGTTTTTGATCTAATAATATTATTTTGATTTGTAGAAGCAGCTTGGACGAGGCCTTGGTTGGGTACTTGGGTAGGCCTCTTTTTCTAGTTTTTCGTGGGTCAAATTCGAAAAACCAAACATTTTGGGGCAAATTCGTAAATATCAAACGTTCTGACGCGCATTCGTAAATACCAAATGTTGTGGGCCAAATTCGTTAATACCAAACATTGTGGGGAAATTTCGTAAATATCGAAAGTGTTGGGATAAAATCATAAATATTTAAAATTCTGGGGCAATTCATAAATATCTAAACTTTGTGGGCCAAATAGATAATTATCTAAAGTCGTGGGGCAAATTCATAAGTATATAAAGTTTTTGGCCAAATTGATAAGTACCAAAAGTATCAAGGTAAATTCGTAAATATTAAAAGTTATGAATCAACTTAAGATAAACAAAAATTGTGGGACCTTTTGCAAATATGAGTTGGGAAAAAAATGACTAATTTAAGAATTGTGATGTTATAAAGTCAAATATACGACTCTTCTATGACTTTCTTCGAACAATTAGAATCATAATCAATTTTTTTTTTTTTTTCTCTATCAGAATCAAATTTTAATTATTCTTATCATCGAATCAGATTCAAATATCAGAGGGTTTATTCCCACTTTCGAAAAAAAATATGAGAAATTATAATGAAAAAAATCAGTTTTTGATTTAAACATATTCGCTGGAATGAAAATATTTGCATACAAATTTTTGTTTAAGATTTTGTTTCGTACTTCTTCATTGACCCAAAGAGCCAAAGTACTGTAAACAGATCTAAACACTGTTGCTGTTGTTGTGTTGTGTTGTGTTCTGTTTTTTTTTTTTTTGTAAAATTGTCGAAAACTCCCTCCAAAAAAAGGAAAAATAAAACAAAGTTGACTGAGAAAACTAAGCAAATTGAAAAAAAAGAAAAGATCTGATCGGAATCTTTTACGCCATGGACGCAGTTTCTCAGGCGATCACTTTCGGGATCTCCGTTGCTTACAAGAACAATTCTTCTACTCTTGTTCCTTGTCATGGACTCACCTCTTTGATCCTCCGGAGAGCGAGATCTCCGGCGAAGCCCTCATCTCGAATCTCTCATACCTCGTTGGTGCGAGCTTCAGCGATTCAGAATACAAAAACCT
This sequence comes from Capsella rubella, assembly GCF_000375325.1. Lineage (NCBI taxonomy): Eukaryota > Viridiplantae > Streptophyta > Magnoliopsida > Brassicales > Brassicaceae > Capsella > Capsella rubella. The sequence goes on from NW_006238920.1 coordinate 616,922, forward strand.
CAGCTTCATCGATCGATCTCAGCGATCCTGAGTGGAAATCAAAGTACGAGAGAGATTTCGAGCAACGATTCAGTATTCCTCACATCACTGATGTCTTACCAGATGCTGAAGCTATTCGTTCCACGTTTTGTCTCAAGATGAGGTTAGATTAGTACAAGTACTACTTTGATCCACTTTAGAGACTCTTCAGGGGTTTTTTGGAAATCTCAAATTCGAAAGTTTTGATTTTTTTTAGGTCTCCGACGGAAGATTTCGTTGGTGGTTACCCTTCTGATGAAGAATGGCATGGATACATTAATAACAATGATAGAGTTCTTCTAAAGGTTCGATTTTTATATATACTGAAATTAGAGTGAGATTGATTTTTTTTATATTGAGTTGTGAATTGGGTTGTTTGGAAATGATAGGTTATTAGTTACTCTTCACCAACTTCTGCTGGAGCAGAGTGCATTGATCCCGACTGTTCTTGGGTTGAGCAATGGTAACATTTTAGAATTTGTTTTTTGAGTTTTTGGTTTTTGGTTATAATTGTGTGATGGGATCATTAGGATTCACCGAGCCGGGCCGAGGGAGAAGATATACTTCAAACCGGAAGAAGTGAAGGCTGCAATTATCACTTGTGGTGGGCTTTGTCCTGGTCTCAATGATGTCATTAGACATGTGAGTTTTGTTGTCTGGAAACTTGGAATTATAGAGACAGTGTCTATGTGTGTGTCAAGTCCTACTAAAGCCCTTTCGTTGTTGTTTGGATACATTGCAGATTGTCATCACTCTTGAGATTTATGGTGTTAAGAACATTGTGGGGATTCCTTTTGGTTATCGAGGTTTCTCCGATAAAGATCTAACTGAAATGCCGGTACTGTTTGGTTTTGAACCTGAAAAAAGAACTCTTGTTATTTTATTTTTCTGTTTTTTTCCGTTTTAAGTTTAGATCTTTTGCTCTTGATCATCAGCTATCAAGGAAAGTGGTTCAGAATATTCATCTATCTGGAGGAAGCTTGCTTGGAGTTTCACGTGGAGGCCCGAGTGTGAGCGAAATTGTTGACAGCTTGGAGGTATCAATTTGGTTTTCCAATCCTTAGGAATATTCTTAGTACAAAAGTTTGTAACTTTCTGAGTTCATAGATTCTGAATTCTGAATTCTGAATATTGACTTTACTTAGGAGAGAGGAATCAACATGCTTTTCGTGCTGGGAGGAAACGGAACTCACGCTGGCGCCAATGCTATACATGATGAGGTTTGTTACTTAACACTTGATGTTTAAGTGTTACGAGTATAGCATCTTCATTTTGTATGAAATAGTTTGTCCATTTTAGTTGACTGTTTCTTGCTTTCGATTTTAGTGCCGCAAAAGAAAGATTAAGGTAGCTGTAGTTGGTGTGCCAAAAACCATTGACAATGATATTCTACATATGGATAAAACTTTTGGGTTTGATACTGCTGTTGAAGAAGCACAACGAGCAATAAACTCTGCCTACATTGAGGTAACTTTCATGTACTCGTATTTACGATATTCACTAACATGTCTTTTTGCTTTAAGTACTTAAGCATTAATATTTGGGTTTTTTTCCAATATGGTCTTTGTATTAGGCACATAGTGCTTATCATGGCATTGGTGTTGTAAAACTGATGGGTCGTAACAGTGGTTTCATTGCAATGCAAGCCTCTTTAGCTAGTGGACAAGTTGACATTTGTTTGATTCCTGAGGTACTTCGAAACTTTTGTTATTATTTTCATTTTCAAACTCATGATTGATGATGAGCTTGCTCTAAGACATATGCATCTCATTTATTCAAGGTTCCCTTCCATCTTCATGGGCCTAATGGTGTACTGAAGCATTTAAAGTACCTTATTGAAACAAAAGGCTCCGCTGTGATATGTGTAGCAGAAGGAGCAGGACAGGTAACTATGATTATACAAATCGCAATGAAGGAGTTTTTTAAACCCACCTGAGCTCTGCTTACGTTTCTTGGCATTTTGTTTCAGAATTTCCTTGAGAAAACTAATGCCAAAGATGCATCTGGAAACACAGTACTTGGTGATTTCGGTGTGTACATTCAACAAGAGGTTAGATATAAGAAAAGATTGGTTCAGATATCTCATAAAGAGTGTTGGGTAGTTGTTAAATCTTTTTACTTGCACTCTTATATTTTTCTTGTTTTAATAGACAAAGAAGTATTTCAAAGAAAAAAGTATCCCAATAGATGTGAAGTACATTGATCCAACATACATGATTCGCGCTGTCCGTGCAAATGCCTCAGATGGTATCCTCTGCACCGTTCTTGGACAAAATGCTGTAAGTCACTCTCTCATGAAAAATGTTCCAATCTGTTAAGTCCATTGAAGTTGTCACGCTTATGAATTTTCACAAACCAGGTTCATGGTGCATTTGCTGGATACAGCGGAATCACAGTAGGCATAATCAACACTCACTATGCTTATTTGCCAATCCCTGAGGTAATTGCATATCCAAAATCAGTCGATCCCAATAGTCGAATGTGGCATCGTTGCTTGACATCAACGGGTCAACCCGATTTCCTCTAGAACAATCGCATTCAATCACGAATCGGACTGATAAAAATAAGCCTCGAAATGTATATACAGCATTCTTGGTCCCTTAATATGATGTATCAAATCATATATTTATTTACTTTTTGAGTAGGAAAGATATTGAATCAGTTGAAGTTAGTTAAGAGCATTGGTTTAGTAATCTAATTTATCATTTACCAAACTTGTAGAGTTTACTTTGGACCACCTTTGTTACCTTTTTTACTTGTTCTTTGTCTCTTCCTTCAGCTTTCTCTCCTGAATCTCTCTGTTCACTTCTCTCTTTACTTCAGATAAAAACTAAAAACTGCAGTATTGCATTGTGGTCCTTCAACTTCTATGATCTTTCAATTTTTACCTGTTTAAAGTAATTGGTCCATTTTCAGTAATAACATAGAAACAGTGATGATGACGTACATAATTTATTGGAGTTTAAATTCTTATAAATTTTTACTACTCGAAATGTTTGGGTTTGTGTGTATACAAGATTAAAGATTGAATTTATATAATTTATAATTATTTTCCCCATAATACTGAAATTCTCAATATCTGAATTATCATTTCACACTTTTTTCTTTTATCTTTTTCATATAATTAAATTCAAATAATTATCTTTGTTGAATGCTAAATTAAACATTCCAACAAAAAGAATAATAATTACTGAGAACTTTTTTTTGTTTGGACAAAAATAATTACCGAGACTATAGAGTAAACAAGAGAATATGAAAATCTATGAAGTTTGCAGTAAGTTCAAAAGGTCCCCACACTTTTCACTTTTTAGATTTTGACCCTTGTTCTTTTCTTTTTACTCTTTTCCCCCATTTTACTTTTGTCTCCTTTTCATGTTTGGCATATAATTTTAAAATTTAAGAATAGTGTACATCATTTACATAGAAAAATCTCAAATCCCCAAAGTGTGGTTGATCAAAAGTTGATGAGATATACGAATAGAATAATACCCAAAGAAAGAGAGAATAAAATTACACTAAAAACTAATGACCATTACGTGTGTAATTAATGTTCGCGAGAACCAAAATCCTTCTGGTAAACATTAATTAGAGTTAGAGATCTAATCTAAACAAATGGTAAAGTTCCTATGTAATTTTATAAAAACCGTATGGCTTAAACGTGTAATTTATATCTTATCTTATAATGATAAATCAAAACATCATAAGTTATCATGGATTCGATTTCCATAATATAAGCTGACGAAAATTCGACATTAGATAAATGATAAGACCAAAGTACACTGTGTACAGTGTCTTATATGTGTTTGAGAATATTTAACAAAATAAAAAAAAAACACATAATCAGAAAATAGTTAGTTAATTTTTATAATGCGAAAGAAGAGGCATGCCGCATGCAACAACTTACATTATACAGTTGAACTTTATAATATTGGATTATACTTTATATATAGTTTATAGATATTACTGAAAATGTATAATTATTCTGAACACTAAAGTTAAAAGTTGTGTCTGAAAATCACGATGTCAAAAACTAGATTCGATTCCGTTACTGGAATCAATCCAAAAAATAACAAATTATTGTGCTGAGTATTTTGTTTTGAAATTATATGTTAAAAGATATATTTGTTTTGACACACACACAAAAAAAAAAAAATCAGTATTATTATTTCACTTCAATACCATATTAAAATTTTATATAAGAGATCTAAAACCAGTTTATATACTGTTGGAATCTCGAAACTAAACCAACTTTCCATTATGCCTATAACTCAAGCCCGCACGGATTTGTTGGGTTTCTTCCCAAAAGGCCTCGTACTAATTGGAATTGGACTTGACTTAGAAATTTCTCTTTCTAATTTTCCGATGTGGGATATTGGTTTGTATTCCAATACTCCCCTCAAACCAATATCTACTCCCCTAGGTCCACAATCTTAACATGGCTCTGATACTAATTATTGGGATCTCGAAACCAAGCCAACTTTCCATTAGTATGATATTGTACGCTTTGGGCCTATAACTCAAGCCTTTTTTCCAAAAAGTTTCATACTAATTCGAATTGGATTTGATTTATATATTAGAAACTTTTTTTTCTAATCTTCCGATGTGGGATATTGGTTTGTATTCCAATATATACGTATATAAATATATATACATCAGTAGACAAACTTCTATGCACTGAAATATTTTGTTATCATAAAATTTATAGCCGAAGTCAATGTAAGAAGATAATGTTCAGATCCAAAAATATAGAACCATGATATAAACATGCTGTCGCCAATTATATAGCCTGTACAAACACAATCCTGCATTTGGGAAGAGAATCTTATGCACTTTTATTTTGGTAGAACATTTTAAAACAACCAAACTAGTTGGTTGATCCTATTAGTTCTTCTTTATTTTAATAAAAAATGATACTATAAATTCATCATTTTTTGTGATGGTATTTATGAATTATGCTATTTTGCCTAAAATTTTATAAATTTATCAGTTTTAGGTTACGAAAAATGCGATTACGTTTAGCCAATTATATTTGAGTTTAGTATGTACTATTTGTTTTTAGTTTTTTAGTATTTGTTATAAAATGTATATATATACTAACCAAAAAAATAATAACTATGAACATTTTGAAGTGTTCAAATATGATAACTCTATAAAAGTTTAACAAAATAGCATATTCATGCCTTAAAAATGACTTCCATAAGAATTCTTATAACTTATTTAGTTATTTAAAAACAAAATATAGTGATGACTATCTCAAAACATGTAGACTACGTCATAAAACGAAATGGCGATGATGTCATTTTGTATTGTTATTAGTTAGAGGTTGTTTGATGCCACTTAAGTTTTTTTTTTAATCGACTATTGCAAACATAAACAACTTACACTAAGTTTTAGCTCAGAAATCGTATTAACAACATCAAGAAATAAAATTAGATTGGTAGAGTAAAATCTACAACAACAAACAAAAAAACCTAATCTTTCATAATATGTGCTATAGGTTTATCTCGAAAGATTGGATACTCCGTATTTGTCACATGTATAGAAAAGATAACCGCTTTGTGGATGGGTTAGCAAACAATGTTTTTTATTTATCTTTAAGGTATCATCTTTTAATTAAAAATCCGGAGTGTATTCAGACAATTTTGTTTGAGGATGTTATTGGTTGTTTCCGTCCATAGACGGTTTGTTTGTAGTTTCGTAATATTTTAATAAAAAAGGAGACATTGTCTCCCTACTCTTACAAAAAAAAAACAAACAAAAAACCTAGTTCCAAATATGGTGAGGGACAGTTCTGAAGTTATCGAAATCATACAAAACAAGAACAGTATAAACTTAAAAAAATTATTTTAATAAAATCATATTGGAAAATAACAACAGAACAAGAACACAATACACTAAAAAAAAGCCTCTGTTGGTAAAAAAGAAAAAGAAAAAAAAAACTCTAAAACCGTAAAATTTATGGTTGTTGAAAGTTGAACTCTCATAAATCTTGATGTTATTTTTGAATACTAGTATGGTAATTTTCCTTTTATCATACAATTCGTATTCAATGAAACTTAATACTATGATTAATTAGGTCATGAAAATAGAGTGCTCACACATATCTTTCATAGTTGGCTCTAACTATTATTACATGTAGCAATTAGCAAGTAGCAGCAAGCTAATAAGTGGAAGAAACGATCTAGCAAATATGATAAACTATAAACACGATTAACCTTTTTTTTAACAGTATAATATAATCTTGTAAAAGGTTAGAGTAAGTGGCACAAAGTTGTCATAATGGAAGTAAGGGAAGAAATTAAATTTTGCACACAAACATGCATTACATATATACGTTTTGAAACCCCCAAGAAGATGCTCGTCTCGTTTTACACATCACGATCTCGTTTGACAACCCACTAAAAGATTCAAATTGTTAGTATACTGATGATTTCTTCTTCTTTGTTTCATAATTAAAAAAAAAAACTCTCAACTCATCATTTTGTTAACCCAAAGTTCTTACGACGGACGTAAAGTTTTGCAAAAATCATTCGTCAAAACGTATTAATTAAAATAAATAAAAATGTCGGTATGTTATTAGTTGCTTATTATACAGTAGAGTAGTACTACATATATACATGTGTCCTTTAGTACATTGGAGTGACTTGTATATGCCTGCCTTGGGTGGTAATCACGTTTTTGATAATTTATATAACACACTATAATATATTACTAACCTAACTGCAAAAGAACATGTAAATAATATAAAAAAGAGTAATGAAATGGAAGAGAAGGCAGTAGATTCCCATCAAGGTTTCTTATGCTCAGAGATTTTTTTTATTACTTTTTTTCTTCTGAGTCTCAGACTCAGACACGAGGAGAGTGCAGCAGCCAGCAGCAGCAGAAGATGAGAGAGATGTTGACCGGTCGCATAGTCAAAACAAAACTTTGGCTGTGCCCACTAAATACCTCTTTTCAGGGCCCATTATGGTTTTTCTCTTCTCCAATCTCTATGCAAACCAATTCTCTTTTTCAAAAACCAGTATTATTGAAATCTCTTGCCTAGTAATTTAATTTTTTTAGGTTTAATTCTTGATAATGCAATTTCTTGCAGTTTATCATTTTTTTCATTATCAAAAGTTACAATTTTTAATTTTTTTGATAATTAAATGGTATACTATCAAATTTTTAATTACAATTTTTTTTATCAGTTACAAATTTTTAAATTTTTATCAGTTTTTTTTATATAATTACTAATCAATATCTTATTACGAATAAATATTATTTTGCGTCAGATAAGATTTTATACTTTACGAAAAAACTCAATTTACTATTTTCGGGTCACCTTTGAATACACAAAAAATTAACATAAAATTTTAATTTTCTTTCTATTTCTTATATATATATATATATCATATCTCTGACATTATGTAGCAACAAATAAATAAAAAGGTCCCTTGGGAGCAAGAACATGAACCTTAAGGATCATCATCATCAACAATGACTTATTAATTTTGCCGCCTTCAATGGAGCTATCTCTCTCTTTTTTTTCTTTTTCTTTTCTCTCTCACAAAACTCTCATTTCCAATCCAAATTCTTCTGATTGAAAAATGAGAAATTAAAGAAAGAAAAATAAAATTTTAATGTAAAGAAGAAGAAGGAATATAAACCAAAAATTAAAAAGGAACCTCAAATGTCATGACTCTTTTATGGATTGGAGTTGGAAAAAGCAATGTATATGACTTGACTCCTTTTATTCTCTCTCTCTCTCTCATTGTTTTCTCCTCCTCTTGTTGCTATTATTGTTGTTGTCTGGACTACTCTGTGAGGAATTTGTACATGACTCAACTGTTCTCTCTTCACTCTTATAGCTCAAACATGTTGCTTCCAACACTCCTATCGGACTCTGCGGCACCACTCTTCTCGGCTGCTCCTGCGATATACTAGTCCCAGGTGCATTCTCCCCTGTGAGATTTCTCATCAGATTCAAACATTTCCTCACTCTCTCCTGCTAAATAAAGACAATGATCAAATTCTGATGAAATGTGTGTTCTTGCAAAAATAACTATTTCGTTTCTATTCCCGCGAATCAACAATTTGGTCATGCGGGTATGTTAATATAGCCGAAGCTACAAAGCTTGAGTATTTACAACCAAACCGAAAGCTAATATATTTGATGAGTATTACCTGTTTTACATGTATGAGTTTAGACATGGCCTTCTCGTCATCAATGCAATCTGTTTCTCCTGAAATGGAAACAGACACTGCTGCTGCTGCAGCTATCTCAGAAGGCCTGAAGTCTAAGAATTCAATTTCTGCATTCAATTTTTATACACAGAAACTTATTAAAAGCCTTCTTCCCCCTTTAAACAAAGCAAAGCTAGTTTCAAAAATTGACGCACCTTTGGTGGTGTTCAAAATGAATCTTGATGATCTATAGATCGAATTCTCTGTTACTTGATTGCTGATCTTGTCGACGAAGTAATCAATGAAAGAAAATGGAGTTATAGCTTGCAATCTCCAATTCAATTTGTTGAGTACCAAAAGTTCCATCCTTTTTATTGTTTTGGCCTCAAAAACAAACTTAGGATCTCCCACCTGCTCATCAAAACCATTAAGAACATGTCAAAGATTAGTTCAGACTACACCGCGATTTTCTCGGTTGTTCCAAGACTGAGAGAAGAGGACTAAAATGTGTGTTGCACCTGTAAATCAACAATTTGAGGCACATCTGTTTCCTCCATTTTGGCTGCTAATGATAAGCAAGAGACAGCTAACAACTGAACAGCCCAAGCCTTGTCTTTCTACACAATCAAAAACACACACACGATCAGAGAATGTCTCCAAGGAAACTAGAAAAAAAAAAAAAACGGAGAAATTGATTCAACTTACTGGCAATTCATAGGATGTTAAGAACCGATCCAAGTAGTTCATGGATAGACATATGCACAGAGGTCCAAAATGGTAATGAGCACAAGCCTGTTTCAGACAAGAACAATTGGCATTAAAGACAGAACTCAATTAACTCGAAAACTCAAGTCTACTGAGAAGATCCAATTAATCTCACAAGTAGATTTTTTTTTCTTTTTCTTTTCCATTTCATCAATCTAATAAATACATCAGAAGCCTTTATTAAAACCTTAAATACGAATGATCTATCAAACTGATCAAAGAACAACACTTTAAAAAACACACACACAACAAGAAAAGTAAAAAGAGACCAATCCAGATTTGAGTGTTCTTAAAAAAAACACAGATCAACGCAATCAGAAAAGAAGAAAATCTCAAACCTTTAAAATCCAATCCAAAGCTTGGTTTCGAACACACAAATCCAAATCCCCAGAACGCAATCTCTTAACATAATCAGCTCCAGGGCAAAACTCAATCTCTCTCTCCAACATCTCTTTGATTCTGTCTTGTCTCGACGAAAACGAAGAACCCATCACCGGAATTGATCCGTCGCCGTCAAAGTTACCGTCTTTAATGAAAAGTTGATGATTATAACCAATCTTGTTCGTAAACCCGCCGCCGTAGTTGATTTCATCGTCGTTGTCAGTGATCCATGACTCGCTGGTTTCACCACAAGCGAGATTCTCGGCCATGGGGATTGATTGATTGATTGTTCTTTGTGTATTTAATAGTCTCTTTAATCGTTTATTTGGGTTCTTTCAGAGCGTTCGGACAATAAAGTTGAAACTAAGGAAGCAAAAGTCATCAAAGATGGGAGATTTCTTAGGAGGTTCTGTCTCTAAGGAACTGTGATTTTTTCATGGAGGAGAGAGAGAGAGATGAGAGAGATGAGAGGAGAGAGAGAGGTTTATACAGAGGAAGTGGGTGAGTGTGTTTTAGGGTAGAGAGGGGAGAGACCACTCCACAGAGTCGAATTGGGGGATACACAGAATATACACTAAGGGAAAGAAAAAAAATACATGTTGAATAATAAAATGAAATTATAATTATACTGTATCAGTAATATTTAATGCTATTTATTAAAATTATACTGGTAAAGAAATACTATAATTCTTAAAAATTTAGAGAAAAAAAAGAAGACAAATATTGCCAAAACTATGCTTACTACTTAGACAAATAACTTGGTAACATGCATAGTATCACTTAAACAAACCACTCTTTATATGTTCTGTTTTAAGTTAGACGGATGGTTCGTGATTTTCGCGTTGTATTGCAGAACTATTTAAAATAAGCTTAAAAAATTCAAATTTTAATAAAATACAATAGGCATCGTTCAACATAGAAAAATTGTTTTGAAATTAGATACATCAATTCGGTTGAATACTTGAAATTCAAGAAATTTATAAATGATTAGGGTTTTAAAAGAAAAAGTTTTCTCTATGCAAACGAATTATCATCTAAAATCGATTATTTAATAAACCTTAGTAGAACAAAACAATTCGAATATGGCATGTGTGATGAAGAAAAAAATGTTTTAGATAGATCAATTCATGAGAACTATTAATGAATAGGGATCTGAGTATTTTGAAATAGGTTTTCTTCATACAAAATTGATCATATTCTTTAGTCGATCATCTAAAATATATGTGTAGTAAAAGTTGAATACGGTAACAAAATCATCTTACATTTAATATGTACTATAGAAAAATGTACGGTATCTAAAATAAAAAATTAATATACAAGAAATTTACCTATATTTAATTAAAGTTATATTAACTATAATTTTGGGTCATATTTAAATGTTATTTTTTAGTAGTAACGTATTGCATGTAATATATTAAATCGAGATGGACAAATGGCACAATATAAGAAAAAGTGAAACGTTACTTTTATATTTACAATGTTAAGATTAAATCATATGCGTTACAAGATATACCATGTTTTTTAATCAACTATCTTTTAAAAACTGAAAATGAATTCCTCATGACCAATAATATTTTTATTAATTAATCAATCAAATAAATTTCAAAATGAACAAAATTCCAAGTTATTATTTTATAAAATGCGAACAATTAGAGTTTATATTTTAAATGTCTTCTTGTCTAAGGCCATGAATGTTTTGTAGTTTTTAAATGGGTTTTAGCTTTTGGTTTTTGGTTTTTGGCTTTTGGTTTTTGATTTTTTAGTTTTTGATTTTTGCTGTAGATTTTATTGTTAGAAAGCTGAAAAAAATAGTTTTTAGTTTTTATGAAGGAATTGAGCAAATTTCACAAAATCTGGTTTCCCTAAATTTAAGGAAATCTACTTTTATAAGAATCGTGAATGGCAATTTTTCTGGTTTTTTATAATCAAAAGCCAAAAACCAATCAAAAAACTGCAGCCATTCAAGGCCTAAAACTACAATCACAATTCCTTCCTCAACCATCACTACATGTGTCTGATTTTACAAAGATGGACTTGACCACTAGATCAGGATGGATGGATCGAACAAATTATTAAAGTATCTTATAAATTGCTTTACCACTTGACTACAAAATATGTGACTTTACTTTGGGTGAGACTCACGCTTATTCCACATAACCAGAAAAAAATAGTTTATAATTATAGGTTTTATATAAAAACACCAAAAGGTCCAAAAAAACAAATTCTGGCACATTTTGGTAACTCTATGGTTTTGAAAGTTGTAAGCTATTCCATATTGGGCGTAAGCCTTTGGATTTTTGTGATCCAAGCATATAGTACGATTTATTGAGAGCAATGATGATTTTAATTGTCAATACTAATCTCTTAGCTGGCTATTACCTAAACTATTTTTACGTTTTCCATGTACCATTCTCGCAGCCACCGGTAAAAGCCTTGTCGAGCATCATTTTCTTATGAACAAAGCTAACCACAAAGGAGCATCGTCGGAAAGGGCTCGTTGGCGAAAACCGGTTTCTTCGAATTTTCGATGTTACCACGAAGCCATAGAATCTTGAATTCGTTGGATTTAATGTGTCGTGCAAAGTTTTCGATTTCCCCTTTGTTACTGGATTGTTGTAAGGTCTCGGTTCAACTCATTTGGGACGTTTTAGTATATATATTTGTTTGATAAAACAAGCTAACCAAATGGTCACGATTGAGCATGTTTCTTATGAGAACCCATCATCAATCGCCAAATCCATCCAAGAAACAAGAAGTGTCAAAACTGACACTTTTCTTACTAGCTTGTCACAAAAATTGAAGTAAAAATTAAATAGATCATTCTTTTTTGGTCGGATTAAGTAGATCATTCCATTACATAAAATAAATATATCCTATAATGTAATATTGAAAATTTTGTTTATTTACCCAATCCATCATATATTCGAATTGATTGATCAATATAAATCAGTCCAGTCAAAGCCCATAAATAAAATCTGAGGCCTTAAAAGCCTAATAAGTTAAATAACTTAGCAGAGCCCATTAGCTAAAACCCTAAAGACTTCCTCTATAAGTACCTCATCTTGTTGAAAAACAGAGAAACCCTAAATTATCACTCCGCTTCTTGCTTTATATCTCCACTACTCAAGTTTTCTTCTACGATATGCTGTTTTTGAAATCCTAAACACTATAAGTAGTATAGGTAATGGTAATCTATAGATGTTTCTGGCTCTGTCTCGATCTTATAGGGGAATGTTAAGTTAGTCCTGCTTAGTGTTTTAGTCTCGTGTTCTGTATTTCCAGATGTTGTAGCGATTTATGTGAATTTTCTTACTTATGGTTGCAATGATGAGATCTTATTTGATTAATCGAAAGTGTTTACACTTAATGAACGGTCGACAAAAATGTCGAACCTGAGCGGTTAGCTGAGCAACCATTTATTAAATTTCAAGACTTTGCTTAGAGTTCTTGTTTATATTTTCTTGGTTTGTTTTGTTGTTGCCATGATGAGGAAAAATATGATTTGAAAGCATTGTGCTTTATGAGTCAGCGAGCGACTATAATGTCGACCTGAGCGGTTAACTGAGCAACTACAAAACATCATCACTCGATTCTTTGAAATTCAGATTTTACATTTTGTTTTTTTTTGTGAATCTTGTCTTTGTTGTGTGTTCTTGAAGTGACTATTCCTGGTCTACTGGTTGGCTCCAATTACGTTTTAATAGCTTCATGGAAACTATAATCAATTGTATTCTTAGTATAATATAATGGCTTAACTCTTGTATGTATTGTCACATTGAAATACTTGTGTTAGTGATTGTTTAAGACAGGATTCAACCAAGTTCATTGAATCGGTTAAGGCATAGTCTTTAAAGGACAAGGAGAAAGATAAACTAGTTCAAGACTATAATAGAGCCAATCTAAATCTTGATGGCCGTTGTGTGGGGCAGAGCAATAGATGTCCACTAGTAAAATGATGTCGGCATTTTGTATTGGACAAGTACTCTCCAGTGTCAACATCTGATTTCGTACCAAGTTATTTTGCTAAGTGACTACTTGTTTGGTTTTTTATTGATATTGGTTTGTAAAGTGTGGATGATATCAAGAGAAGTAAATATCAAACAAAATTTGACTGCTAATAGCATCTTTTAGTGAAAGATGAGTTGGGTTTATAGGTCGGTTCAATTACATAAACACCACACTTATGGTAACGGAATAGTTTTGTAAGCTCTATGTTGTTTGGTATGATGTTTTGTAAAGCGGTTTTGTATCCTATTCGAAAAGTGAAACATTCTCTTCTTATGGACAAAAGAGATTCTCCATACAAAGCTGAGAAAAGGGTCACCGAGAAGATCAGGAAACTCTTAAAACAAAAGAGTTTTGAAAGAACCTCTCTTTGTCTATAAGAAGAGAACAATCTATATCAACGCAGCGAATGATATGAACGTATCAGATTCTTCTAGTTCTTGATGACTTAAAAAGAGAATAACGTTTGAGTCGGTAAACGTGTGGAAAGTGTTCGACGCGTTTTCATATATAAGTTTATGATGTTGTTGTAGTGAGATTCCCACATGGTAACGTATGTGTTAAACTAAAGCCATCTCAAATCTCATACACGTGGGTGCTTGTTACTGATTCTTGGTCTTGTCTTTTTATGAACTCTTCTGGTTGTTTGACTTGTTGTAATCTTAACGTTTTTGCTTGCGATGTTTCATTGTCATCAACTTGTTGTTTTATACATTGAATTATATTGATATCTTATCATAGGAATGGTTCTTCAGAAACTAATTTTACAGAACTATTTGAACATGTCCAAAAGTTATACTCATTTAAAAACTAAATAAAATATACATCACTGATATTGTTAGTCTATATAATATAAAACTATCACAGCTAATGATATGTTTTGTGTATATGCAAGCAATGATCAAGAAATTAGAGTATAGCTGGCGTTGGGCGTAATCCGACACCTAAGGATTTTGAGGGTGTTGATTGTTTAAACTTTTAGTTCATACCTATTTCAATTTGGTGGTTTTATAGTGGAGGTTATGAGTAAAAACTTGATATTTACGGAGTGCTAATAGCTCAATTAGTAAAGATTTCCGGCAAAAGCTTAGAGGTCGCCGGTTCGAGTAGCGCTTAACACAAAACCATATAACATGCTTTGGTTTCGGGTCTGATGGAATGTATAGGTTTCGGCCTGAAAGTTTGTGCATACCATTTGTATTGGTTTGATTTGTTTGGATTTGAGTTTTAGTCAAAAATACATATTTACGGGGATATTATTCTATTTTAACAGAATTGAAATCTTATCACAATTAATTTTATTCAACTCATGTTAAATCATATTTTAAAATATGGGGTTATTAAATCTTATCTTAGATTTGTAAATTATGTTAATAGATTTTAAAATCTGTGTGTTATTTAATTAGGATTTTAAAGTTCAAATATTTATTTGATACTATTTTTTTTTTTTTGTAAAATTAAGTAGTCTTTTTCCAAAGAAAAAACGTCTAGTCTAGTCATGTGCGTTCGAGTATTCGGTTTGGCTTTGCATATTTTTCGTAGAGGAATTTTATGATCTATTCGGATATTTTAGTGTAGTCCATTCTTGAAAATTTATTACTTTAGGATCTTTGTAAAGATTCATCTTTGAATAATAAACAATTTCCTTGAAACAAAGAAAGAATATTACATGGTTCAAAACTAACATAAATGAACCTAAATAATTGAATTGAGCAAGAAAACTTGCTTTTGAAAAATTAGGTGATGCACTGCTTTCTTGAACATTGATTACTACAAAGATTGGAAAATCTTAGTGGAAAAAAAATCTTTTTAACGAATCATCTTTTTTTGACTAATAAAAGGTTTACGACGAAAAGAAAAGAATATTACATAGTTCAAAAATAAACATAAACGAATCTAATTATTCGATAGAGACTCAGTAAATGCCTCCCTTGAATAATGAATCAAATATAACTGTTTCTTTTCTTTCTTTCTCATATCATGAGAACAAGTTTCATATCAAAGACATAGATCTCTCTGTTCGAACAAATGTAAAAACAAAAATAATACTTTTTAATATCAAAACTACTAAAAATTAATTTAAAGAACATATAAGAATTTATTCGCCACCATCATCAGAATTTTCAACTTTTTCATCAAAAGTCAAAGTCTTGGAACACCTTGCGAACTTGTTCAAGCGTAACAAACAGAACCACCGTGAACGGTGCTTGTCTCGAAACCGTCGGCACAAACCCTTTATATAAAGCCATAATCCCCTCCGCCTTCACCGTCTTCAAAGCACAATCAATCGCTCCTTTATACGGCGGCGCAACTCCAGCCACCACCTTCATGTTCATCACTCTCGTCTTGATCACATCGACAGGGTTCGAAGCAACACTAGCCACGAACCCTGCAGCAGTACTAGCCAACACATGAGTCAGAAGCCCATCAGGCACCCACCCTTTCTCCAAAATCGTCTCTTTAACCGAATCATACGAAGCTAACTGCGACGAAGTCACAAGCATTGCTCTGTTTATAGTCAAAGACGAACCTCTCCACAACGATGTAACTCCTTCGCTGCGGATCATTTGCGTGATTGCGTCTAAAACGCTTTTGTAGTTTCTCCTCTGAGCCAAAGGTAAACGACCGTCGGCTTGCATTCTCACCATGGCTACATCCGCCGGATTCCCAACTGCCGCACCGATAGCTCCGGCGATGAATCCGGCACCGAGTTTTCTAGTTAAAGGCATGGTTTTTGTTTCTGGGTCGGTCCATTTGCCTTTGAGGATATCGTATAAACCCATACGAGTTGTCGAATAAAGACATTGACGAAGCATTGTGGCGGAGACGCCGGAGAACAGAGCACGTACGCCTTCTTCTCGGATTAAACGAGATCCGACTCCGATTACACCAACGCGGAGAGGAGGCGCGGTGGCGACGGTGGTTGAGGATTGAAAAGCGAGAGCTGGTCGGAGATTGGTTTGGACAGAACCTGATTCGCCTTGGAGTTGCATTCGGACCTTGATCAGATCAAGCGGGTGGGTTGAACAACCCGCTACGATCGATGCGATTCCTCCTTCAGCGAAACCCTTAACACCCATTTCGGAGAAATCGAAGAAAAATCAAAACTTTGAAAAAACAAAAACAGAGAGGGAGAGAGAGAGCTTTTGGTGTTTTCCGGGAAAACAGGCGAGAAAATTGAAAAAAAAAGGTTAGATTTTTATTTGGTTTTCTTTTAGAGAGACCAGTTAGAATTAGAGCTGATCTCACTGGAGATAAAGAGATGAGAATGGAGACAAAAAGCTATAGTTGAAGAATGAGGAATCAGAGGTCTTTGAGACATAAGCTGTTCAAAAACAGAGGTTTTTTTTTAGGTTTGTGTAATAATGTCTCTGAGAGAGGTTGAGAGAATGTGTTTTGAGGTTGAAGACGAAAGTGTTTAAATAAGGGAAGAGAGAAAAAGAGGAAACGCGGAGACTTGTTGCTATTTTGCGCCGAAAGAAAGAGAAACTCTTTTTCCTATCAAATTTGTGTTTATTTTTCTTTTACTTTCCTTTTTCTTCTTTTTTATAAATATTTACATCTTTTTTTTGACTAAATAATGTCAATTCTTATTTATTAGCCTAATTGTTCAAGGAAATTTTGATTAATGAAAAAATATGAAAATAGGCAAAGAATATATATAGGATCCAATTGGTGATATAAAAAGCAACATTTCCTTTTTCTACAAAAAAAAAAACATTTCTTTTTGCTGTTGAATCTAATTGACGTTGAAAAAATTTTAATCGCAAAAATATAGCATTTTCCGCAACATCAACCTGCAACAATCGAACGAACAAGGATACAAGAATTTGCTGCTAGAATAGTAAAAAAGAGAGCCATCACACAAGACTACTAAAGAGTTCTCCACTCTTGAAGATGGGTTTGATATGTATCCCTTCTTCACATGCAATTTCTGGTATATGATATGATATGATATACCCAAATAACATATTTTTGATTGGTAATTATTAAAGTGGTAAACCGTATTAAAGATCATTTGTATCGATAAATCCGTAAATCCTTAAAAGAGAACCTCTCAATACTTTTTTTTCCAAATTCGTAAGCTTTTTGTGCATAGAAAACCATCACCCAAGAGGCCAAGACTATGAGTTCTCCACGCTTCAAGAGGAGTTTGATATGTATCCTTCTTCACATGCAACATGCATGTACCATAAATTCATTTCTCTTTAACTATTAGGTTTTTCTTAATGAGAAGACTTCACTTTCAATTTCTTCTACTAACATAATTGACATTACGAATACACAATGTTAATGAAAATGAAAAATCAACTTTGACGCCAAAGAAAAACACAAACAGTGGTATAATAATTGGTTATGGCATCATTGTCACTTCTTGTTGTGAATTCGTACAAGATTGACAGTGTTATCATTCTATTCATTGGTATTTTTTCATTGGTATACATAGAGATTTTAAAGGATACTTTTTCCCTCAGTTGAATTATTTTGCCACACCCCACCACATGGGATGCTTCTTTCTTTGTTCTTCTTAGCTTCCATGTTTGATTATTCCTTGATGAATAATAGATTCCTTTTCTCATCAACTGTTTAAAATTTTATTTCATAAGATTGTGATCTTCTTTGTGTCTAATAATGGAATGCGATGGTTTAAACAAAGATGGTTTAGTTTTGTGGCTTGATTTATTTTCTTAAATCTAATGGTTGAATCACAACTATTTTATTCGCATAATATAAACGGTTCACTTGTTAAAAAAAAATTAAAGCTTTTCGTTGTTATATAAAATACATAAACTTATGCGGAACACTCGGAAAAAAGAACTTGTTCTCTCTTTTTATCTCCCCAATTCATTTTCAAACATTAATTGAAAAAAATATATAAATTTACTTTTTTCTTGGTCAATCAGTTTCATAATGGAAATTTTAATTTGGATGGTGAACCAACAACAATAATTACATAAATTCGTAGACTACAAATCTCAATCAAATTAATAGTTTTATTAAAAAAATGAGTTTTTCCAAGAAATTAGTTGTTGCTTTTATATAAGATAACAGAGGACTTTAACTAAATTTTCATTTAGTTTCATTAAAATATATAAATTCCTGAAAATGCTTTATTTACATATACTTTTTCATTGTTGTCTAAATTATTTTTATTTTATTTTATGTCATATAAAATACCAAATCGGATAGTTTTTTTTTAAATTAACTAATAGCTGATGAATAACTAATTTCTTACATACACTTCTTAATAGGTTTTATATTATGGCATTTGTTGTTTGTTTTTTTTTTTTTTGGACAAAGGCATTTGCTGTTATGTAGTTAAACGTGCAACCAGACTATTAACTAACGAATTATTCCGTTATTTAGTAAAAAGATATAGAGAATAATGGAATCAGAAACTATACTGTAAAATTTGTGTCAGAGGTCTTAGAACCATCAAAATGGTGACCATATAGTATAAAAGCTCTCTGCTTAAAATAAAATAAAAGTTCAAAGATTCTTCTTCTTACAGCCTCAGCCCTCAGCTACCTACCTTTCCTCACTAGGCGATCGATGGCTCTGCTTCTTACTGCAGCATCTCATGAAAAATATATTCCACGTTTGTTTTATTTTTATCATTTCTGCACTCGAATACAAAACTCATGCATGGTTGTTGTCGACAAAACCATGAAACAATTAAAAAAAAAAAACCTTTATCACTTTTGTTTGGTCGCTTTAATCATCTTCACTTGACTCGCTAGCTGTTTGATTATTCAACATATCTTTGATTTAGGATTATTTCGTTCATCGAAACTAAAAAAAAAAAAAAAGTTATGTATGTATTTTACCAAAAACAAAAAAAAGGTTATGCAATTCTTTTTTTTTTTTTTTTTTGTTATGTAATTCTTGATCCAATCAGAAAACATATGATCTTTATTTTCTTGCCTCAATAATATCAATTGTGTACCAACGTATTTATTTATCTTTGCGGTGAACCACGAGTTTGGTCACATGACAAAACATCTTTGCTCAATTTGTCTAGTGTCTACCACGTCTCTGATTTTTATAAAAGAAATCGATATTTTCACATGACAAATCGTTTTTAACTTTATTTTGTTTTTGTCCATAAATAGTTAGATGAGATTTATTATCCATAAATATAACGTTGTTGACGTTTTTACCATTTTCTATAACAAACAATTCAACCTTGTGTAAAGTCGTAACTCGGAGATGGTTGCGCAATGTTGGCGTGCGGAAGCCACGCGCAAGGGCATGGTCTTAACTCTTAAGTCTAAACCAGACAGTCCTATTATAAATTTTCAAATAAGCTTCTGACTTTTCCCATTTATACATAATTTTTGTTTTTTAATTACAATTTTAAATTAGCCATCGTCAACTAATAAAATAAAAAACTTTTTCACTAGAGATAAAGATTCAGAAAAGAAAAAAAGTTCCAGCTATGTATATGTTTGTCTAGTCTAATACTCTAACAAGCTTTGTCAAATCATTAAATTACAATTAGACATTATAAAAGACTAATATGATTATCATCAGGGTGACTTTCGAACGTACTCTTAACTTATTGTATATATTTTAAATTTGTTTTCCAACTGTTGTGGATAGATTGGTGCAAGATTACAATTATAAACTTTATCTAGTTTTGGTTATATATACCTTTGGATTAAAGAAGTTTATAATCCACATATATTGTTATCTCCTACTATCAAGAAAAAGTATTTCAATATAATTTCGCAACAAATGGGATCACTTTGTTATTTAAAACATTGCTTTCACCATTAAAATAAAAATCTAAATTAATCGCAGAAATAAATAATGATTGTGATGTTAAAATGTAATCACATTTTTTTCGTCCGGTCTTGTACCGGCACGAACTGAGTTATACCATCATTGACTTTGTATGAAGAAACATTAGCCCTGGGCAAAATATTCGTTAGATTCGCTTCGTTTCGATATTCGTTAGATTCGATTCGCTTTGATATTCGTTTCGATTCGATTCGAAAAATTCAAATATCTATAAGATATTGAACCGAAGCAAATATGAAAATCTAATATTCGTAAAAATCGAAGCAAATAACAAATATTGATTTTTTTAGTACCGAATATCCGCTTCGCTTCGTATATTTATATATATGTATAAATATAAGTTATTATATAATACATATAATATATATAATATGTGTATTTATAGATTTGGGTATATATCTGATAAGTCTATTATCAAATTATTATATTTTGGCTCGTTGGGTTTTTTTTTTTGCTAAATGATGTTTTTAAGCAAATAAAACTTTACTAGAAAAATCATTATTAAAAATAAAATGTGAGAATTCTATGGACGGTGGTTATATTTCCTTCTTATTTTGAAAATATGTCAAATAAAAACCTCTAATATTTCATATTTTGCACTTTATATTTATGTATTATATGTTTTTTGTTTCAAAAAGAAATTAGATGGGTCGAAGCAAAGCGAAACAAGTAATTCGCAAATATTACGAAAAATATTCGAATATTCGAAGTTCCGAATACTCGTAAATTTACGAATCGAAGCAAATAGCAAAATCAACTATTCGGTCGAGGCGAAGCAAATAACAAATATCACAAATTTTCCAAATATTCGCTTCGTGCGCAGGGCTAAGAAACATAATTACGCAACAAAGAAAGGAAGAAGAAGAAGAAACAACAAAATTAAAATATAAATTTTTAATTTAATTAAGCAAATAAAGCACGATTTATTAGTGAATACTGCGTGTGGCCCGAAGAAGACATTTGGGCCAAATATAGTCTAAAAGAGTTGACTATTGACTTTTTTGTTTACCTCTCCCGCCAAACTAAAAGCCGTTTCCAAGATCTTCTTACCAAAACTCACACGTGTCACCTAAGATGTCGGAGGAGTGGCCTAGAGCTGTTGACTCTTGACCTTAAGAAGAAGAAACACATGTATATATGTTCGTAGTGAAATCTTGTGGAGCTTACAACAACCGAAGTGCAAAAGTTAAGGAGGATACTGTATCGTCTTCGAAACCAGATACTAGTTAAGTGAATTCTACTATTCTAGAGCCGTGATGATGCATATGCGCGCGGATGGGTCAAAAAGGTTCTTCAAATACCACAATCTACAATACATCATTTGACAGAGGATCACATAAGAGGATGGATCCAAGAAAGTTTTTTTCCAATTTACAAAAGTCGTGGCCAGACCCAATCTCTAAAAAGTCGTAGCTACCTATACGGCCCATTATATGAAAACATTTGGTCTTCGGTTTTGGCCTTTTGGGTAAATTGCTACTGCTCATTGAGAATACTTTATGGATTATATATATCATCACATAGATTAGGCTAAGTTCTGGGCCTGGGCTTTCATCGTAAGGGACAAGTCGTATTATTCATATCATTCAGGTTTCTTCTAAAATTGTTGGTGGTGATCCTTGAATTGTTCATGTTATTAGTCTCTCTCTCACGTAAGCTTGTTGGAGCTATTAATCGTTGATTAATATGTGATTTTTGAGAATCTCTCATGGGATATTAGTTGCTTATGCAAACATTTCAGGGAATTATAGTTCTTTCTTCTATTATTATTTTGTTGCACCGAGAGATCAATCAAAGCAAGTAGTGATTAGAATATGAATAAGCTGTAAATATTACAAAGGAAACTAAAACATGGCAGAAACAGAAACAACAAGAAAAACAAGGACAACATCAAACAACATCATAGCTAATATAATAAGAAAACATGACAACCACTTGCTAACAAAGTGTGTAAGATAAAAAAAAAAGATGGTAATATTGTGTTGTGTGGCAGTAGCTAGCTAGCTAAAGAGAGCTTAGCTTCTCATTTGGAAGGTGGTGGAGTGAAGAATGGGAAGGTTGGTATGCTGGTGGGAAGATTGAATGGGAAGTTGCTTGGGATAGAAACTGGGAAGTTAGGGATATTGATCTGTGGGAAGTTTGGGATATTAATGGGTTGTGCTGGATTAGTCAAAGGAGGTATCTGTGAGCCTTGTAGTGGTGGAAACGCCGTGGGCTGAGGAAGAGAAGTAGAAGGAGGAAATGGTGGGAACGTTGTTGCAGCCGGTGGTGGAAGCGCCGCTGGTGTTGATTGAAGAAGATGGCGACTAGCTGAGAGACCAGTGAAAAAGCTTGTGAATGTCAGTGCAATGACAAGGGATGATAACCAGTACTGAGCCATTTTTGGGGATTGTATGGTTTTGTTGTTGTCACTAGAGAGAGGTTTGAGAGTGTGAGTGGTGATGGAGAGATTATGGAGTTTGGTATGTATTTATAGAGGGTTTGAGGTTTGATGAGAAGTAGGTTTGAAGAGGATTATTGTTGTTGCAACTTATTAACACATTTCCGTGTTCTACAACCACAAGTAAGATGCAATATGGGTCACTTCTAACTAGAAACAACCATGACACAAAGGCACTTTTAGGTAAATCCGGTTTAATGTTTTTGTATTATGTTTTATTTAAATAAAATATAACTTCACAAACGAGAGAATTGCTGGAAAATTTTATTATATTTGATATAAAAATTAAAAATTATCAAACCAATATTTTTAATTTTAAGTATACAAAAGCGAATATATATTGTTCAATTTATATCGGAAGAGATTAGGTAAAAAGCAAAAAGAAAAAAAAGGAAAATCAGTTTAATTGGATGGATGTTTTACAATTGAATATAGGAATTACTTTGTTTACAACTAATATTATGTTTGGTCAACCAACCAAAAAGAGATTTGATTAAATATGGGTTGAGAGCGTTTATTCTTGGGATAGCCTACATGAAAAAAATAGTTACGACAGAATTTAAAAGTTTTAGACGGTTGTGACTGAATATCATACCCTAGTAATTATGTAATTTTGATAAATAATAATAAAAAATTATGTAATTTTGATAAATAATAATAAAAATATTATGTAGTTTTGCAAGTTAGATCTAAATCGCGTACCAAGAAAAATAGGAAATTCACAACAAGAAGTCAAGAACACGTACATAATTATATCATAACTTGACGGATAATTTTATCTCTTATCAGTAATCAAAAAAGTTAAAGATTTAGATTATGCGAAATGCTAATTAAGTAAACCAAAATCTAAAATCTATTTAATTTTTTTTTACATTGTCATATGTCTGTCTATGCCGTTCAATTTCTTACAAAACACGGGAACTAGATTCTACTTAAGACCGCCTTAAACCGTGAAATCACAATCTAAACCGAATCCGGTTAAAGAGAATCAAACAGTAAATCAAGAGATCGTTTGGTGGTTCGTTAGCAAATGAGTGCTGCCCCGTTACCGAGACACATGCCAAATTGCCAATTCCAAATTTTCGAAGGAAAACAAAAAAAAAAGTTAACTAAGCATATACATATTGTTAAGTTAAGTCATACAAAAAGAAAAAAAGGGAAACATATCACATATTTTCCTTTTTGCTTAATTCCAATTCCTATTTAGAGTTTTAAAGAACTCAACGTAATGATGATTATAAATAAACCTCTAACATATTCATTATTTCTCACAATTCAATCTATCAAAGCTAATCTCCTTCGTCTAAACTAAACACGAAGAAGAATACTCTACTGTTCTTGAATAATCGACCATAAAAAAATCTCACTTGAACATGTCGATTACGTTGGTACACCGTTACCTTGTCCGAGACTTTTTCGCTGTTCCGTTTCTTACACCACAAGGAATCGGTTACCACCACTTTTGTCGTAACTCCTTCTTACATGTTCCTCAAAGAGTTGTTCCTCTCTTGGGTTTGAAGAAGCGTTCACAAAAGCCTTACTTCAAACCTTCTACTACCGGAAAGCCGCAACAATCTAACCCCGATCCTGTTCATGATGAGAAGCCTAAGCCTGTTCAAGCTGAAGCACCACCACCACCACCACCGACTAAAGAACCAGAATATTTTGATGGTTCGGTCACCATGGGTGCTGCTCCTTCGCCAAGACACGTACCGATTCCGATGTTTTATGTTAGAGAGAAGATCAAAGAGTCCTCCAAGCTAACCAAGACTTGAATGAGATAATTCAAGAGACCAATCTTTTTTATTTTTTAGAGTTTCTTTGTTAATTGCTATTATCACCTTTGTATGTGGCAATTTTTCTGTTCAGTAACCAAATTGTGACCAATGTTTACTGTACTAGAGTCACAAGTTGTAAAGCTGTTCTATTTTACAATTGTTATAAATAAAAAGAAATTCTAGTTGATCAGAATGGTGAAATCAAACAAGTAGATTCAGAGTATCTTCTACATTCAAATCTCAGGATCACTGTATCTAGCTATATTAACCTCTCTCTCCTCCTACATATAATAACTACGAGTTGTCGTGTCTAGATCTATTGCTTCTACGGACAAAGAAAGCGTAAGTTACAGTAACAGCTACGATACAACAATCTCCGATGGCACAGAGAGGTTGCAGTAGGTACCTGTTTCCCATTGTTCACCAACACAATCAAACAACAATTAACACCACTAAATAAAAAGAAAAAAAGAACTAAAGGATGATGATTTTTGGAGACAGAAGCAAAGACTTACTTGGGAGAGAAGACACTCTACACAAAGAGGTGATTCCTCATGAGTAGCGTTAAGAGTACTGAGTTCATGTAGAGCGGAACAAGACAAGGGAACCCGAGCTTTAGCTTCAAAATTTGTCCAAGAATTGTTTCCGGATGAGTTGATATTGTCAAATGTGATTGGTTTCTTAGTTTTGCACCAACGTACTGTACATGACAAGGGATAAAAGGAACAGCATGGGAGATGCATATATACGTGATCATGAACATATCAAGATCCCAGACAGATAGTATTGTAGAATGACTAGAGATTCTCTACGAAATAGGGTTTTTGAATGTGAGTGTACATACGGAAGAAACCGAAAACAAAAATCGAGAGACCAACGATCTGAAGGAATATTCCGGCCACTATTGTGTTTTTCGATTTAAAATATTCTTAATATTTATGTTTATTTTTGAATAAAAGACTTTGGTTAATTATTGCTAGAAATAAAATTAGCTTAATCATATCTTCAAATAAAATAATATAATGTGTAATATTATTTTAATCAAATAAAAGAATATATGATTAACATAATTTTATTTGAAGATATAAAGAATACAATGTGAAAAATTAGGAGTATATTATTTTAACGTAAATAATTAATACAAATAGTGTTTGTCGGCAAAAACGTTTCTTTTAAAACCGCTAAAACCGTGAAATCACAATCTCTTAATCGAACATTAAATTAGGAGATCTATTTGTTGGTTCGGTCACTATGAATGCTGCTCCGTCATCGAGACACGTGCCAGTTCCAAATTTTTGAAGGAAAAAAAAAGGTAACATATCAGATTTTTCCTTTTTGCTTAACTCCAAATTTCCAATTCCTAGTAAAGTTTTGATGAACTCAACGTAACGATGATTATAAATAAACCACTAACCCTCTCAATTATTTCACACAATTCAATCGATCAAAAGCTCTCTCCTTCGTTTTAAAAGCTAAAGACTAAGAAGAGTACTCTGCTATTCTCACTTGAACATGTCGATTACGTTGATACACCGTTACCTTGTCCGAGACTTTTTCGCTGTTCCGTTTCTTACACCATACGGAATCGGTTACCACCACTTTTGTCGTAACTCCTTCTTACATGTTCCTCAAAGAGTTGTTCCTCCTCTCTTGGGTTTGAAGAAACGTCCACAAAAGCCTTACTTCAAACCTTCTACTACCGAGAAGCCGCAATCTAACCCCGATCCTGTTCATGATGAGAAGCCTAAGCCTGTTCAAGCTAAAGCACCACCGACTCAAGAAGCGGAATTTTTTGATGGTTTGGTCACCATGGGTGCTGCTCCTTCACCAAGACACGTACCGATCCCGATGTTTTATGTTCGAGAGAAGATCAAAGAGTCCTCCAAGCTAACCAAGACTTGAATGAGATAATTCAAGAGACCAATCTTTTTTAGTTGCAATTATTACCTTTTGTTTGTGGCAATTTTTTTGTTCAGTAATCACTTTCACCAATGTTTACTGTACTAGAGTAGAGTCACAAGTTGTAAAGGTGTTTTTTTTTTTTACATTAGAAAAAAAAAATACTAGTTTATCAGATTCATGTGAAATCAAACAAGTGGATTCAAAGTTTCTCCTACATTCAAGTCTCAGAATCACGGTATCTATAGTTCTCTACTAATCTCTCTCTCCCCCTACATAATAACTACGAGTTGTCTTGTCTAGATCTATTGCTTCTACAGAAGGTAGTGACAAAGAAAGCGTAAGTTACAGTAACAGCTAAGATACAAACTCCGATGTATGTGCACAGAGTGGTTGCACACACATATAGGTACCTGTTTCCCATTGTTCACCAACACAATCAAACAACAATTAAATAACTGAAGAAGAATAAAAAAAGAACAATGCAATGGTGAGCAAAGACTTACTTGGGAGAGAAGACGCTCCACACAAAGAGGTGATTCCTCATGAGTAGCAAGACCACAGTGTATGCGGTCAAGAGTATTGAGTTGATGCAGAGCGGAACAAGACAAGGGAACCCGAGATTTAGCTTCAAAATATGTCCAAGACTTGTTTCCGGTTGAGTTGATATTGTTGAATGTGATTGGTTTCTTAGTTTCGCACCAATGTACATGACAAGGGATAAAAGGAACAGCATGGGAGATGCATACGTGATCATGAACATCAAGATCCCAGATAGTATTGTAGAATGACTAGAGATTCCCTACGAAAAAGGGTTTGGTGAATGTGTTAGTGTTATGATAAATGTAAATACGGAAGATGAATCAGAAAAAAAAAAAAAAAGAGGAAGTAGGCTTACGATAAAAGCACCAGCAACATCGATGGTTGCTAAAGTATTGCTGTTTCCAAGAGCAAAGTGACCTGCCATTCCCATGTAATACAGTGCAGCAATCTACAAAGAGAAACATCAAAACTTTGAGCTTTTTGAGGTAGAAATCCCAGACAAAGAACAAAAAGAAAAACTAACCTCGACCCATTCATTCACTTGAAAACCATGAGAAGAAAGACAAGAAACTGCTAAAGTTTGGATAAGAAGCAAAAGCATAGGCCCCGAGTTGATCGGTTGTTGGAGAAGTAGCTGTAGAAGACACCAACATAGTATGTATGCAGAGCCAATCAAATACAAGCAGTCACCTGCTTCAGCTAGAAAGGACTTGTCTTTTTTTAGGATAGACCATGGCAAAACTAAAGCAGATCCAATCGCAGATATAAATAGAAGCAAATAGATAATTTTTACTATGACAGTGGCTCCAAATTCAGTTGACACTTCAAACATTTCATCCTGATATCTCCCAGCATGCAGCAAGATTAGGAACCCACAAGTTAGGAAGCTCAAAGCTAGGACGCAGACACTCTTTCTCTTTGATCCTGTGCGAGAGACGGTAAACAGTCCTAGACCAATAACAAGGACGATTGAGATCAGGTGAATCCATTTCACATAACCACTGCCAACTTGCTCTAGCCACTTAGAAATATCAGTAACGTAAGTCCAGTTCACGCCCCCTTGACGCCAACCTCTTAGTAGTCTACCAGATATAAGAAGCAAGAAGATAGAACCGACTTTGTAGTCCCCGAGTATGTTCCTCCCCTTGGAAAAATCAAATATCTTCGCTGTCTTGAAGAGTAACAGAAGATGGAATGTGGATGCCATGAAATGCCATATATAGTGCTCTTCTTCCACCATTGAACTTGATCCCATGCTTATAACAAGGATCACAAGAACAGCAAAAATGAACACCTCTTCTAAATTTAACCAATAACTTAAACTGCAGACTTGATCCTTGGGTTCTTGGTAAACCTCTTTCAATAAGGACAGAAAAAGAGTTACACAGACGAAGCATGAAAGAAGCATGGCACTCAACCCAAGACCGAGTAAGAAAACTGGTTTCTGCAAACATAAAAGAGTTTTGTTATGATTAAACTAGATTTTTACTGGACTTGTGAACTATTGACAATTGACAATCGTCATTTTTCTTAAATACTTTCATGGAACTCTAAGAAAAGATGCCAAACATACTTCAGTGGTTTTGCTTGCTAACCACTCACTTGCAGTTTTCAAGAAGGTGTCATATGCATCTAAAGCTCGGCTGAAATCTTCCATGGCACTAGAAGACCTATCAAACATGAAAGCATCCTTGAAATTAGTTATATCAAATTCAAACTCAGGAGGAGCACGGTATGTGGAAGTCTCATACAAATCACGCACTCTGTCAATTTCTTGGCCTTCCAAATGTTGTGAAGAACAGCGGCGTTCCTAAACAAGCAAATAAGCTGTTTCTCTTTATCCCCAGAGCACTCGCTAATATCCAAACCAAGGCCCTCACAAATTCCATCAACAAAGCAATTGCAGGAAAAACCTTCAAACAAGGAACTTGGTATCTGTGCTTGCATTAGTCTGAGTAACTGCCATGAATTCAATTCTAGTGCCCGTAGTTGCTCATAATCTGAAACGAGAAGACACAGTAAAGTAAAAATGCATCCCCACACGTTTGACGAAAAATTCGAGAGGCCAATAGCGCTTAACCTCGTAAAGAATTGAGAATTCCTGGGACAACCACTCCAACATTGTTCTTTGGGATCGGCACACCAAACAGAAGAGCTAAAGTTGGTGTCAAATCTACCTACAATACAAGGTTTCATATCATGTATAGCTCATTATTATGAACAGTCTGTCCAGAAAAAGCAAATGCTTGCTTGACTGACAGGAAAAGAGATCAAAGAGATCTCACGAAAATTGCAGTGACTGTTCTACCTGGAAAGCTAAATTATTGGTTGCTGCACCATAATCAGAAACATTGCTTCTCAACCCAATGAAGAGCATTAAGGAGTCAGTTTCTTCATATGATGATCCTCCATGATTTCCATTATCGGTCATGCCATGATCACTGACAACTATCTGTATATGAAACCCAAATAAGATTACTCTTGACATATGAAATTCATGGACCTTATAACACGGAAAATACTCACCAAAAGAGTTTGTCCTTGGTCATGGTCACGATCCATCATCCCCCTTAAATGCATTGTTCTAACTATGTCATCCATTTCTTTAAGTTTTGCAGCCATCAAAGGGCTAGAATAAAGAAACATCTAATAAGATGATTCAGCCATACAACTAGTAACCTTAACGATTCTACTCACAAATGGGTTAGGTAACTAACTACCTGTTACGGCCTCCAGTATGTCCAACATGATCCAAACCAAGGTAATGAAGGATCTGATAAGGGATAGATCTAGTAAGAATAAAGCACAGAAAATCTCAAGTGTTATCCAAGAGGAAATTGTGAACAATCATCAAGGGGCAAAACACCAATGCTGGGGAAAAAAGCAAAAACTAACCAAGAAATTCCAGTCATCACGGTTTAGCTCATGCAGTATGTGTCGAGAAACATTTCTGTCGACCTGTACTGTATCTTTGACCTGTCCAAAAAACATTATTTTTTTTCGTATGACCATTATAGAAAGCAATCAGTAAAGCCAAACATCACATTAAAACTCACAAAGAAACTGCTAACACCATCTTGTCTCATAAATAGCCCTGGGAATAACTTGAGCCACGTCTCATCACCAAGCATCACCATTTTCCAACCAATCCTAAAGAATTGACCTGGTAAATTTGGACCACTGTTACAACGGTTTTTCTTTCAATATTTGGAAGTATGAAAACATTTCTCATTCACAAGACTAATAGCTACCAAGAAGGTTGTCCTCTAAGAAAGCTTGTGTATTAAAATTGAAAGCCACATCCAAGAAACCACCAATCGCACCAGAAACCATTGCCTGAAAACAATAAAATCCGTAACTCAACAAGCAAAACAATTCATCTTAAACTGTGATCATTTACTTAACAACCACGATAAACGCACCTTCAACCTCGGCATTGTGACAGTCGGAGGAGCTGCTTTAGCATGGTAACCAATGGCATCTCCTTTAGCCAACAGTGACTGAGTGTAAGGCATAGACTCTTTCCATACATTCCTTGGAGGTTGACCATCTCTCCCTAAAACGAACTCTGCAGGAAGCCCATCAATAACCTAAACTAGCATCGTTTTAGAACCAATTCTCTCACAAAGAAAAAGAAGCAAAATCCAAATTTGAACAACTGCATCATCATACCATCAAAATCAGTCGATCATATTTCAAAGAGATGCCAGATAACTCCTACAACACAAAATACAACACTCCCAAACTTCAGAACAACCAAAACGAAGCTATAAATTTGTGTTTGTATTCAAAAAAAAAAAAAAAACCTGGTGGAGCAATCTCAGTTTCTCAGAATGAAGCTCAGATTCGTTCGAATTCGGAGAAGAATCACAGAAAGGATCACGATAGCTCTCTGAACCACTGAAATTTCAACATTAATAAACAAAGAATGAGTAAGCAGCTTCTTCTTCGTCGCTCTCAAAATGTTATGAATAGTACCTGACGCCGGAGAGAGTCGGCTTGACGGGGAAGAAACCGAAAACAAAAATCGAAAGACCAACGATCTGAAGGAATATTCCGGCCACCGTAAAAGCCGTCAGTCGCGTACAAGTCATCGCCGTCGTCATTTCAAGATCCAGCGAGAGAGCTGAACCAAAAACAAAAAAAATTCAAACGCTCAAAAAAAAAAAAAAAAAAAAAAAAAAAACTCGCAAGAAAGGGGAAAAGGCAACTATAAGCCCAGTTAAAAGCCCATTAGTACTATAAAAGGCCCATTAGTAGTATAAAAGGCCCATAATGAGAATTGAGGTAAATTGTACTGTATATAACTGTCACTGTAGTTTTTGAATCATGTTTTTGTGTTGTGTCAGAGTTGTTTCGTAGTCTCGTAGAAGCCTAAAATGGCTAAAAGGTTAGGTGCAATGTTACTTTAGGACTAGAGAGAGAGAGAGAGGCACGAGGACGTGAAGGTGAAGAAGGTCACGAGTGAAGAAGAGTCGAGTCAAAAAATAAAAATGATATTGTCAGAGACACTTTGACCCAAAGAAGAAGATCAGAACACACACACAGTGGTGTCACGTGCGGCCTAAAGCTTCTCTAACTAATATAGAAACTATTCAATTTCTTTATAATCAGAGAAAGTAACGATTATCATTTGTTTCAATAAATCGTTTCAAACGAAATAAACAGTTCGCAGAAACGTTTCAATTGTTTTTTTTTGTATTTTTATGGCACTGAGAGATGTTGAACTAATTCTACTTTTTACCAAACCAAACCAAAACAAATATCAATGGATTAAATGTAATTCAATAAATTAAACTATTTATACTAGGGTTTGATTACTGATATTTTCCAATATGATGTGATGCGTTTTTCTTTATTAAGAAAAATTGGTTTTAATTATTTTTAAGCTACATACACATACACGGGGGTGTATTCAAAGTAAAATTTCAAGTGATTTGAGTTTTATTGAGTTTTTAAATGATTTTGATGATTTTAGGGAAGTTTATATGACTTTTGTAAAAAAATTTCAAATCTCACCAAAAACCATGAGATTTGAATTTCTGTATTTTTAACTAAAGAAATCTTCTCAAATCCTCTGAAATCTTTCAAAATCATTAAAAGCCAAATACACAAATTGTTTTCAATAACAGTGGATTTTAATGTGGATTTTGAAATCATTAGTTGAATAGCAGTGGATTTCATGAGACTTTATAAAATTCATGTTTGAATAACAGTGAATTTGTAAACTTTTTACAAATCACTTGAAATTTCACTTTGAATACACACATGTTTTAAGCTAATAATTAGTTTGTTGAAAGAAAAAAAACTTCCATGTACTTTACCAGAAAAAAAAAACTTTAATTATGAATAATTGCTTCCTAATCCTATATAAGTTAATTACTCGTAGAACACTTGCTTTTTATTTCTAGTAAACAGAATTTTAATAAAGTAACATCAAACATCGGTACTTAGAGAATTTATCAAGTAACATATATATATATATATATATATATATATATTTATAAAATTAGGATCAATAATCTATGCATGGTCAATTGGTTTTAAGTTAAAATTCCATGATAAATTCAAATTTAATACAAATCAAGTTTGTAATAGTTTGATAATATTTAATAAATTCATATCAATTTAATAATTTGATTGACTAGCCAAATCTTTAATTTATAATTTTCAGTTTGTAATAACAATATTATTTGATTGACTGCCCACAACCCCACACTAGATAGAGAAGAGTTTACATTTAAAAAAAAAAAAAAAGCAAAACCATAGTAAATAATTGTATTCATCTTTGGAGTAATCAAGATCGAGTAGTAGTAGTAAAAAAAAGAAAGAAAAGATCAAAGCATAGTAGTAGTAGTAGTTGTTGGTTATATTTATTTGTTTTTAACAAAACCTAAAAATATCTGTACGGACAGTTTGAACGTGTCCCAATCAGATTTCTTGTGGCTGCTTTGTTTTTTTTTTTTTTTTTTTTTTTTTGTGTTAGGGTCCCCTTTATATTGTAAGAAGTTTTGAGTGGTCGACACTGTTTTTATTTTACTCTGCCTCGAGAGGGGTGACCCCTCCCCTCATCTCTCTCTCTCTCTGTCTCTTCACAACTGTTTCTTCGCATCAAGGAATGCTAAAAATTTATAAAAATCGTTTTGCTTCTTTGTTTTTTTTAATTTTAATCCACAGTTCTTGGTTTGCTTTTCTAGCTATGGAATGATCGTGGCTAATGGCTATATTGAAACCAATGTGTGCTTCTGTTGATGACGTTATTACACTATGTATATAACATCCTCCCACATGTGCCGATAGTAATGTTGAACTTGTGTAATATTCCCTCCGTTTCATAAGAAAATGATGTTTTGGGATTTTTTTTTTATTTCATAAAGATTGATGTTCTACAGATTTTAATTAATTAATATTAATATTTTGTTAAGTTCAAGAAATAATCATTGATAAAATTTGAATTTCTAAATTGTTATTGGCTTTTAGTTAAATAATATTTTTTTGGTGAGAGAAAATAAAGTTTTTTAAAATAATAATAATTGTTTTTTAATTTACTGAAAATCTCTTAAACATCAATCTTTTAGAAATAGAGGGAGTAACATGTAATAAATAATCCCTTCAAAATGTAAATTTTAGTTAATTGGTGTTTTCAGATACATATTCAGTTTTTTTTTTTTTTTTAAACTGATGATTTGTGAAATAAATTATTTGTGCATGAGAAATTGATCATTCGGCCATTCCATATACAAAGAACTCAAGAAACTCTCTTTTGAGAGCACAATTCTTACGACAAGGTATTGTGACCCATTATTTGGTCGTTAGTAAAATTTCGAAAAAATGATGGCACTTTTCGAAATTAACAACATATTATATACTATATATTCTGGCCGCAGACAAAATTATTTGTTTATTATTTCATTATTGATTTCCATTTTTACCCGAAATGTTCTATGCAAACCACAAAAATAGTACATATATATATATATAGTTATATACTTTTGGATATTTTATTCTCATATTCCCAAAGTATATATATATTCGAAATTAAGAACTATTTTGTCATGACATTAGAGTTTTTAAAACAATAGCAGCAGACCAAAAAATATTTCTTTATTCTTACATTATATACTTTGTCACTTTACCCAAAATGTTCTATAATCTATATAAACAACAAAAATAGTTTAGTATTATACAATTTTGTTTGATATTTCTATTTTCATACATTTTTCAAAGTTTATAAATATTAAATTTACATAAAACTTTCTTTTGAGAGCACAATTCTTGTGTCCCATTATTTGGGGGTTAGTGTATTTTCGAAAAAGATTGCACTATTCGAAGTTAACAACATATTACAGTAAAACCTCTATAAATTAATACTCTATAAATTATTAAACACTATAAATTAATAAATTTTGCTGATCCCAAATAATAAATTAATAATAAATTAATAATTAATATTAATTTATAGATAAATTAATATCACTATAAATTAATAAAATTATATGGTCCCAACATTATTAATTTATAGAGGTTTTACTGTATATCTTATTATATAAACCTTGGTTTTCAAAATCAGCCAATAAAAAGATCGTGACACGTGTCAATTATAAACGATAAGATGTTGACACGTGGCATAACTAATTTTGTTAATATTTGGATAAAATAGAAATATTATTAACCTTATCGAAGAAGGAAATATATAAAATAAATATTATAAAGAATTATATATTAAAAATTACTAATAAAATTAAACAAATAATCTAATTTCAGTTATGTCAATTTGGTTTATTAATAAGATAGGGATTTAAAATTTATAATTAACAAGAATATATGGCGGTTTTTGTTTACAGAAGAGGATTAATGTTTAAACTTTAATTTTTACAATTAAATCAGATTATTTGTTGGTTTGGGTATATAAATGATAAATAAGAATTATGGTTTATCTTTATAAATTAAAATTATGGTTTAACTTTAACAATTAAACGAGATTATATGTCAAAACTTGGTTTTTAAATTTACTAACTCACGTGATCATGATAAGTGTCAAGTAAAAACATAAGATGTCGCAATATGTTATATCTAATTTTGTTAATATTAAGATACAAATAGAATTTTTAAACAACATTAAAAAAATTATAAAAAATTAAAGAGAATTTTTTGAGAAATACCCCTTTTGGTGTACCCCTTTTCAAAAATACCTCCTTTATCTATTCATTTTCAAAAATATCCATGTTTAAATATGAAATATTATAAAGTTTTATATAGTTTATAAGGTACTTCCATATAATAACTAATACTTGGAAATTTGAAACAAATATTTTATAATGTTTTAAATCGTTTTTACAAAACTTTATAATTTTTAATATTTAAAAAGGGGTATTTTTGAAAATGGATAGATAAAGGGGATATTTTAAAAAAGGAGTACACCAAAAGGGCTATTTCTCAAAAATTCTCTAATTTGTATGTATATTTATAAGCTTTCACACTTATTTGGATGAATTTCAACATTTAAAGTGGTTTTTTTTATAAAGTTTGAAATAGGGGTATTTTTAAAAAGTGGTAAGGAAAAAGGGTATTTTGATAATTAAAAAGTAAAAAAATTGATATTTATAAAAAAAATGTATAAGCTTATATATTTAGACATAAATTATCTTTCTATGTGGAAATTTAAATACCATATAAATACCTTTTAAAAACGTTTTAAAATTATTTAAAAAACATATAAAAACTTTTTAAACCTTATAATTACCTTATAAAAGTCTTATAAATACCGTTTATAACCTTTTTAAAACTTTATAAATATTTGTATTGAGTCTCACAATAGTAATGATGATCTAGATGTACCTTAAAAACTATATAAAAGTTTACAATTTTTCATATTTGAAAAGGGATATTTTTAAAATAGATAGAAAATTGGTGTACCAAAATGGGTATTTCTCAAAACTTCTCTTTCAACTATTAACCTAATTTTTAGTTTTGCCAGTTGTAGGTTTTACAATTATAAGGGTTATATGTTGAGTTTATAAATCTGCATTATAGTTTAGATTTTATAATTAAACGAGATTATTTATCGGTTTGGGTTTATTAAAGAGCAGTGAGATTTATGTTTTACAATTAAACAAGGTTATTTATCAGTTTGGGTTCATAAAGGAGAATTAGGATTTACAGTTTACAAATAAATTAGATTTTGAGTTTAACTAAATATCTAATTTTATTCAAGATTTTTATTTTATAATATGTTATATTTGTTTAATTTTTAATTTATGTATGAATGTATTATGCCATTGAGCAATTTCATTGTCCAAAACATAAGAGTGAATAAAAAAATTCAAAAATAATATTTTTAGCTTAAATTAAAGATAACAAAGTTCAATATAAATCGTAATATTGTAATTTTAAAATATTTTTAAAGAAAATATGTAGTTTTTTATAATTCGTATTTGAAAGATTTTTTAATGTTTTCCTTAACGATGCTATAATTTATTTTAGAATCTTTATGTTTATTTGCGTTGTTTATATGAATTTATTTACAAATGACTATATTTGTATTTAACATCATATTTTAGATTGATGTTAATTTGAAAGAACTTTACCATCATATTAAATAATAAATAATTAATTTTCATAGTCTGAGAATGTTAAAAAATTTTTTTTTTACAAAATGGTATAATCATGTTTTAGAGGATAATTGATAAATTAAGATTTTTAAAAATATTTTAGCAATATTATGAGTAATGATGAATAGCTCCCAAATATAACCTCTATAAATTAATACTCGATAAATTAATATTCTCTATAAATTAATAAATTTCTCTGGTCCCAACTCAGACCAATGTAATTTTAATCACATTTTGATAAAATAATAAGATAATAATTTTTTTGAAAATCCTTTGTAAATCAATATAATAAATTAATGATTAGGTAAAAATTTCAAAATATATGTATATATAGTCACTTTAGTTTTTGTTACATTTTATTTTTAAATTTTTTTGGAAAAACTTTCTAAATTAGGAAAATCTCTCTATAAATTAATAATAATTAATTTATCGATAAATTAAAAACTCTATAAATTAATACATTTTCATGGTCCCAATATTATTAATTTATAGAGGTTTTACTGTAACTCCCAAATGTTTTGGTGATTGTCAATTTGACATTACTAGATTTTTATAATTAACGTTTAATAAGGAATTTTAAGATATATATATATGTATATATATACACGTGTATTTGATACTTCAAACCAAATAAATCTCTTACCAAATGAAATTAATTTCTCTTATTTTTTTTAAACAAAAATTTGGAAATTATTTTTTTGTCATGTTATAATTGGAAAATATTTCCCGCATACAAAATTACTTGTTTATTGTTTCATTATTGATTTTCAATTTACCCAAAATATTCTATATAAAAAAAATAGTAACTCGTATATATCTTATTGGATAAATTT
The DNA here is from genome assembly GCF_000375325.1 of Capsella rubella. Lineage (NCBI taxonomy): Eukaryota > Viridiplantae > Streptophyta > Magnoliopsida > Brassicales > Brassicaceae > Capsella > Capsella rubella. Next base: position 654,165 of record NW_006238920.1, read on the forward strand.
TATTCTCATATATCCAAAATTTATAAAACTATATTCGAAATAAAGAACCTTTTTTTTGTCATGTCGAGAGTTGGAAAAACAACAGCCGCACACAAAATTATTTGTTTATTCTTACATTATATACTTTGTCATTTTACTAGAAATATTCTATATTAAAAACAAAAAATAGGATTTGCCCAAAAAAAAAAAAAAAAAAAAAAACAAAACAAAAAAAACAAAAAATAGGATGTAGTATTATATAATAATTTTGTTGGAAATTTCTATTCTCATACAAATTTCCAAAGTTTATAAATATTAAATTTACATAATAGCCCCCTTTCAAGAAAGTGTTCAGAGTTTCTTCTTCTGGTTAATGTTTTTTTTTTTTTACAGTAAGGGACCAATTTAGTTACAAGAAGAGTGTGTAAGTGAGACAACTCATTTTATGCTTCCCTAAAAAAAGAAATTCCCCCACTGACCCAAACACACACTTCTTCTTCTCTCATTGGAGACTTATAAATCCTATTACCTCACCATATCCAATAACCACCACACACACATAGTCACACACTTACCAATATCACCCAAAAAAAATAAATAATACTGTCTTTTTCTTTCCAAAAATAATCATTTAAGAAACCCCATATCATCTTATATTATTACTTTATCAGTATCATTAAAATACTATAAACCTCTCCCTGAAAATATCTCATCCTTTCACCAATCAAAACCTTGTCATGTCTTCTTCTCTCCTCGACATTTGAGGTGGAAATAAATTTAACCATTTTTATAATATATTCCCTTGAGCTTTTTTTGTTTTTGTTTTATTTCTTTCTTCTTTTGATCCATTTCTCTCAACTTCTCTTAAGTTGATTCATCAAACAAACAACAACTAGCTCTAGATCGATCTTTAGTCGTCCTCTCCTCGACTTGGTTTCAAAATCTTCCAAAAACTAGGGTTTTTACTGTCTTCAAATCATATTTATTCTTCTAAATTTAGCAAAAAGAACACGATTTACTTTCCATTTCAGTCGTCTTGTCACACTCTCTCTCTTCTTTAAAGTCTCCTTTTTTAGCAAAAAATAACAAAAAAATAAAAATTCTCTCTTCTCTCTGGGTTGTTGTTCTTCATCTCCTCCTCATCTCTCTTTACTTTTCTTTTTTAATCATATCTCTCATTTCTTGAATCTTTCTTGATCTATCAAGATCAATCTTTAGGTCTTCTTGGATCAAAAATCTTAAGCTATCCTTTGTCTTTTAGGGTTTTCTTGTTTGTTGTTGTGACATGGCGAGAGAAAAGATTCAGATCAGGAAGATCGATAACGCGACGGCGAGACAAGTGACGTTCTCGAAACGAAGAAGAGGTCTTTTCAAGAAAGCTGAAGAGCTCTCTGTTCTCTGCGACGCCGATGTTGCTCTCATCATCTTCTCTTCCACCGGAAAACTCTTCGAGTTCTGTAGCTCCAGGTTTCTCTCTCTAAATTCTCTCTCATTAGATTTTCTCAAACTCTTTTCATGGGATCTTTGTCTAGATCCAAAAATAAAACTCCAAATTTTTTCTAGATTTATATGTGATGCACAGAAGAAGATTACTGTATCAAACCTTGTTGGACCACTAACTATTTATATTAATGACCATACATGATTTTGATAAAGTGTATAGTAAACTCTGTATTTAGGAAAAATAAGGTATCTAATTAGGGTAATAGTCAAGAATATGTAAATCTTGATATACATTTTCATGAATAATGCTTTATAGTATTCTCCTTTTGTTATTACATATGCAAATCTATGTACATACATATCTGGATTTGTGGGATGATATTTGGAAGCCATCAATGTCATAGACATGTTTATTTACCAATATATGTGGATACTATAACATGAGAAACTTAAGAGGAATCTATATATGTGTGGATGTGTAAAGGTTTCCCTTTGAAGAAGGTAATGAATAAAAATAATATATATGTTGGAATCTAATTAGTGTTGGGGAAAAGTCATAGAGAGGTTTTGGATATGTTACTAATATTGGGAATATAACTGACTTATCAGAAAGATCCGATTTTGGATTTTAGACCCACTAGTTATCAGTTTAGTTCTCATCACTGGGGACATACACACTCACAGATAAGTGTGTATATCTTACTAAACATGATAGTGTTTAACATGAAATAATGTATATGTTTGGTATTGAATCTGTTTTGTGGATCAGGTTTGTATCTTTTGCTTGTAGATTTTTGTTCATTGTTGATGTTTTAGATGTGCATTGTAAATATTAGTAATATAATTGTTTATAACATACCTAATTGAAGATCATTAACAGTCTTATATAATGCAATACTTATTGAAATGTGTTTTATATAATGAAGCATGAAGGAAGTATTAGAGAGGCATAACTTGCAGTCAAAGAACTTGGAGAAGCTTGATCAGCCATCTCTTGAGTTACAGGTTAGCTTACATTCTCGAACTCACCATACATTATCTGTCACGATTTTTTTTTGAATGTATTGTTAAATTATATTCAAACGAAAAATAACGTTTTTACAACTTGTGCAACATCTGATCGAGAGGAAATTTTAAAAACCGAAGAGATAAATAGACATTTATATAAGAAAAGCTAATTTAGGAGCTGATTCACGATTTCTTTTACTTACAAAGTAGAGTAACTCCGTTGATTTATAAATAGTTAGTGTATACTCATATATATTGTACTTGAGATCCATCAAGAATCTCCAAGACATTGTATTGATAGGCACAAAGCATTATATTATTGCATACGAGTAATTAGACTATACATTTTGACATAATAAAATACTCGATCAATATATATATATATATAGAATTGTCATGTGTAGAGAGATTTGAGATTTAGATCATTATGAATTTGATCAAGAGCTTACGTCAATGTTTTATCTGTTAGCTGGTTGAGAACAGTGATCACGCCCGAATGAGTAAAGAAATTGCCGACAAGAGCCACAGACTAAGGTACATGTATATGTATATTCTATGAATTCTGAAGTAACGTACTGATCATTTTTTTTGTATTAATTATATGTGTTTGTATGGTCATATAAATAGGCAAATGAGAGGAGAGGAGCTTCATGGACTTAACATTGAAGAGCTGCAACAGCTAGAGAAAGCCCTCGAAGCTGGTTTGACCCGCGTGATTGAAACAAAGGTTGTTAAAGAAATTACTATTAACACTCTAATCTTATGACTATGTAACTTACTATTACTATACTTGTCATTGCAGAGTGACAAGATTATGAATGAGATTAGCGAACTTCAAAGAAAGGTAAACAACATATCAAAATAACGTGTAATTAATCTTTTATAGCTTAATTTCACATGTAACTTTGGCAATATCAGAAGTATTATTTTTTTTTTATCTTTTTGTTTTTGTTTTTTTTGGTGTTAAGGGAATGCAATTGATGGATGAGAACAAGCGGTTGAGGCAGCAAGTAATGGTCTTAAACTTTTTCTATAACACATCGTTTATTTTGTTTGTCTACAATTCACACATTTCCTAATTTTGAACTCGATCGGTTTATGAATTACTAAGCTAAGAGCCTAAGAGTTTAGCGCTGTTAAAAAGTGTCTTTAAATCTACTGATAAATAAGTAGCTTGGTATAGTCCCTAGGGTTCTTGAGGTAATTAAATGTGCATGGTCTTGGTTCCTTTCTTTTTGTGTTTTCATATTGTCTTTTTTGGTTTTATGAAATTTATATGTGGAAACAGAAATGAATCTAATTCTTGTTTGATATGGTTTGGTTGAGACTTTCATGTCAAGATATACTCAACACGCAATAAGATCTATAGAGAAAACACAAAATGCTAATAATTGAAAAACTTATTGATTTATGTTTTTGTTCTCTCTTTCCTGGTCTTGATTTTTGCAGGGAACCCAACTAACGGAAGAGAACGAGCGACTTGGCATGCAAGTACGTTTGTTTGATATAGTTTTTGATTATTTCGAATTTAGCAATATTTTTTTTGGCTAAGTGTTAAATTTGGAATATTTGTTTGGTATACAATATAGATATATAATAACGTGCATGAATCCGGTGTTGATGAATCGGAGAACGTCGCCGTGTACGAGGAAGGACACTCGTCAGAGTCTATTACTAACGCCGGAAACTCCAACGGAGCTCCTGTTGACTCCGAGAGCTCCGACACTTCCCTTAGGCTCGGGTACTCAATTAATCACCTTACTACTTTTTACATATTTTCCTAAAAGTAAGTTATATAATAAAGTATATATACACTAATGGATGAGATCATTTAAGTTATTTCTTTACAGCATGTAAATATTATTTCATTATGATGATAAGATAATTTACATGATATATATATTATATATCATGCTATTTGTTAAAACTACATTTGTAAAGACAAACCACTTATAAGGTATATGGTGTTGTTGCAGCTTACCGTATGGTGGTTAGAGATGGAAACAAATACAAAGAAGCTAAAATGATGGAACGAGGAGAGGAGAGAGTGATGTAAATCTTTTTTAACTCGGTAATAACAAGAGACAATGTCTACATAGTAGTAATCAAATTCTCTCATATGAACTTTGTTGTAAGTTTCTGTATGTGGAAAAGGTTTCCCTTTTTGTGATTTTCACTATGTATTCTTCTTGTCTCTCTCTTCACTGCCTTTCTGGTTTGTCACAACCAAATTGTATCGACATGGAAAGTAAGAATATGAATATGAAAATATCTCATTAGTTCAAGGTTGAACTAATGTGGAAACTACTCTTACTTAGTGGGAAACTGAGTAATTTAGAAATTAGACTTTTTTACATGAGAAGAAATGTTTAAAAGTGTTGTTAAGTTGATGTGATAATTAGTAGAGTTACATAAATATAAATATCTCATTAGTTCAAGGTTGAAATAAATAGTTTATTACTAAGGTAAAAATATGATCGTAGGAATAAGTTATCTAAGAAACTGAACTTCAACAAAAAGATGATAGGAAGATAGATAAGATTCACTATGTCGACATGCCAATGTCCTCATGAGTTGGCTTCTTGATTACCGAATGAGACTCTTTAACTTTAACTCTCTTTATGGTTCAAACTCGAGTTTCCTTATTGTTGGGCTTATGTATATAATACTCTTTCTATATATTGTCTCTAATTTTTCCGATGGAGTGACATCTAATTTGTTTTGAATTTAGATATAATTTGGTTTTGATGTTTAGTCTTTTGCAATTAAGTTTTGCTAAGAGAAGATTCTATGAGGAGAGTTGGCTTGTGGTATTAGAAACAGGATCGCCCTATTAGTTTAGGCCCGCGATCAATTCTCTTCAAATATGAATTGTTTTTCGTTTACCATATGTCATTTGTTTTCGGCCTATTTAAATACTCGGTTATGTTGCATGGAAACAGAAAATGATATGCAAAAACTAAAGGTTTATTGCATTAATCTTGAATTCTTTCATCTTATACTTTGGAAATTTATCTTAAGTATATATAAAAAAGAAGGATCCCTTTGGACAAAAAAGAAGGTTCTTGTCGAATCGTGGACACACCGACCTTTGACCGGTTCATCAAAACGTGTCCGGTTTTATGATAAAACCGTCAATATTCAATGATTAAAGCTTTGATTGGTGAACATCTTTACAACTTTTTTTAAAAACGGACCAAGACAACATTTTCACATTCCTTTTTTTCTCAATTCATTTAATAAGTTAATTAAACTTAAGATTCTTTCTCAGATTAAATAAAATTTACATATTTCTGACATGTTCTGTAACGTTTGACACAGAAGAATAATCGGAGAGAATGCTTCCCCCGACTTCCTCCGACCACGACGCTGGCACTTTAACATTGGTACAACAACACAACAGAAGACATTAGTAGGAAATCAAAATATTCAAAACTTTCTTACAAAACAAAAGTCATTTAATTTTTTTTTAAAAAAAATCAATTTTACCAAAATAAGACCGAGGTTTGCTCCCACCCATGATCTCTCCCTCATGAATGATGAGAAAGAAAAAAAGCAGATTCATTTGTAGCACGTTCTGTCCTCAATTTCTGATTTTTTTTTTTTTTGATTGACAACCAAATTAGACCTTTAAGTTTTTCTTTGTGGGTCTATCTAAAAACCGAAGCTTTTTTCCCTCTTTCTTTCTCGAGAAATTAAGATCTAGAGAGAAGGATCATCAACACACACAACACACATAAATGTTACAGGCTTTCTGTGAATTTGAATGAATAGGATCAGCAAAAAGTTGAAAACTTTGACATAAAAATCAAAACTTTGCGACGATGTTGCAGAGAGCTGCGAGTAATGCGTATTCATGGTGGTGGGCGAGTCATATTCGAACCAAACAATCTAAATGGCTCGAACAAAACCTTCAAGGTCTCTCCTTTTTTGCCATCTCCATCTTATATATGTGTTTTGATTGTCTGGTTTATACAAAAAAAGTTGCGATCTTTCTGATCTTTTGAGGGTTTGATATGAAAGGATCTCTGTTTTTATGGATGTGATGATGGATTTACAGATATTGAAGAGAAGGTGCAATATGTGTTGAAGCTATTACAAGAAGATGGGGATTCGTTTGCCAAGCGTGCGGAGATGTATTACAAGAAGAGACCGGAGCTCATTAGCTTTGTTGAAGAATCTTACAGAGCTTATAGAGCTTTGGCTGAGCGTTATGATCATATCTCTACAGAGCTTCAAAACGCTAATACGACGATCGCCTCTGTTTTTCCTGATCAAGTCCCGAACTTTGCTATGGATGATGATGATGACTCCATGTCTAAATTCGCTAAAAGATCGAATACTTCTGGTGCTAATGTCCCCAATGTTCCCAAATTGCCTGTTAAAGACTTGAAGAGCGCGGTTAAAGTGGCTACCAAGAAGCTTCAGCCGAGGAAATCTATGAAGTATACGGGTGGTTCTACGAATGTGGTTGTTAAGAGCTCGGGTTTGAGCAAGCCCGAGGCGATGGGGGAGATTGATAAGTTGCAGAAAGAGATTTTGGCGTTGCAGACGGAGAAGGAGTTTGTCAAGAGCTCTTACGAGATAGGTTTGTCTAAGTATTGGGAGTTTGAAAAGGGTATTAAGGAGAAACAAGAGAGGATCTGTAGTTTGCAGGATGAGTTTGGTGAGAGTGTTGCCATAGAAGACGATGAAGCTCGGAAATTGATGACCGAGACTGCGATTAAGTCATGTCAGGAGAAGCTAGTGGAATTGCAGGAGAAGCAAGAGAGGTCTTATGAAGAAGCTAGAGAAGAGCATGTGAAGATTAAGGAGTCTAAAGAGAAGCTGAAATCTATGGCAAGCCAGTTTCTAGGGGACGAGAGTGTCTTTGCGAAAGACGATGGTGATGAAGTTAGAAGAACGGAGGAGTTGGAGCATGAGATCAAAGAGATGTCTAGGAAGAAGAAAGAGTTGGAATCTGTAAAGGAGAAGATTAGAGAACATTTTGAGTCTGGTGTGAATTCCTCGGACAACGCAACAGAGATGGCTGAGAAAGTCGATGAGCTCGTGAACAAAGTGATTACCTTGGAGAGTGCGGTTTCCTCGCAAACTGCTTTGATACAGAGATTAAGAAATGAGACCAATGGTCTCCAGACACAAATCAGTACTCTTGAAACCGACAAAGCATTGTTAGCAGACGACAAGAGTGATCTGAGGAACAAGCTGAAGGAGATGGAAGAGAAACTCAAGGCATTGCAGGAATTGGACAGAAATGTTTTGGACAAGAGTAGCAATCTGCAGACAGATTTTGATGAAGCTTGTCATAATCTCGATAACCTCTCTGGTGGGAAGCTGCATGATGAGAAGCCAGAGAGCGAGTCTGATAACTTGGTGATGAATATGGAAAAGGAGAAAGAATTGGGAGCTGAAAAGAGGAATTCTGATGTGACTGAAGAGGCAGAGAACCATCAGAAGGAAATGGCTGAAGAGAAGAAAGAAGCACGCGAGAAGAGTGTAAAATTTGAACAGACCCGCGATGCGACAATAGAATCAGAAGATATCATCATCCCTAGTGAAAATCCAGAAACTGTCTTGGAATCTACTGAAAAAGTAGATTCCGATATAGAGAAGCAAGCTGCATCTGACAAAACAGATTCTGTTCTTGATAATGTTTTCGAGAAGCAAGCTGCATCAGATAAGACAGAGTCTGTTCCGGATAATATTTTAGAAAAGCTGATATCTTCTAAAGAATCTGATATCACTTTGAATGGCAAACAACAAGAGGATCAAAAGGAGGAAGGTGAACCAGATTGGAAAGAGATGTTCATGAAGGGAATGGAAAATAGGGAAAAGCATTTGCTTACGGAGTACACTACAATTCTCAGGAACTACAAGGATATGAAGAAAACTTTGGATGAAACAAAAACAAAGATGAAGACAGAGAATGCGACAAAAGATGATGAGATCAAGATACTAAGAGAGAAAATGAGCCTCCTGCAGAAGGGTCTTGGAGACAGTAATGACTTGATGGAAAACCAGATGTCAAACGACGACTATTCCATCGGGTTCATGGCTACAGAAAACGAGAACATGTCTCTGGTTGAGGAACAGTTCAGGTTGAATATTGATGAGCTTTTAGAAGAGAATTTGGATTTCTGGTTACGGTTCAGCACAGCTTTTGGACAGATACAAAGCTACGACACTTCAATCGAAGATCTACAAGCCGAGATATCAAAGCTCGACCAAAGAAAAAAGCAAGATGGAAGCAGCACAGCGAAATATGCCCTGAGATCAGATGTTCGACCACTTTATGTACACTTGAGGGAAATAAACACAGACCTGGGTCTCTGGCTGGAGAAAGGAGCATCCTTGAAAGAGGAACTAAAATCCAGATTCGAGTCTTTGTGTAATATACAAGATGAGATAACAAAAGCCCTGAAATCAAGTGCTGAAGACGATGATTTCAGATTCACGAGTTACCAAGCTGCTAAATTTCAAGGTGAGGTGTTGAACATGAAGCAGGAAAACAACAAAGTGGCAGATGAGTTACAGGCCGGGCTAGATCACATCACCATGCTTCAACTCGAGGTTGACAAGACTCTAGGAAAGCTGAGTGACGAGTTTGCTCTTACAGGTTCAAAGAAATCCGATCTTGATCTCCAGCATTCGGATAGTCGTTCAAGAGTGCCCTTAAGGTCATTCATCTTTGGCTCCAAACAGAAGAGAGCAAAGCCATCCATATTCTCCTGCATGCATCCCTCACTATATAGAAAGATGAAGACTTCTACATCATAGGTAACATTTTACATACTATATGCTACATGCCATCCAGAGAGTTAATTGATTCATATACTGTAATTTATCAGATTCATGGAGGATTTGATTCATTTGTGTTCTTTTTACCTGTATTCCCTGGGGAGATCGACCGGTTTTTATCCCCCATTCCCTTTTCTTTTTGGTTTGCGAGATTGAAACAATAGTGTTGTGTATTGGTTTTTTATATCATTTTTGAGCATTGTAGATTGTTCACAGTTTGTAACTGGTGAAGCAAGAGGAAGGTCTTCAGGCTTTATACATTTTCTTCATCAAAATTTGTATTTACAGAACCATTACAAGAAACAGAGTTTGTAATTTTATGTATTTTTCTCCAAGAATCTTACGAGAAATTCTAGGACTGTAAGAGCATTTATCTCCCAAAGAACCCAAGAATATAATCAGACTGAACATTTCATTCTGAAAGCATTAGAATCATCTAATGCTTTTCAGAGAACAAGTTTCATGAAAATAAACAACAGTTCTGCAACAATGACTATGCTAAGAATCTAAGAGTCATTAGTTCTCAAAAACTCCGTGTAAAATCAGACAGACATTTCACATTTTATTTAGACAGATAAGATATCATATTATTTTTTATTCTGAAATAGTTACACAAGTTGATCTGTATCAGACATCAAGCTTCAAGACAATTTGGCAAGAAAAAAAGAGGTATACTCAACAATTTACTGAAATATTGGAGAGTAAGAAATGTTATGATTTATATACGAGATAGTACTTTTAGGTCTCAAATGAAATTTCGGAGACTACCTTAGCTCCTCTTCCTTTAGCCATGTATAGACCTACATGGTGCATCAATTCCTGACACAAAGAAAAGAAACATAACAGAAAATAAGAAGATGTATCGATTCAAAAGTGGTAACTCACTAGAAAAAGGCTCATTTCAGAAGCATCAAACTTTTCTAATAATACCTGAGGATGAGCCTGAGCCCCTTTGATGTCTTTTGCAACATGCAGAGGAAGGTCAAAAGTAGCACAGCCACGCGAATACACTACCACATCTTTTACCGGAGGAAGAAAACCGTGGTTTCGAGCAGAGAGTGCAGCAGCCACAAAATCAAACACACATATGTCTGTACAGATACCTACAACCAGAATCTTTAAATCCCCAAAACAGAGGGAAGTTCAAGTAAGTTGAATATATGCCTAAAAGCACTGAACTTGTTCAACATAACTAATCAAATCATCAAGAAAAAGAAAAAGAAAAAAACTTACGACTTTGATCTGTGTCTTCTTAACCCAATCAACAAAAACATTAGAACCATCTTTCTCCATAGAACCCACAAACCCATTAACACAATCCTTTCGCCTAAGAGTGGCACAATTCTCACTTTCAAGCCACTGCAGAGCTGATTCATTAACCAAAAGAAGAATTCAAGACAACAGTCTAAACTAACTATAAAATCCTAACAAAGACATTGACAGAGCTTAAGTACCAGGAACAAGTTTAGATTCTTCAGTTCCTATAATACAATGAGGAGGATACGGAACCTCAGGAATATCTGGATGATGAGAATCAATAAACGCAAAAACCGGCCATTTCCGATTACAAAACTCTCTAGCAAGCTTTGCACTTTCCTCTACCATATTCGATATCTGTTCATTATGCTCCGTTGGAGCCTGCATAAATCACAAAGTCAAACAACTTGACTTGAGGGCAATATCACAAACACTTGGAAGACATAAAATCAACACAAAAACATCCAAAGTCACAAACTTTTGGAGAATTTAGATCAAATTGAAAGAGTTTAATTTATAAAACCAAACCATATTGCCGGAGCCAACTGTGCAGAAGCCATTAACAACGTCAACGATGACTAGACCAACGCTCGAGTCTCGATTCAAAACAAGAGATTCGTCTTCATCCACTGGGATCTCCTTCTTCAGATGATCAAGTATCGTTTCATAATTCGCCATATCGATACGAGTCTACAAGAAGAAATTGAGAAAACTCAAAACTGGATCAAACAATTTTCCAAAGTAGAGGAGACATATGAAGCGAGTTGGTTATGTTTTGTTTCCAAGGATAAAAACTATATAAACAGGTTCTAGTGATGGTATCTCAATTGGGGATGTAGCTCATATGGTAGAGCGCTCGCTTCGCATGCGAGAGGCACGGGGTTCGATTCCCCGCATCTCCAAATTTTGTATTTTTTCTCTGTACTGTTTTGTTTTGGGCTTATTATTGTAAATCAGATTATGGGCCTAGCCCGTTATTTTTATTAAATAAGATGTGGGTAATAAAATTTATGTTTACAGTTTTGTCTTACCAACCTAACTTTAATCTCAGCCGTTCATCTTACCTACAACATAGTATGTTTTTTCACAATCCAATGAAGTAAAAGTGTAACACTGTCCTAGGAAAGCAAAATATCCTAGCGATGACAAATAATTTTCTGCTTTCCTACAAAAATAAATAAGAGAAAGTCAAGCGTTGACTATGACAAACTTTTTCTGATGAGAGACTATGACAAACTTTTAATTGAACTTGCTTGCCTGAGTGATAATGACAAACTCAACGTGGCAATCAATATTTCATTGCATGGTTAGGTTTTGGCCACATGGTTCCATACATCTCTATCTTTAGTATACACCACAAATCTTACCTACCTACAATGGGAGATACAATCATACAAAAGTCACAATCAAATAAAATATCTTTCTCTTTCTCCTTTCTATAAAAGAAAGATTTAACTTCTGTTGTCAATATCATGTCACAAACCCAACAATGACAAACTTGAAAGTCAACAACGGTGGAGATGGAACAAAGCTTCACGTGGCCATGTTTCCATGGTTAGCTTTTGGTCATATGGTTCCATACTTTGAGCTCTCTAAGCTCATCGCTCAAAAGGGTCACACCGTCTCTTTCATCTCCACTCCTCGTAACATCGACCGCCTCCTCCCACGCTTGCCTCAGAATCTTTCCTCCGCTATTAACTTCGTCAAGCTCCCGCTTCCCGTCGGCGACAATAAACTCCCGGAGGACGGCGAAGCCACCACCGACGTGCCTTTTGAACTCGTCTCTTACCTTAAAATCGCTTTCGACGGGTTGAAATCTCCGGTGACGGAGTTTCTTGAATCCTCAAAGCCGGATTGGGTTCTTCAAGATTTCGCGGCGTATTGGCTTCCTCCGGTCTCTCGCCGCCTTGGTATCAAGACCGGATTCTTAAGCGCTTTTAACGGCGCGACTCTTGGGATTCTGAAACCGCCGGGGTTTGAGGAGTACCGTACTTGTCCGGCGGATTTTATGAAGCCGCCTAAGTGGGTTCCGTTTGAAACTCCGGTGGCGTTCAAACTATTCGAGTGCCGGTACATTTTCCACGGGTTCATGGCGGAAACCACCGAAGGAAATGTCCCTGACATCCACCGTGTCGGCGGCGTGATCGACGGCTGTGACGCCATCTTCGTACGGAGCTGTTACGAGTATGAAGCAGAGTGGTTAGGTATGATACAAGATCTTCACCGGAAACCGGTTATTCCGGTAGGAGTCTTACCACCTAAACCGGAAGAGAAGTTTGAAGACACCGACACGTGGCTGACTGTAAAAAAATGGTTGGACTCACGGAAAGCTAAGTCCGTTGTTTACGTAGCTTTCGGTTCAGAAGCTAAACCGAGTCAAACGGAGCTGAACGAGATCGCTCTCGGTTTAGAGCTTTCCGGTTTACCGTTCTTTTGGGTGTTAAAGACTCGTCGTGGTTCGTGGGATACCGAACCGACCGAGCTTCCGGAAGGGTTCGAGGAGCGTACGGCAGATAGAGGAATGGTGTGGAGAGGTTGGGTTGAGCAGTTGAGAACACTGAGCCATGAGTCGATCGGTTTGGTTCTGACTCATCCCGGTTGGGGAACGATAATCGAAGCTATCCGGTTTGCTAAACCGATGGCAATGTTGGTATTTGTGTTCGACCAAGGATTGAATGCTAGAGTCATAGAGGAGAAGAAGATTGGGTATATGATCCCTCGGGATGAGACAGAAGGTTTCTTTACTAAAGAAAGTGTTGCAAAGTCACTGAAACTGGTCATGGAGGAAGAGGAAGGGAAGGTTTATAGAGAGAATGTGAAGGAGATGAAGGGAGTGTTTGGAGACATGGATAGACAAGATCTTTATGTGGACTCGTTCTTGGATTATCTTGTTGCTCATCGTTGAATTTGCTCATGAGGTTTTGATCCTATTTGAAAGAACTTGTGTTAGTTAATAAGAATCGAATTTGATGATCAAGTGTTGTAACGATGATCAATGTGTTTTGAAATGGTCTAAGTTTTTGTATAAGTACCTAACCAAGGATGGTCTTAATTTTGTGTGTTTAGGAGCACCCTCTGCGAGAGAGTCCTATCAACAAAAAACTAAAGTTATGCCTTTTAACCAAAAAAAAGGAAAAAAAGAACTAAGGGCATCTGCGAAGGAGAGTTTTTAATGGGGTTTATAGGTTTTTGATGATTTAATTTAAATCAAAATAAATTAATATGGTAAGAATGGGTTGTTAAATTAGGGGTTTAAGAGGCAGTCTCTTAAGGTGATGTGGCTTGTGTTCATTGGGTGTATTTGATTCAATGTGTGATGTCTACAAAGTTTAAGAACTCCACACATAGGTTCACCATATGAAAGAGTAAGAAAAAAACATTAATAAGAGGTTCATAATAATTAATTTAATTCCAAAATTTAATTAAAATTTACCTAAGAATCTCATACATGGGTTCACCTTTGGAGATGGTCTAAAGTTTATAACTGTTAGTCGCTAATATCCATACAAAACCATAACCCTATACTGTATATGTAAAAGATTGTATTCATAAAATGTCCATTTGTTAGAAATATATACACACAATAAACATTTTGCCAAACTAATCAGCGTAAAATATTACATATATAATACTATTTTTATATAACAAAAACTAAAATAGAGATATTGTTTTCCCAAAACTTCTACATTTTCAAGAATGATTATTGAATTTCTTTTACTATTGGTTATATATATGCAAATGGACTAATTATGATAGAAAGATTTAGAAGTTGATTGGTTCTCTCGTAACCTTCTAGAAACACCATATTTGTTTTCTTCTAATTACGATTTAAAATATATATAACGGTTCATTAATTATTTCGTTAGCGATTTGAGGATGCACTATGCCTTTAATGAATAAACACATTTTGCGTTTGCGTTTGCGTTTTGCAATCGCCCAAGTGAACGCTTTTTACAAAATTAAAATCTTATAAGATTGTGACAATCAATCTTTTATCAATCTTTTCCTTTTCTTAAGAAACACACTGATATGAAAATCTCCGCGAAAATCTTCAATGATTTTGAGAGATTGACTTGTTCTCTGCAAAATCAAATCGTGGCTTTTACCTTTTCCTAACTCTTAACTTACAAAAATCAAAACTTTATCGTTCCCGCTTACTTCACCACCGTGACTTTGAGAGCCAAAGAGGCGTAATCACGACGCCGGTAATGAACAAACGCCGTGGAGTAACACCCGCCGTGACGAAACGGCGTCAGGTGATACACGTGTTACCAGACGAGACAGCGATAAGAGTTGTCTGCCACGCTTCAGTAATCGGTGGCATAATTGGTTCGAACGGCTCCGTCGTTTCGCAGCTCCGCCGTGAAACCGGTACCAAAATCCACTGCGAGTCTCCGGTTAACGGCTCCGACCACTGGGTTGTCTTCATCGTTGGTTCAACCGCGGTTAATAAAAGCGTTTTGTTGACTGATAGAGTCGGTGATTTCTCTGGCGGGGAACACGAAGATTGGGTGACGTGTGAGGTCTCCGCTGCTCAGACGGCGTTGATTAGGGTTTTGGAGAGGTCTTGGGTGGTTTTAGCGGCCAAGGATGGTGGCGGAGTTGTTGATGGTGAAGATGAAGAGGCTTGTTGTGGGATTTTGGCTGATCGGAATCAGATTGGTGCTGTTTTGGGTTTGGGTGGGAAGAATGTGGAGTGGATGAGGAGAGAATCTGGTGCTATGATTAGGATTTTGCCTCCTCCTGTTTGTGGTACTAACACTGATGAACTCATTCAGGTGACTTCTTTGTTCTCTCTTTGATCAGTTTGGAGTTTTTGTTAGGGTAACACATAAAGTTAGAGACTTTAGATAGAAAAAAACGAGAAAGTTGATAAATTTGTGAGTTCAGGTAAGTTCTTTGTTGTCTGATCAATTAGGGTAAAACAAAAAGTTAAAGTCTTTAGGTAGAAAATATGAAAAAGTTGATAAATTTGTTTTGGTATTTTTGGTTTTTGATTTGTGAATGTCACTTCTTTGTGTATTAGATTACTGGTGATGTGTTGGCTGTGAAGAAGGCACTTGTTATGGTATCAAATTGTCTTCAGAATACTCCACCTCTCAACGGGTATCCACCGCCACTTTGCATCAAAGCTTACGAGTCATCTACTGATGGAAACACGGAGGATCCGCGTTCTGAGCTTTTCTCAAACCTGCATTTGCCTAATGCTTCAGAAACTGCTGCGTCGAGTCAACATTTACCATCAGCATATGAGGAAGGAAACATGTTTGACGATTCAAAAAATACAGAACGCAAAGTTGTGTTCAAGATGATTTACTCGAGTGTTGCAGCTGGAGGCATTATTGGGAAACAAGGAACAATTATCAGAGTTCTGCAGAATGAATCAGGTGCCTCTATTTCAATTGGAGCTCCTTTAAAAGTATCTGGTGAACGAGTTGTTACCATTTCCGCACGTGAGGTATAGGTTTTACCCTCCTGCTCGCTGCTACGTGCTAACCTGAGTTTCTTCGTTGATTAGTCACATTTGGTTTGTTTTGTTTGTTTAGAACCTCGGGTCAGGGTACTCTCATGCACAAAATGCTCTGGCTCTTGTCTTTGCAAGATCTATTGAGATTGATGTTGAGAAAGGTCTGCGTCCGGGATTGCACAAAGGTGCTTTGGTGAAAGCTAAGTTATTGGTACCATCACAGTTTGCTAATAGCTTAATGGCAAACAGAAACAGAGAAGCATTCATAGCAACTGGTGCTGATGTGCACATTCCAGTAGGCGACCAGATTTTAGAGAGGATCTCAGAAAATGAAGTGGTGATTGAGGTAAGTGCATGTTTTCTTGTAATAAGTCATGAGTGTAAGCTTGTTTCCCTTATAGATGCGAAAAAGTTGTGCAATAAACCGTGATTTGCTCCTTTTGATTCTCTAATTGTTTTTAGATCAAGGGAGAGTATAGTCATGTACAGAAGGCCTTGACCCATATTTCCTCTAAGCTACGTGAAAACCTATTGCCAAAGAAGGTACTCGGAGAAAGGAGAGCTGGAGTAAGTAATCCATATGAAAATGCAGGAACAAGCGATACATCTAATCTGCAACCATCACAACAAGTAAGTGTGTTTCTTTACTCCAAGCTAGACTAGAATTTAATTGCTTCTATCTAATTCAACAAAAAATGCAGAACGCAAGCAGAGGTGAGTCTCTCTCGGTATCAGATGGTGAACAAGAGTTGAAGCTGGCCAGAAGCGGTGCAATGAAATCAGTTGATCCTGTAATGCAAACTGAGGTCCTTAAAGTGGTGGATAAAGGCAAAGGCTTTACACTTCAACAAATTTTGCTGGAGGATGACTTGACACAGGGAATAAAACAGGATCAAATTTCTAGCAACGGAGATGCCTATTTTTCACAACCACGGTTTGTATTTTGCCACGAACAATGGATCCATTTGGTTAACAATATTCTCGGTGAAATAATGCAGAGTTGGTTTATGTTTTGAAGCAGAATTAAAGGTGTAGCTTTGAGAAAAGTTACCTTGGAGTTAGTTGTCGAGAAAGATGCTCTTGGTTCACTCTATGGCAGAGATGGCACCGGTCTGGATAATCTAGGACAGGTACATAAATCATACCTTCTCTTAATATATCCCCCTTTAGATGCTAGACAATGAAGTTTGATGGGGGTTCTTGCAAACCAATAGATTTCAGGAGCTAGAGTAGATGTGAAGGACCCTACCGGAGTTGAAGCAACGGTCTTAATCTGTGGGAATCCTGAGCAAACCCGCACAGCGATGTCTTTGATCGAGTCAATCCTTGCTGATCAATGAGACTGCCTTTTGCAACCTTCGGATGTTTAGTTTTTGTGTTAGTCAAGCTCATATATTTCTAGTTGTTTTCTAACTTTGCTTCATAATGCCACATTTGATGCTATATATTTGTGGTACATGTCATCTTTTTATTTTTAGTTATTCTTTTTACCATTTTTAACTATTAAGTTTAAAATATTATGTCAATATTAATTCTAAATAACCATAACTAGTTACCAATTAAAATGAAATTATTATGAGTAATATTATTTGGGATCCAAGATTTAATACACTTGAAATCTATTTCTAAATCCAATATATATATTTTTAATCTAAAGTTTATTTGCCAAAAAATGTAAAGACAGATTATTTTATAGTAAAATCTCATATTGTATAATTAAAACATCTACTTCACACAATTGTCTTATCTTAACCGTAATTATGAAATACACATTTCAATGTTTTTGTAGCGATTACAAATTAGTTAAGTACAGTAAAACCTTTATAAATTAATGTCAGGACCGTGAAAATCTATTAATTTAGTTTATGTATTAATTTATCAATAAAATACTAATAATGAATTAATAGTGAGATTTCCTAATTAATCTTTAAAAAAAATATACACATGGAAAATAAAAGTAATCATTATAACCACTATTTTCTTAGACAACTACGAGAAAAAAAATCATCATGCATTGAATAAAACATTATAAAATTTTGATACATGAAATGTATTAAAATTGAATTTTAAAACTTAGTAATAAATAACAACAAAATAGTCATATTTCACCAAATTTCTCTTAAATTTTATGTATATAGACATATATTAATAATTTTATATAATTATTAATTTATAGTATTTTTGGGACAATATATTTACAAAAAAATTTCAAAAAAATTATTATCTTATTATTTTATCGAAATGTGTCTAAAATTATATTGGTTCAACTTGAGAACGAAATTTTTAATTAATTTATGGAATATTAATTTATAAAGATTTTAACTCAAAAAGCTGGTCCATGTCATTTACCAATACCGGTTTACGTTATCATCTTACCGGTCTGATTTTGTTCGATTTGGGTTAAAGTTATTAATACAGACTGTGGCCAATGTTGAAGAGGTAAAGAGGCCCATGTAAATTAATTGAGGTTCATCTTTTCTAAGAAAAATACTTGGGTTCACTCCTAGTGGTGAACCTACATATTCACCTCCATTTTTAGTTTAACCAATAATATTAGAGTAATATGTTACGTCATATTATATTTAAAAAATAAATCAAAACTAAAACCAGTAAAAATAAAACAAATAAGGAAACAAAATCTGCAGACTTTTTATTAAAAAAATATATGCCGGTTTGGGTTTATAAAAAACGGATTAGAGTTTATATTTCTCAATTAAACAAAATTATATGTCAATTTGGGTTTAGAAAGGAAAACAAGGGTTTAATTTTTATAAATAAAAAGTAATTATATTTTGGTGTGGCTTTATAAATAAACATTAGGGTTTAGATTTTACAATAAGCGAAACAATTTTTTGGTTTGGGTTTATAAAAGATAACTAGGGTTTAGATGTTATAATTAAACGAAATTATACACCGGTTTGGGTTTATAAAGGAGGATTCAGGTTTAGATTTTACATAACACAAAATTATATAGAGATATATCAGTTTGAATTTATAAAAAGTGGTTAGGGTTTAGATTTTACAACTAAAACAAAATTATATATCGGTTTACGTTTATAAAAAAGCTAGTTATATGTATACATATTTTGTTTCTATAATTTTTTAATATTTAATTTTAAATAAAATATAATATGATATATTACTATAATCTTATTGGTTAAACTAAGATGAGGTAAAAATACGTAGGTTCACATGCTCCTTTTCTAAACGGTAACACTAAAAATCTTAACGGTCGTCTTCTTCATAAGATTCAAATTTTAAAAAACAGAAACGCAGAAAAGGAAAATCAAATATTCCTTTTAGTCACTCACGCTCTTATCTCTCTTTCTCGTTCTCTCTCGTTATCTTTAAGCTTTTTTCAATTTCGTGATCCACGAAACAGAGAGAAACAATTTTAGTTTTTTTCGGATTTTATTTTCTGGGATTATTACAAGAAAAATCGATTTCTTCAATGGAAGATGTTCAGATCGACGCTACAGTTCCGGTGGATCCAGGAGCCATCACGAAAATTTGTTCACCGGAGATTCCTTATTCCCAATTCGTTAATGATGCAACTGAGAATTTAGAGATCGGAGATACTTCCGTCGATGACTGTGAAGATTCTTTGGGCGATTCCATGGTGTGCGATCCTAATTCAAGACTCGTCCCTACTGGTTTCACTAGACCTAATAGTACAGGTTCGATTCCCTTCTCTATCTCTCTCGATTTCGATTTCAGAGATCCTAATTTCCTAGGGTTTTGGATCTGATTCTTTTACCCAATTACTTGTCAAATCCCTAGGGTTTTTAATTGATTTTGTGCAATTTCGCTTCTAAATTTAGCAGATGAGACTATTATGTTCATAAACGCTGGAGGAGATGATGATGCAAAGGTGTTAGATTCTGAATTGAATATCCTCAAAGACGCTTATTTCGAAGGAGGGGATGTGATGAGGACTGAGGAGTCTATAGTTGAAGCTGGAGACTTTCCGTTCCTTTATCAATCAGCACGTGTTGGCAACTTTTGCTACCGGTTAAACAATCTTGTTCCTGGAGAGTACTTGATCGATTTCCATTTCGCGGAGATTATCAACACCAATGGACCTAAAGGGATAAGGGTGTTCAATGTCTATGTTCAAGATGAGAAGGCAAGTAGAACCTTTACTGGAACGTTAGTGTTTAAAATGTTGTAAGAATGTTGTATGAAGGCTGAGGGAAATGCTTTTGTTTATGTTCACAGGTGTTAGCTGAATTCGATATTTTCTCGGTTGTTGGTGCAAACAGGCCACTTCTGTTGGTTGATTTAAGGGTCATGGTAATGGATGATGGATTGATTAGGGTAAAGTTTGAAGGAATCAATGGAAGTCCAGTGGTTTGTGGGATATGTCTGAGGAAAGCGCCAAAGGTTTCAGGTAATGGCTCTTCTATTGTGCTTGGTTTTATTATGATTTTAACTAGTTAAGGGAATCTCAAAGTTTCAGTTTCCTTCTCATTCGTTGCATTACTTTACAGTTCCAAGGACATCACAAGACTATATTAAGTGTGAGAATTGTGCTACCGAAATAGAGATTTCTCCCAAACGGGTACTGTTTAACTAGCTTGCTGGCTCTTATTTCCTAAAAAACAGTTTGTGTTATGGATTGATTACCTGAGAGTCTTCTTCTTTATGTTGATATTTGAGCAGAAGAGACTTATGCGAGCCAAAGCTCATGAAAAGTATGAGAAGAAGATAGCAGAGCTTTCTGAACGATATGAACATAAGACAAATGAGTGCCACGAAGCATGGATGTCACTGACCTCTGCCAATGAGCAACTAGAGAAAGTGTTGATGGAACTTGACAATAAGATGTATGAGGCACGCTCTCTAGGTAATGCACATTGCACAACTTGGCATATCTGACATGTGGGTGAAAGTGGGAAATTCCCATCAATTTCAATCCAAGTTTGTTACTGTTATATCTTTTCTTTGATGGAGGTTTTCTTGCTTTTGATTCGGTGCTTACTTGAAACAGACCAAACTGTGGTAACACAAGCTGATTGTTTGAAGAGTATCACTAGCAAGTATGAGATTGACAAAAGACATTGGGCCACTGCACTTGATGCTCTACAGGAGAAAATAGAGGTAGCCGTGTATTTCCTTAAATGCTGTTGAATCAGAGTGTCACTGCAATACACATTTTTGAAAAAGATTCTCTTGTGGAATTTATGGAACTGTTTCTATGCAGATAATGAAAAGGGAACAATCGCAGCTATCACATGAAGCACATGAATGCGTGGAAGGGATCCCGGAATTGTATAAAATGGTTGATGGAGTTCAGGCCCTCGGTGAGTTCTTGAAAGTTTATAATTGAAAAGTGTTAAAGCAGTCAAGATGTAAAGCTCCCCCAGAGATGGGATTTATAGAGGTATTTCGTTGAACTAACATATCAACTTGTAAAAACAGTTTCTCAATGTGAGGATCTCAAGCAGAAATACAGTGAAGAGCAAGCAAAGCGAAAGGAGCTGTACAATCATATACAAGAGACCAAAGGCAAGGATTCAAATATTTTTAATTTGATTTTCTTTAGCTTTTTTACATCATACAAGTTACTGATACCATCACTATATCAGGCAATATTAGGGTTTTTTGTCGTTGCCGTCCTCTGAATAAGGATGAGACATCAACTAAGTCTGCCACAATTGTTGACTTTGATGGAGCAAAAGATGGAGAACTTGGTATTATTACAGGAAATAATTCCAAGAAAAGTTTCAAGTTTGACAGAGTCTATACACCGAAAGATGGTCAAGGTAGTTTAGTATGTCATGGTTAAGTTAGATCATCAAGTATTTATAACACTAACAATTAACGAAGTTTATATCTTGATCTTGCAGTTGATGTCTTCGCCGATGCTTCTCCAATGGTTGTCTCAGTGCTAGACGGCTACAATGTCTGTATTTTTGCATACGGGCAAACGGGAACAGGAAAGACGTTTACAATGGAAGGTACTCCACAGAACAGGGGTGTCAACTATAGAACCGTCGAGCAATTATTTGAAGTTGCAAGAGAAAGGAGAGAGACAATTACATATAATATATCGGTTAGTGTCCTGGAGGTCTATAATGAACAGATAAGAGACTTGCTGGCAACATCTCCAGCATCAAAAAAGTAAGAACTCTTTACATCATTAAATCCAAACCACAGGCATTGAAACAGAAACTCTCTACAGAGCTTGATTAAATATTTTTTCGATTTTACTACCAAGGTTGGAGATAAAACAATCCTCTGACGGATCCCATCAAGTTCCTGGATTAATAGAAGCAAATGTGGAAAATATAAATGAGGTATGGAATGTGCTTCAGGCTGGGAGCAATGCAAGAGCTGTTGGATCCAATAATGTGAATGAGCATAGCAGCCGTTCTCACTGGTATCTTGGGATATATGCCTCTCTCATCTTGTTTGAATGTTTGCCTTTCCCACATTTAATATCACATTATGAGGGTTGTTTAATATAGTAAGTTATTTTGCAGCATGCTCTCTATAATGGTCAAAGCAAAGAACCTGATGAATGGTGATTGTACAAAAAGCAAGCTTTGGCTTGTAGATTTAGCCGGAAGTGAGAGGTTGGCGAAGACTGATGTGCAAGGTGAGCGTCTGAAGGAAGCACAGAACATCAATAGGTCACTTTCAGCTCTCGGGGATGTGATTTATGCATTGGCAACAAAGAGTAGTCATATTCCATACAGGTTAGTCTAATAATTTGCATAATTATCTCTCTCCATCTCTGTGTGAGTTTTATACCTTGACTGCTTTAACACTTTCCAATTAATAAACTTTCAGGAACTCAAAATTGACACATTTGCTTCAAGACTCACTTGGTAAGAACATGACCTTTTCTTAAGTACCAATCGGTAATTAACTGTGTCTTTTGTAAACTGGTGTGTATTTGAAATTGGTGTAGGAGGAGATTCAAAGACACTGATGTTTGTGCAAATCAGTCCCTCTGAGCATGATGTTAGTGAAACTCTAAGTTCACTTAACTTTGCAACTCGTGTAAGAGGGGTTGAGTTGGGTCCTGCGAGGAGACAACTTGATACCGGTGAACTTCAGAAGATGAAAGCAATGGTATGGCTTCTGCAAGTTCTTTTTTTCTTCCTGGATTGTGTCTTAGCTATTCCTTATTTCTTCGTATATCACTCCTAAAGGTGGAGAAAGCAAGGCAAGAAAGCCGATCTAAAGATGAATCCATAAAGAAATTGGAAGAGAACATACAGAGCCTAGAAGGTAAGAACAAAGGAAGAGACCACTCATACAGAAGTCTCCAGGAAAAGAACAAAGAACTTGAGACCCAGCTTGATTTACTGAATAGCCAATCAGAAAAACAAAACGCTCAACTCCAAGAAAGACTAAAGAGCAGAGATGATATTTGCAGCAATCTCCAGCAAAAGGTTTGTTCTCTTAGTTTACTTCTGCTTAACATATTCTCTGTTACCATTTTATGGCTGAGACTGACAGTTAACATATCCCCATTAAAGGTTAAGGAGCTAGAGTATAAGCTTCGGGAGAGACACCAATCAGATTCTGCAGCCTACCACCAGAAGGTTGCTTGAAATCAATACTGACTGTTACTTAACTCTCTTAATGTTTTGTTGAGTGTTACCAAACTTAAAATAATCCCTGCAGGCTAAGGATCTTGAGAACAAGTTGAAAGAATCTGAGGGAAACTCCCTTGTGTGGCAGCAAAAGGTTAAATATTTTGAGAATAAGTTGAAGGAGTCTGAAGGCAACTCACTTGTGTGGCAACAGAAGGTTAGGAGGAGGACTGATGCAATCTCAAACTTTTCATCTTTTATTTGAAAATTTTGCCATTTCAATTTTTCTATTCGATATGGTGTCCCCAGATTAAAGAGTTGGAGATAAAACACAAAGCGGAGCAAAGCCAAGAAGCAGTGTTACTACGACAGAAGGTTCGTTTCATGGATTATCTCAGGATATTTAAGCTTCTGGTTCCCCATATCACCAGAGACAGAATGTTAAAACGGTTGAGTTTTTTTTGTTGTTGTTGCAGATTAAAGAACTTGAAATGAGGCTAAAGGAGCAAGAGCAGCATATACAACAAATGGCAACAACTAGAGAATTCCCAGATGTTGCAAATGCTACTCCTAATGAAGTGAGAACTTGCTTCAAAGACGATAACTTCGAGAAAGAGAATATGGAATCCAACAACAACATCCTGAGAACATCAAACCGTCTCAAGAATAAAAGGCCTGATTCATTAAATCTCAATGAGATGACTAGAAAGAAGAGAGCCTCGAGAAGCGGCGAAACAGAGAACAACGGTGATGATCCTCATATGAAGGAGAAACGGATCAGGAAATCAGACCCACCCAAGGTTCTTCTCTCCAGAGTAGTCAGACCAACAAGACCAGTTTCTGGTTCATCAAACCCAGTCCCTGTGGCTCACAAGAGAGTTATCAAAAGAGAACAACAAGATGTTCCGGTCGGAAAAGAGAGAGACCCCAAGAAGAAGATCTGGTCAAGATAGATATAAACAACTAAAGAGAGCATAGAGAAATTCTTAATCTCTTGCGATTCTCTATAGTCTACTTGATTCTATGTATGATTCAGACTTCAGAGGCATGTCATTCAGAACAACATAATATATAATTATTCTTAGTATTATTATATTAATCCAAGTGACACGAGCACATTAATAATGATAGAGAGTGACATTGTACTCAACAATAGCATCACCATTGGTCAAGTTAACAGAGTATGTATTGAGTAGAGCAACTCCTCTAGCCATCCTAAACCTTCCTCGACCTCCAACAACAGCGACCTCCCTCTCCTTGTCCATTATCGTATTCCTCGAAAACACGGCGAAGGAACTGCCATTAAACTTGCCTGAGGTGAATCCGAAGTCGATGTACATTGTCAAAGTTGGGACATGTTGTCCAGAGGAAACATACATCCCTCTAGCGTTCCCGATCATCTCAGATTTCGGGTCAGGTCCTACGGTAAGAGGGTCATCAGCGGCTAAAAGAGAGCCGAAGGGTGACGGAGCAGAGCTGTTGTGTCCTCCGGACTTGGCAATGAGGACAGCTGATGGGTCTGGTCCTCCGAGAGTGTCGTGAAAGAAGAAATGGAGATTTGTGACCACTTCTTGTTTCGGTGTGTATGGACGAGTGTTTGAGTAGTAGTCACCCAGAGCAAAGGTGATGCAGAGATGAAGACTGAACGCAACTATTCCTATTCTCTTCTCCATTCTCTCTATCTTTTAGTGCCTTTCGTTTTACATGTAATGTTAATACTCCCAAGTCCCAACGCTTCTTTTATAAATGATTTTTTTTGTGGTTTCTCACAAATCTATCCAAAATTAGTTAGAATTTTATTGATTTCAACTATTTATATTATGCAGCTTGTTTTCTTATTGGTTAATATTGTGTAAAAGTGGCTCTTAAATAATCTTTTGGTTTAAATATAAAAAAATAAAAATAAAAAATTTCTTTATCTGTATGCACAATATATCTTAAAAAATCATCTATATAAAAACGGAATGAGTAGTATATAAGTGGGAACAATGATTATAGATGGTCTAGAAGATACTAACTCAATAAGCCAGATTTTGGACAGATGTGAAATCAAATCCTTTATTCATTTGTTTCCATATGTGGTATGTTTTACATTAGCTAGTAAATGTCACACTACCAACTCTAAGATTGCTAATTACTTTAGGGGATTTGTTAAATTAATTATTTAGTTGAAAATTTTAAAAAATTAATATCACTTACCTAAACTATTCTTTTATTGATAATTTAGTTAAAAATCTTCAAAATAAATTGAGTGATACTTTAGAAAATTTCGTTAAAATTATAGTTTATGGAGTTGGTAGAGAGTAGATTACAGTAGGTGAAGAAGAGGACATGACAGTTCTAAAGACTAAAGTACTTTACTGCTTTACTGCTTTACTTCTTTACTGCTTTACCAACAAAAGCACAACACAAATCATATAACGTTAAATTGGTTCAATTCTACATACATACACATGCATCAAACAAAAATGCACAACACAAATCATATAACGTTAAATTGGTTTTATTATATATCATGCACACATCCTTCATATTACATTCAAATAAATAAAATAAAGCTAACTCTAATTACAAAGAACATATCTAATTAACCTAACTCTAATTTCAAGTTCTTAAAGGACTTTCAAGACGAATATAATCATACATGATACCTTGAAACGGTGTTAAACTTCTCGTTTGAGTTAAATATATCGTATTATCACCAATGTTTAGCAAACCTCCCGCAACGTCGATACTATACAATCTATATAAACCATGTATTCCATGTCTCGCGATCGCATTGTCTTTTCCGATGTAACCCGACATGAAAATATGGTCGGATTTCGGATCGTTGATCCGGATTTGTAGTTCCGAATCCGCGGCTGCGGCTAGAGCTATTCTGAGCGTGTAGAGTCCGACTTGGTTCACGTTTTTAAGGTTGAATATGATTTGCCATGTCGTTGGTTGGTATGTATCGTTTCCAACGTTTCTGTATAGTTAAATGTAAAAAGATTAGATAAAATTTTAATATAAGCATTGTAATACAAATTGTTATGTGTATTTTTTCACCTGGTGACATGTGCAAAGAACCAATCTCTTGTATAATCACTCACACCGACTGTGTACACAAGATCGTTTTGAGGGTATAAATCTGCGTAACGTTCCCATAATCCATATTGCCTAAACCTGCGATAGTTAAAATATTAACAAAAACTATGAAATAACAAAACCAAAACAAAAAATGAAGAATGTAACGATCCTCTAAGTTATTATATAAACCGAACCATAACCAAACTCAAAACTAAGTCGAATCAAACTAAAGTACTAACCTGTCTTGAAGTGGGTTGACATAAAGCTTATTCATCAATGTCGGGTAAGGATCCGGTATATAGAATTCTCCGGCGGTTCGGTCCGGTACACCGATCTCCCAAATCGTTGGACCATTTCTTGGTGGTTCATACACTATAGGACCTACATCCATCACACTACCTATATATACACCCCCAAAAAAAAAAAAAAAACGTAAACACAAACACATAATCATATAATTGGAACCAAAGAGCATGATTCTCTAATCATGATCTATATATGTGTTTCTAAGATATAGGCCTAAACAAAACATTCTTAATTGATTCGATATCACTTATATAACTAGTGAACTGTGAGATCAAAGCATCCTTCTCTATTGCTATGATCAAAATGGGATTTAAAATACGTGGTATATGAGTGTGTGTATACCTGGCGTGATGGTAATGTTTTGCTCATATTTATAGTCTCCAATGAAACCAAAACCCCATGCGTAGAGACTATAATTGCCTTCTCTCACATTCTCTATTATGAATCTCCCTTTTCTGTCAGCTTTCGTCCAAAATTGATACCCCTTTTTGTCACACAAATAAAATTAAAATTAATATAGACTATACAAAAATCAACATAAAAGAGGTGTCACGCTCATATAATACAATGTATAAAGTATGAGTATAGATTTATTTGTATACCTTGGATTCGGTTTGCCATGAACCGGCTTCACCAATTGGTGCCAAACCAACAAAAGCAAATTTCCCATATATCCTTAATCTTGACACGTACCTACAATATTGTATATAATCCAAAGCAAACTAAGAACTCTTAAAACAATGGTCAAGAAAAAAGAACAATTATGTTTTTATTAAAGATAGAAAATATAAACGTCTTATATTACCTGTCTTTGATAAGGAATTGGCCTTCGATAGTGCCTCTTTGATGGCGAAGAGGATAATCTTCTGAAGTTACAAAATCATAAGGCCAGCTTTTGACCTCTGCAGCCATCTGAAAAGTTACAAAATCACAAGTTTCGGATAAGAAAATTTCGTATATTTTACACAATACAATACAATAGAGTGATCCACGAACAAAACTAAAGAACCTGTCGTTTAGCATCTTTCCATAGACGAAGAGTGGAGTCTTTGGGAGAAACAGAGTTGAGATAAGCCAAGACAGGACCAAACACTTTCTTCCATGGTTCTCCATTTCTATAGTCCATTCTCATCTCTTTCCCTGCGTAATGTGTGCTCGTGAACATCTACAAAAATATTATTAAATTTTATTAACAATTTAAAAAAATTATTATTATGTAATCAATAAAAATGTATGATAAATGGACTCACGGAGAGGGTGATGGGTCCTGCATGAGAGGTGAGGTCTTGCTTGATAGGG
Organism: Capsella rubella; assembly: GCF_000375325.1. Taxonomy (NCBI): domain Eukaryota; kingdom Viridiplantae; phylum Streptophyta; class Magnoliopsida; order Brassicales; family Brassicaceae; genus Capsella; species Capsella rubella. Next base: position 682,338 of record NW_006238920.1, read on the forward strand.
CCACCAAGACGGAACTCATCGCTCGGAGTTATCATCCAAAACCCAACCGGAGGGTCCGATGAGATCCAACCATGCACATTGTTGTCTTTGTCTTCCATTGAGTACATATACTTATCGTCTACCTGCATGCGTCACACCACCATATATATATAATTCTCTCATATCTTCTAATGCAACATTTTATTTTTTTAAAAACAATTGTCTACATTGTACGTTATAGTGTATATTAATCTTTTGTACCTCTCCTTTGAACATAGGGTTCTTTGGATTTGTCAAAAGAACAGCTTCTTTGTAACCTAATTGCTTAGCATTGTCTCGATCCGCCATCGATGGCATGCTTCTCTGCCTATCATCCGATAACGCCATGAACTCAAATCTGAAATTTGCATCCGAAAGGTACAAAACAATTCACTAATTAATGAACTAAGCTAAAATTGTTATTTCTAAGTGTATAAATGTGTACTTAAATTAGTGGAAAAAATGGATAGTTACGTACTTTTTTGGGTTGAGTTTGAAGACGATCCTGATTTGGTCCATGTCCACGTCGGGCCAACCTTCTAACCTCTCCAAGATACCGTACATGTATATTCCGGAGACACCACTTCGAATAATGTATCTTTAACAAAATATGCATTTGATTACTTTGGAGATTATATACATAAATATATCTTTATTATAACGATGATCTACGTACGTACCTTTTATCTACGTTAAGGGGGACTAAGGAGCCACGTTTGGAGATAGTCCACGTTCTTGTAAATGAAATTTCAACTTGTTCTTCATTCTGAGTTATGATTTCAAATTTACTTCCTTCTAATCTACGAAATACACACACACAGAAACATATTAAGTGAAAATATAAATTTATCGAATTATTAGGTTAACAAAACTATAATCTATATTATATTGTCTAAGAATGGTCCTCACGTGAAGCATAAAAATTTATAAAAATTTCTGCGAAATATATATCAACAAAATAAGACGAGGAAAGTCTATGGAAAACTCACTTGTCAATTTCCAATTTCTTGTGCGGCTCATACCAGGTAACGTCCCAATACCTATTTCCATAACAATACAAACAACAAAAATGCAATTACTAAAAAGTTGTATGCATTCGTATGTAATTATTTTGTTTTCTTAATGTAACATGTTCCAAACGTATAAAGAAGTTGTGTTTACAAACTCTATTATGTTGAAGGAATAAAAGAATATTACCCTCGATCCTCAATTTCGTCGTCCAACACATTATCGATACCATGGTATCTTATCCCAGTTATTAAGCCTTGTGGATTCGAGAAAGTAACTTGAATAATACCATTATCAATTACCACCTGATTAAAACCAACAAAAGAATTATTATATCGTAGTATATGATATGGTATATAAATGTAATAAGAAGTGTGGAACAACTCTTACCTTGTCATGACTAACTCTCCTTAGCTGAACTGTTAAGGCAGGTGGTATGTTTTGTCCAGGATTTGTGATGTTAAGTTTGTTTCTGTAATAAACGAAAAAATTGTAGCAAAAACATAAATCAATTAGTCCAAATCCTAGAGAGGGTTAAGTAATTTTGGATTAGAAAATATTCATGATTTTATTTAAAACATAAATATTACTACAACTTAATCTGTCTAATTAGGGTAGATTAAATGAAAATCAAAATTTAGTTTATGGTACGAACTCCACTATGAATATGAATGGTCAAATTAGTTGAAGTCTTTGAAGAGTGTAGAAGACGAAAAGAATAATTCCAATAGAGGGAACACAAATATCCATCATGGTATTAAAAGGCATAAAGAACATAAAGTACATATACATATATTAAACAAACAATATATATATTTTTATACTCCAAAAACACCAAAAATATTCGTATTATGTGTGAGAGAATTGAGAAGAAGACAAGTAGTTCAAAGAAAATAAAATAAAAAAAAAGACAAGTAGGTTTTGAGCCGAAAGGTATAAAAAGCAATGCACTATTTTTTCTAAGGTTTTGTAATTAAAAAAACAAAAAGAGATTAAGGTTTACGATTAGTGTTAAGATTAAGAGTTAAGACCAATTCCATTAATTAAATAAATATTCCTTGTCGTTTAACGTTAGTAACTTTTTGACACACGTCTCTTGACAATCTTCGGTTTCGAGATTCTCTCTCAGATATTTTTCGTACGTTATAAACTTTGAATGTTTTGCTATATGTATTTTTTCTTCTTTTTTTTTCTGACAATTTCTATCTATATAATTACGTGCATTGTGTTCTAAATATAAAACCCAAAATTAAAGAAAGTAGTCAAGCAGTGTCATTACCAACGAAACGTCAAATCAATGTATGTTTTGGTAAAGCATTTGTTATATATTCAACGAAACCAAAACAAAATAAATTAAGAGAATATTCTTTTGTCAAAATAAAATAAAAGTTAAAGAATACAATATAGGTTATACATAATTACTTCAAGATCGAAGATTTAATATGGAAATGGAATCAACGAAAATTTCGCTCTCATTTAATTATATTAGCCAAAATTTAGGCTAAAACATTAATTACACATATTTAAGGCTTTGTATTTTATAACATCTTCATAAAACTTTTTTAAAAGACAAGACAGGATTACAAAAAATAGTACACCAGATTCTGATGAAAAAAGTTAAGAACGTCTCTCTATCTCTCTCTCTCTCTCTCTACTTGTTCCTTTCAGTACGTTTTGACATGTGAACTTGTAAATTTTTTAAAGCTTGTGATATCAATGTTTTTGCATTAGAAAACAAAACTAAGGTTTCTTTTATTTTTCTTGGTCACCACAAAACTAAAGGTTTAAAAAACAAGAAAACAAATAAAGTAAAAACAAAACCCGACCCGACACAAAAAACAGAGATGGGTTAAGAGAGAAACAAAAAAACATACCGTGAGTTCTGACAATGAACACTTTGAAGAAGAAGAAGATGTAGAAGAACTTGGACGATGACCCGACCCGGCTTATTCGCCGGAGCTCCGATCTTCATCTTCTCCGCCACAATTCACTAAACTTCCGACATAGAAACCAAACGTTAATGCAGAGACTATGTGTGTATATATATATAGACACAAGTATTGAGAAAACGTTATTTAAGGGTTTAACTTAAAAATGGGTTAAAATTATAATTAAAAAACAAATTAAAGAACAATGAAAAGTAATTTTAAGTGTACCTTTAAGAATTTTTTCTTGTGAGTTTGGGTTTTCTTGAGGAAGATAAAAATTTATTTGGAGGAATGCAGAAGAAGAAAGTAAAGCTTTTCTTTTAACCTGTGAAGAAGGTAATGTCTCTCTCTCTCTCTTCTCTCTTCTCTCTTCTCTTTTCTCTCTTCTCTCTAAACTTCACTGATTATTCTTTTTTTTTTTTTATGAGTTCTCACAATAATAATCATAGGATTAGAATCTTTAAGAAGCTTTTTATATATATGTAGAAATGTGTGTATGTGTATTATGTATATGTAAATGTGTACGCGTACGTAATTGATCTACACCAATCTCTAATGTTGCAGGTGTGACTTTTTTGCTGCCTAACCTTTTCATCTTTTTCCGAAGAAAGAAAAACAAAAATAAAGAAGAGAAATATCATATTAATTTAATAGTTTTTGTTTTTCAACTGAAGAAATTAAATACTTATTCTTAATCCATTAAGTACGCTAACTAATACATTCATCACATAAATAATAACATATACTATATGCTCTACATTTATTAATAATATTACAACTTTTAAAATTCGGATTTAATGAAAAAAAAATAAAAAGAAAGAAAAAATAAGAAGTTTATAAATTCTCTAGCTACTACATTTAGGAAAATAAGGTACATTAATAATTACTATTAATTTAATGAACATGGTTTCCAAAGAGACAGTACAGAACTTTGATCCATCCTTAAGAACGAACGATTAACATTTACCAATTAAATAAGTAATAAGTACTTTTTTACATTTCATATTGAAATTTGTCAAATTGAGCAATACCTCATTGTCCCCATGCGCAAAAAGTTTTTTGCATCTTGTGTTGTCGTTTCTATGATGATAATTATGCTTATGAAACTTGTTGACACCTCTTTGTCTATAATTTGTTGTAAAGTTTCATTTATATGTTTTTTGGCATTTTTTTTTGAATAATAAAAAAGTTCTGGACGAAATCTATATATTCCCTTAAATCCGAGACCATAGCATGTTATGGTCTCGTTCCAAGCACTTTTCGAACCGGCGACTTCTAAATTTTTGTTGGCATTTTATTTACTCACAATTTACTTTAACGTTGTTAAATTATAAACTTGAAAGTAAAATTTACCCCAAAAAAATGATTAAAGTATATTATATTTACATATATACAAAAAGGCTGCCAAAATATATATTAACAAAAGCTGTTTTTTATTGACATTTAATGGAAATATCCAAGAAATGGCTGCCAAAAAACTACGTCAAGAATTAGAATATAGTATATGGTTTTGTTTTTTCTTCAACAATGAAAAAAATATGTTATTTCTTTGTATAAGAAAATTCGTTGATTTGGTTGGTCATATTATCAAACAGATTTCGTCAATCGGTCAGAGTACGGTCAACTTACCGTATCTTAGGCGAAGTACCAAATTTTTAGAAATTGTAAAATTAATAATTACCAAATTGGCACATAGAAAATTTAGACCTCTAACGACGACTTTTTATAGAGATACATCAATATAAATAATAACTATTTTTATTAAAATATTCAAGTAAGTGTAAAGAAATAACCAAAACGACGACTTATGTGTTGAAAGTTGAAACACCCAATTCTTTTGAATAGGCACAAAGTGTCAAAACTCAACAAATTATGATCTACAGTATATAAATATGTAAAGAATAATCACTAGTCGTTTATTGCCAAATTTTTAGGAAAAAAAACAAGTAATCTTTTTTTCTTTCTTCTTCTTCTTCCTCTTCTTCAAGTAATTTGGTGCACGTTCTTTTAAATTACTTAGAGAATTGTCAAAACATTCAAAAGAAACAGATTTGACTGGATTATGGTATTTTTGTTTATACAGTGTCAAATACTTTAAAAACATTTAACATGTTTCTTATGGTTTATACTTGTGCCAAATAAAAAGATCACAATTCAAGAAAAAAAAAACACATACGTACTAGTAAATAAGTAAAAAATGAGGCTTTGGATACTATAAGATATGCACATCGATCCACTATATATACCAAAATCCTTATGTTTATGGCTGTGCAGTAACAATGTTACTGTAACATAAACAAACATTCTAAAGTCGGATGGATTTATATACTAATTACTCTATGTTATGTAACAAAACTATGCACCACTAATAAATCTACATATAGATTAGTAGGAGGAGTTTATTAAGAACAAGGTTAACATATGTTAATGGATTAGTTCGTAGGGCATCAATATTGGCCAAACAAAATACAAAAATTAAAGATGATGACATAATACCGAACTAACGGTCTTAATTTGACTCCCAAAAGGTCATCAACTAATTTATATATTTTCCTAAGCATATGTATAACGAAACCGCATATTATGTTTTAGACAAGAAAAAGTTACATGGTAATTAGGTGATAATGAGATGATCTAACTCTACTACTTTTTGAATTACTTTTTAGATATATAACTATCAAGTGATTAAGACAGGTTTAGTGATTTCAAAAGTTGAATGTTTCTTTACGAATAAACTTTTCTTACACTATTCTCGAATAGTTTTATTTACACTATCTATCTCGAAGACTCGAACCATTATATAATCGAGTAAAGACATCCACCATATTTGATAAAACACAAATGATGGCGCATCAAAGCCGACCCATTATATACACACGACGACACAAACATAATTAAAATAAACGTAACAACTAAGGAAACTTGTATACTTATGTGGCTGTAAGCAAAATAGAGGTGTAGTTTTAGCACTAATTAATAAAGCTTATAATACTATATAGTATACACGATCAAATACGTATATAATTTTATAAATGAAGATAGGGATTAATATAATAACGACGGCGAAAATGGGTTACAGCAGCTGCTCTCGGTGGTGGTTTCGTTGGTGCAAGACAAAAATATATTTCAAAGTAGGTTAGTTAGAATGGTGGAGATCGACTATTTTAAAATTTTCAATTCTTTATTTCCACTTTTGAAAAAAGAACAAATTCACATTTAATTTTCTTATTTCACAAGTCAAACTTATGGTTGAGTTCTTCTTTTTCTTCTTCCCCGTAAGGCCGTAAGTTTTATTTTTTTTCAACGTATCGTAAGGTTAAAGTTGTTGAAACGCCTATGTACGTGTATTATATGTATAGTTCACTCTAGTTAATTATAGTATATATATATAGAGTAATAGAGTTGGTTTGATATTGTTGAACTAAGATTTTGATATTCATGTGGCTCTTTGAACGATTGAATATTTTGAGTTAAAAAGTTGGTAATTTGCTTAACTTCCACAAATTGTAATTTTGGGAAAACATTACTACAAAAACTCTAGTATGTGCTGTTTTTGTAATAGAAAATTTAAAATAGACAGTTTTATTTACTTTTTTTTTCTTGTTCTATTTGGGAAGTTGGTGAGAATTGAGGTTTCAAAGAATGACTTCTTGTTTATGTTCCATAAATTTCAAGAACCACAAATTTATGTTCTTACGAGATTCTTCCTATATATAGATAACTTAATTAGTTTGAAAAATACCACAGTCTAAATATAATTATGAGTGTTTTGCATTACACAAAAGATAATAAAACTACATGAATAACAAGTGTGTGTAACATATATATTGGATAAAACACATTAACATTAAACAATTTACCCTATTAACACGTACGTACACCATAAATCATAATTTCATATTAACAACTTAAATCAACACTCTTTATGCTATGCCACTCAGCCTACTCTATTATTGTTCTAACTCTTTCAAATTGCTAGTCATGTGCATACGATTTCACTTTTTTCGTTCACTTTTCTTTTATATTAAACCTATTAACTTAAAATAGAAAAAGAAAAATTTATGTAGTTGAAACTTGAAAGTGTCTTTAGAAATTGATCATATATAGAACTCTAGAAGCATATTTTGTACGTTGAATATAGTCCATTAATTACACTAGACTAAATCACTATAAAATTCTGACGAAATGTTTGAGATCACAAAATTAACAACTATAATAAGACTAAATCATGTGTTTCTGGTGAACAAACGTATATAACTTATATCTTTTCGTCTACTGTTGTTTTAGTTGACCCTAAGTATAACTTATAGTTTTGCTACTGTTATGTTATTGAGTATTCTATTTGCTTTTCGAGTTTGGGATCACTAACTCCAGTGAAGGACATATAAAAGTTAATTAGATTGTTGCTTCTAGAAAACTAATTAACGATTTATATTATAATTAGAGAAGTGGAAGAGAAGAAAGGACAAAGATTAGTCACGTGGATAACATCATTCATTATTGAGTTGAGGATATTCATACATATATAAAGCTCACAAGACTTGCTTAATTATGTCTCTTTTTGCCCTTTACCAAATTGTTCCTTTCTACGTTTTGTAGATTCTTCCACATAAATGATAACATGTGTCATCTTGTTTCTGCCATTTTCTCTTCGTTTTTTTTAAAGAGAGATCTCTTATTTAGTGGCTCACTAGAATAAAAGTTAGTGGAGATAGATATGTGAATGTCAATGACTGAATCAGTATTTCAAGATATCCGCAAGCTTCCCCAACCAATATTTTTCATATTGGGCCCTTAACCAGGCCGTGAGTCCAATAAGAGAATGTCGGAGTTTCCTATTTGGGGTCCATATAGATTATGTCCTCAATCAAATTAAAGGAAGGGACATTTTAAGGGTATGAGATGTTTTTTTTTTCTTTTTTTTTTTACCATGGCGAAATTGTGATTTTAATTATGGATTACTTTACGATATGACATATACATATGAATAACACTTGAAAAAAAAAAAAAACAAGGTGGCTTATCATGTAGCTCGAATGGACCGATTTGTTCTTTTTCTTCTTTATTCAGATTATAAATTCGAAAGGATTATCCAAAAAATTGTTAATCCATTGTTAATCGCCATAACTATTTTAATTTCAAATCCTTAATTAATTATAGATTTTTTTTGTAATTATCCTTTTCCTAATTACGAAAATTGCCAGTTATCTGTTTCAATTTTGTTCAAAATCAAAGTCCTCAAATCAAGTTTTTCTATAATGACATCTCCATAATCTAGCTCAACATTTGACTACCTATTATACATCTTGTTAGCATAGCATGAGAGCACCTATGAGAGAGTAAAAATACTTACACATTGACTTAAGTCGACCTAAATTCTGGAGACTAAGAATTACGATAAGCTCTACAAATATTGAAGTATACAATCAATTTAGTTATAAAGTGGATTATGAAACTCCAAAAAGGGTCAGACATATATTTAAAAGAGTTTATAATTAAGACTCTAAAAGTATAAACTTCATGTACAAATTTTGTTTCCTAATTGTTTTTTGTTTGTTTTTATAATTTTGATTTATTTTTAAATATAGAATTATATGACATATTGTTCTATTTTCATTCATTAAGTTAATAGGAAATGAATAAGGAGGTTCACCCAAATATTGTTCTCTTAGTAAATATCAAATGTAAAATTGTTTTCTCTTGGTAACAACCTTAAGTTTAATTTCTTTCCTTTTTTGTCTTTAATTTTGCATTTGAATAAGCTCACTTGAGCACGAATTTTTTTTTTCATGAATCTATTATTGTTTCTAAATTCCTTCATATACAAGACACATCTCTCTAATCGTTTATATATTCCAAAAGAAATTTATATTGATGATTTGACTTGAGTCATGGTAACACGAGAAATGTAAATATGCAGAAACTATAGGGAAACAATATAGCCAATGTTGGGGTATTTAGAAAATGTGAAGATGTATATCAAATGGGATACTATATATAGAGAATATCATAACGTTAACTCATAAGTGCGGACTACATTAGAAAATGTTTCGTACAAATAACTTTATTGGTTATAACCCAATTATACTACACAAGAGTTGATGTAGTATTAGTAATTTTATAATTTTTTAAAAATGGGATTAACATAACCATCTCTTACTGAGAATATAAACAATGAAGCGCTATCATGGCCAACAAACTTGGAACATATAGTACAATTGCAACCAGTGTTCAAGTTCCAACGACTCAAATTTCAAGCTTTAGTTAAAGAGTAATATATTTAGTAAGAACCTGAGAAAATGAGTGCTCTTTATTTTATGAAGTTCACGTGAAAGAGTACTGATCACTATCACTTTCGGTAGTTCTATCTCATGAACTTCATAGATCTCGAATGTACATATAGTTCTAATTTCTAAATATAGCAATCATGACTAAGATTATGTTAATGCAATTTTGGAATCATCTAATTTAGATTTAATATTTCTGTATGTATATGTTAATGAAAACACATACAGCAAAAAAAAAAAATAATAATGAAAAGAAAAGAGCTACTGTTAGAAGATCATAAACATCATATGTGTGTATGTGTGAAAATATCATATGTGTGAAGATCATAAACATCATATGCATCATATATATAGATTCTTAATAATTTTGTTGTATACTGAAATATCAAACCAGGTAATAACCTTTTTTTGTTTTTCTTTTTACTTTTATACATAATTGATATCATATGTGTGTATGTGTGAAAATTATATGATCATACTCAGGTGATATACAAATTAGTCCTATAATAATATGTGATTACACAAATCAAATTCAAATGTAATTGTGAAAGGTAAAGGTTAAAATAAAGTATTTATTCTTTAGGAAAAAACCAAAATCTTACGTTCGAAGATCATCACTGATGGTTGACGTCTGGCAGGTAGATTTTGTTTTCTTTTATTAGTTTCATTTTTAAGGATATAATAACAAAACATAAATAAAGACGAACAACAAAAAAAATAAAAAAAAATAAAGACGAACAACAAAAAAACTCTTATATTTTTTGTTGGAGACTCGAGATCTGATTGGTCAAAAACAAACCCACGTGAGGTCACCATGTATTGTCATTTTGGGTCTCACCTGAACTCTTAAAAAGCTTTGCAGTTAGCAAATCTAGTGATACTAAACTTTACTAGGGAAAAAAATAGCTGAAGATAATTTTACTTAAACACTGGTTTCAAGAAATTTAAGCTTAATTAGTAGTAATTATATAAGCGCTAGCTAGATTTCTGCATGTTATGATAATTAAGAAAATGTATCATATTTTTTGGAAAACTATTATAAATTTATATAAAGATGAATCAAGAAACTTCACACTCCTTTTGTAGTCTAACTATTGATTGTTTGTTAGGTTATATATGTAGGAGTATAAGGATTAATCATATTGGAAAATACATGTTGAATCTAATATATGTGGTTTAGAGATTAAATTTTATGCTAATGGCAAGCTCGAAAACATAGTACTAACATAATTATGTATATACAATGAATAAAAAAACTTATACTTAATTACTTATATATTTTCTTTTTAGTTTCATCCTCAATCTGACTTTTTGTATTTTTGGATTACAATAATTTTCTTACATTTTTGGTCTAAAAGCTCTTCCACTAGAATAAAAGCAAGTTAGTTTAGTGTATCCTCTCTTCAACATCGACAACTCGAGATCTTGATGCTTATATATTTTGGAAAGTATCTTTTTTAACAAAATTTATATGTAAGGCTAAACACAATTGTATATATAGCAAAAGAAATGGATCAGGTGTACGACATCTATGCTGATGACGAGGAGCGTGCAAAAGCATCTCCAAAATTAGCATTTCTGATCAGGAGCTGTTTCTGCTACTCTCACGTGTACGACTGTCACATATTTATGTATTCCAACCTTATAATACATATATTTACTTACATATATTGTTATATAACGTTGGTCATTTATACGAAACTTAAAAAAAAAGAAACATAAATCCATTTTTTAGTTTGGTTTACTTGGAATAACCAATATATTGTATATAGTATGTTTTAAAGAACTACAATATTCCTATTTGGAAACTACAATATATTTTAAATAACTTGCCCTATTTGGAAACTTGCTTAACCTTGTTTATATATCTCATGTAATATGTACATTATCTTTAGGTAATAAACATATGTTACATTACTAAATAGCCCTCAAGAAGTTGTATCAACCAATACAAACGACTAAACCAGATAATCCTTTGTTTATTCCTCGAATTGTTGACTCTTCTTTTTCGTCTCTCTCTCTCTCCTCTTTCTCCTGATTCGTTCTTCTTCATCTTCCTTTGGTCTTTCGAAGATCTAGAAAAAAACCCTAGAAAAGGGAAGATCACCAAGATCGAGAGGAAGATCAAAAGAGAGTTGAAATTGATGGGGAGAGGGAAGATTGTGATCCAGAAGATCGATGATTCGACAAGTAGGCAAGTCACTTTTTCCAAAAGAAGAAAGGGTCTCATCAAGAAAGCTAAAGAACTTGCTATTCTCTGCGACGCCGAGGTCGGTCTCATCATTTTCTCCAATACCGACAAGCTCTATGACTTTGCCAGCTCCAGGTTTCTATCTTCTCTAATCAATATACACTTAGATCTTTTACCATCTACATACCTATTAGATAAAGATGTATATGTATATATATATGTATGTATTTGTAAGTCTATTAATACGTGAAGTATATATATATATATATATATGTACAATATCATGTATGGTTGTCTTTAAAGGGTTGGACTAATTTAACAATTTGTGTTCACTTGTGTGATTTTCTCATATTTAGTATACATTTTTGTGCATCTTGTGTCAGATATATTGTTCTCTACCTATATTTCAGTATATACACAAGATTGATGATGAATGTATAGCTTAGTTTAAACGAGGATGCCAAAGGCAACGAATCGTAATTAAAGACAATTACTAGTTTTAAAGATGAAAATTTAATCTAAAGTAGGCTTATTATATGTGTGGACATGTGTGTCATTGGTTGTAAATTGTGTATCTGGACCGACAGTGTGTCTTTGCCAAATTTAGAAACATCTGAGAAGTAAATGTGTTATATATATATATATAGTAATAAGCTCAACAAGTACAACGTTGGAAAACTAAAAGAGTGGTACAAGGTGATCACCATAAACACATTTGGAGATGATATGTGTAAGATGATGTTTATTTCACTCATGAACTAGTAAATATGAATATAGATCTCAATATTTTGTGTATATTGTACTATGCTTGAACAATCAGGTGACTCTGTATGATCTGACCATATATGACTGTGTTCTTTTATATTATCACCAAAAAAAATTGAACAAACAAAGTCTTTGTTGTAAGTTTAGGATCTTCCAAATGTGAATAATTCATATTCATTTTCGAATTAGATCAAAATTTATCTTATGTTAAGAACCTTAATTTAGTTTGTTATAAAGTTATTAATGATATGCATATAGATTGTTTTTTCTTATGTACAATCTGTAAACCTTTTAAAGATTTTTTAAAGAGTGGGAAAATTTATCTAAGGAAGTCATACTCTTTATTCCATTAGCAGTGGAAACATATAGAAATACTATTTTGCTACATGGATAAATACTATATATGAACTAGTTAAGAGTTCAAAACTTTGTAATGAAACAGTGTGAAATCTACTATTGAACGCTTCAATAAGACCAAGATGGAGCAGCAACAACTACTGAATCCGGCATCAGAAGTTAAGGTATACGTATATCAGAAAACCTCACAATACATCAGAGGAAAGGACAATTATACACTAGAGATCTTAATCATCTTGTTTGTATTATATTACACTTGAGTTTGAGAGTTGATGAGTTAGATTGTGTGGCGTATTGTAGTTTTGGCAGAGAGAAGCTGAAACTTTAAGGAAAGAACTACACTCATTGCAAGAAAATCATCGGTAAGTGCATTGCTATACAATTGAGTGTAATCGTGAGTTTTCCAACTCAAAACTTATAGGTAGTGACTAAAATTAACTTTATCTTATGTACTAGTGATGTTGTGAATAGCTGTGTTGACTAAAATAAATCAGTTATGGTTTCACAATGTATTAACGGCAATTATGTTTTGTAATAAAACAGACAGCTAACTGGACAGCAACTAAATGGTTTGGGCGTTAAACAATTGCAAAATCTAGAGAGCCAACTTGAAATGAGTTTACGTGGAATTCGTATGAAAAAGGTAATATACATTAAATCTAGATATATGAATCCTCTAGCTCTCGTTCGTGTTGGTTTAAACAAATCAATCTTTCCGAACCTTGCAGGAACAAATCTTGACCAATGAAATCAAAGAACTAACTAGAAAGGTAACATCACTATATATATACCAAGCTAATTCTTATGAAATTGCTAAATTTGTAAACTCTTCTTTCTTCATGGAGAGAAAATATACTTGAGATTGTTGTGTTGAACTGTGAATGTTGTGTACACATGTAAACGCATAATAAATAATGTTATCATATAGTTTTTCAGGTTCTTATAAGAGTTTTATCTTTTGCAGAGGAATCTTGTGCATCATGAAAATCTCGAATTGTCGAGAAAGGTACAAAGGATTCATCAAGAAAACATCGAACTATACAAGAAGGTAAAATAGAGAAACAAACTTCATTACTTGAAGCTGCATCTAATAAATACTTTAAACTCCTAGTTGAAAAACTAGACAAATTATAGAAATAATTAGTTACAAAAGTGGTAGTACTATATATGGTCTATGGGGTAATGATCTTGCAGGCTTATGCAACGTCAAACGCAAATGGATTAGGAAATAATGAGCTAGTAGATGCAGTTGATGAATCCCATGCAGAGGTTAGGCTGCAGCTAAGCCAGCCTGAGCAGTCTCATTATGAGACTTCATCAAAGAGCAAATAAGATCATAAAAGATATAACAACTTGTTCGTTCTTGATTATCTCAAAAGCTTTTCAACTACATGACCGACGTATATGCAGAGAAACACTTCGTTTAACTATGTCAATATGTTTTCATGCAGAAGCAAGTGCGAGTATAATCATCATGTCGGAGAACAAACCAAAGGTTTGATTTTGTACGAATATATATGGTCTCAAGTGAAAGTAATGGAAGAGCTTCTCGATTTTTTTGTTGGCTTTCTTATGTGGTTTAAAGTATATAATTAAGACATAGTTAATTAGTAGGGTGATCTTTTTTAAAATCGATTTGAGTTCAGTTAGGTGTTTCAGTTTTTCTTTTCTATTCGGTATGTATAACTAAAGTAAATTAAAGTTGATCTTTGATATAGGTCGGGTTTGTACGAGTATTTTTGTTTATCAACAATAAGCATCATACGGTGTTTGAATTAGGATGGTGACGCATCAACAACATTACCACAAACCAATGGACTATATGTCATGTCATGTGTGTGTGTTTTCGTTGTAAGAACCCCAAATCTAGTTGAGCTGACCCAAATGGACAGTTCCTTGATTGACAGTTAGGATGTTCCCAAAAGAAACCAAGAGATAAGGAACCTCTTACGGTACTTATACGTACCAACGACAACCATTACTCAAATTAAAAGTGGTTCAAAACAAAAATGCCAATAGCCAAAAGCTACACAAAACATATTTACGCATCATTATGCTAGTTGTGTTCTAAAGGAAGATACATATCGAGATTTTTAATGTAGGGTGATTCAGTTGAGATCATTTGTTCTGTATAATTTATAAAAGATTAGTAAAAGCAAAAAAATTAGGGTATTCGTTTCAGGTATAAAGAACCCGACAAAGATGAACGTATATTAAAATCAAATGTATCGACACGATACAAAGAACAAACTCCTAGAAACTAGCGGTGTTAAACGACTAACATATAGACATTGTTTAACATATCTCTTAAACCACTATGTCTTTTGGTCGTATACTCGTATTCAGTAAAAAAATATATAACAAAACAAATAAAAGTGAAAATATATAAACAGTAACAATAATCCCATGATGCGTCGTGAAAAAACCATAGTTTTGTCTTGGTTGAGTTCTCGTTTCTCTCTACGTATGATCTTTCCAAAGAAAATGTATATTTGGCTTAGACCAACAAAACAATTTTTACATCAAATAAAAACTATCCATCTTTGGTCTAGACCAATAAAACAACTCTTCCATCAGATAAGAACCCATTAACCAACCACCATGTGGTTTACATTGTATGTATATATAGGCAATGATCATTTTACATCTCATAGATAAATTTACAACTTCTAATTATATTGGAATGTTGTGGATGCGGAAGAACAAACACTATAATAATACATGCATCTTCGAAATATATTATAAATGTAGGGTAGCATATACATAGTGCTACAACCAATGAGCATACCAAATTAATTCACTAGACTTATCTTCAATTCAAAGACTCAAAGATTGGTTGTAATAGTTTAAAATGTATAAGTAAGGAACCAAGAATTGCGACATCTTTTAATTGATAGTGACATTTGAATAGAACGAAAAAGATTGAATACTAACTACGCAATCTACAAATATTATTAAACCAAACCGGCCTACCCAAGTGGAAAAATATATTCGCAATAGCAAAATTATCATAAATTATAAATTAGCCCCTTATATTTTGGTCTTTCTCTCATAAAACACCCGTGTCTTCTTCTAATGTCACTTCGTCTTCTTCATCAAAATCACACATCATCTAAAAAAGAAGAAACAACCTACGAGAAAAAGGACGATAAAAATTCAGAAACTTTTTCTTCTGACCCTTGTTCTCTCTAATCGATTGCTCAATCATTTTCTTCACAGTTGGGTTGAGTTTGAAAAAAGGTAAATTCAGAAAATAAAAGCTGCAGAATTTGAAATCTGAGTATCGCTGTGTGTGCGAAGAAGAGTTTTTTTTTTGGGGTTAGTAATGGCGAAAGCAGGAGGGATCACGAACGCTGTAAACGTAGGAATCGCAGTTCAAGCGGATTGGGAGAATCGAGAATTCATTTCACATATCTCTCTCAATGTTCGTCGTCTCTTCGAATTCCTTGTCCAATTCGGTAAAACTTCACTCTCTGATTTCTCTGTGTTTGGGTTTCGAATTCTTTGTCCAATTTGGGAGATTTTCGCAGTTTCGGGTTTGCTAAATTTAGAAGCTTTTTTTAGGGTTTTAGTCAAAGGAAGGTTTTTTATGATTGGGGAGATTGAGTTTGGTGGTGGGTTATATGAAAGATTCAGACTTTTTTTTTTGGTGTTGAGATGAGATTATCAGATGTGTTGGATTCGAGTTTATGTGGATTCGTTTGGGGGTTATCTGATTTGTGATCCTTTTGACTTTCATTTTCTTTAGATCCATGGCCTAAGAGAGATCTTTGTAATGGTCTCTTTGATCTTCTTAGCTTCGATTCTAGCTGGTTTGAGACAATGTTATGCGTTGATGAAACTTTCTATCTTGAGCTAATTTGATTAATGTCTGTGAGTTGTTGATGTAGTTTCCTTGTGTGTGTGTCTTCTCAGAATCGATGAAACTTTCTATCTTGAGACAATGTTATGTATTGATGAAACTTTCTATCTTGAGCTAAGTTGATAAATGTCTGTGAGTTGATGTAGTTTCCTTGTGTGTGTCTTCTCAGAATCGACCACAAAGAGCAAGTTGGCGTCTTTGAATGAGAAATTGGATCTGTTGGAACGTCGCTTGGAAATGCTGGAGGTGCAAGTGAGTACCGCGACAGCTAATCCTTCTCTGTTTGCTACGTAAAACACGCATAGCTGATATCTGTTGCAATTCGAAATCGTAACCGAGTCTGAGCATTTGGCTTGCTTGGAAGAAGCATCTTTTGTTAAATGTGTACCATTGAATGATTCTTTTCTTTCTTCCCATAGCTGAAGTAAGTCAATTAGTAGCTTAAAATATGAATCCTTTCATAAATCTGTGTATCTTTTGTCTGTCCATTATGATCTCTTTTGAATGACAAAATCATTTCATTAAAACTCTTGGGAGTTCTGCTTCCTTCTGCTGTCGATTTATAAACTTTGCGAGGTTCCCAATTTCATCTTCGATGCATCGGATATTGTATATTCGTCTTTTCTCTTTACGTGGTGGAGCTGGAACACATATTAGACCCTGTCGTTTCCCTGTTTTTGCTTTCCCCATCAATGGAGGAAGAAGGAATTGAAAAAGCTCTTTTCCTCCATTAGATTCTGTTGCATTTGTGACTTGAGTTGTTCTTTGAGACTCAGATTCAATCATCAAGACCGACCTAGAAGCAAGCCATTGTTGTTGACCATTATGCTGTTGTCCACTACCTAAACAGCTAAACCACAAAACTTCTGTATACCATATAGATCACTGATCGTTAACTTTTTGCAAAGAATTTGTCCATTAGTGTCGCTTGTGAGAAGATGAGAAGCTTTGCTAAGGCTAATATGGATTCCTCACTGGATCTTAAACAGTGAGTTAGCTGCTGCTAAAGAGTTGGAAAAGCCTAGTCAAATCATGATTGAATTGTAGGATTTGAGTAGAAAGACCAATCTTGAAGCTGCATCCAAGGAAGGCTGTCTCTGATTCAGCTAAAGGGACAAAGATCGGTTAAGATTCTTTTACAAACACATTTTGAGATTGGATTCTGAAGGTTTAAGCCGGTATGGTTTAAGCCGGTTTAATACATTAGATTCGATAATACGATGCGTACACTACACGTTAAAAGTTGTTGGATTAGGCATATATGATTATGGGCATATATGTCATTTAACAACTCCCCTGTGATCGTTGATTTCGAAGTACTGTAGCTCTTTATAATTATAAAGTAGCGGCCTTGGAAAGTGTTCTTCATCATCATCATCACTGGATTAAAGCTTCTTCCTCAGTGATCGGATAAATTCACAGGCGAATAAGTTAAGTTTCCGGCGATCAAAGGTGAGTTTTTTTGCGGCCTTTAACGAATTTGTTGATAATATTTGATCCGAATTTATAAAAAGAAAAAAAGAAAGTTTGGATTTTTAATTCTCCGGAGTCTTGATTTGTTTCTCTTGCACATGATCTTTCAAATTTCATAGAAGTTTATGAAATTGATTAGATAAAAGATCAAGTTTTTAGGTTTGAGATTAGGTCAAAATTTGGTAATCACATATTTGATTTGCTTAGTCGTTTGGCAAATTGATAAGGTTTTGATTTGGTTAAAATGAAGTGATGAATAAGGAGAAGGATCATGAAGTGGAGTGGCTTAAAGCTCAGAAGATAGAGATAAGCGTTGACTTATGTGCTGCAGCTAAGCAACAGCTTCTGTTTCTCGCAACTGTTGATAGGAACCGATGGCTTTACGATGGTCCTGAACTCGAAAAAGCCATCTACAGGTTAGTATCGTTCGGTTTTTTACTCGGTTCAATACAAAGTAGGTTCTCTGTTTGTGTTTTTTTTTTCAGATCAGTGAATCTATTTAAGTGATTATATATAGCTTGATGGGTTCTTGATTGTTCAGAGTTTCTTATAAACGTTAGTGATTTTCAGGTACAATGCTTGTTGGCTTCCTTTGCTTGCCAAATACTCTGAGTCATCATCGGTTGGTGAAGGGCCTTTGGTCCCTCCTCTTGATTGTGAATGGATTTGGCATTGCCACAGGCTTAATCCAGTAAGTTCAAAACGGAATTATCGATTGTGAAAACGTTGACTTTTTTGTTACCTGTTTGAGTGATTTCTTCATTATGTTGAAATTCAGGTGAGGTATAAGTCTGACTGTGAGGAATTTTACGGGAGAGTTCTCGACAATTCTGGAGTTGTATCTTCTGTTAATGGGAACTGCAAATTGAAAACTGAAGATTTGTGGAAAACATTGTATCCTGAGGAACCTTATGAGTTAGACTTGAATAACATAGACTCGGAGGATATCTCTGAGAAATCTTCAGCTCTTGAGAAATGCACCAAATATGATCTTATGTCAGCTGTTAAGAGGCAGAGCCCATTTTACTATCAGGTAGCTTAAGTATGGTTTTTATTATATCATCATAAACCGCAAATACGGATTTTCTTCCTGATTCTGTTTCTGTGTGTTCTTTCCCACAGGTTTCGAGGTCCCATGTAAACAATGACATTTTTCTACAAGAAGCTGTTGCTAGATATAAGGGGTTTCTCTATCTGATTAAGACGAACAGAGAAAGGTCTTTAAAACGGTTTTGTGTTCCGACTTATGATGTTGACCTTATCTGGCACACACATCAGCTGCATCCAGTTTCTTACTGTGATGATATGGAGAAGCTCATTAGTAAGGTGTTGGAGCATGATGACACAGATTCTGACCGAGGCAAAGGTAAGAAGCTCGATACTGGTTTCTCTAACACTACTGCACAATGGGAGGAGACATTTGGAACAAGGTACTGGAAAGCCGGTGCAATGCATAGAGGCAAAACGCCTACACCTGTCACCACTTCCCCTTATGTTTCTGATGTTTTCGCCAAAGAACCAACTGCAAAAGAGGATTTCCAAAATTTAATCCAACTTCCAGAGGTGGAAGTTGTTGAGGTAGTTCTTATTATCTTTTTTTCTGTGATTGTATTAAGGGAATTTCAGACTGCAGTTGTGTGATCCTTTTGTTTCCTTTCAGGTTCTCTTGGAGATAATCGGGATTAGAAACTTACCGGATGGACATAAGGGGAAGCTCTCGGTTTTGTTCAGTAAAACCCAGCCTGATTCTCTTTTCAATGCTGAACGTAGACTGACCATTTTATCCGAAGTTGGAGCAAAGCAAGTTGCTACTTTCCAGTGTGAACCTACAGGAGAGCTTGTTTTCAAACTTATTTCCTCTTCACCGTCTAAGATACCAGTTTCGAGAGAGCCTAAAATCTTGGGTTATGCGTCTTTATCACTAAAGGAGTTTCTATCTCCAGTTATGACCCAACTCTCTGTTGAAAGGTGGCTGGAGTTAACACCCAGCAAAGGTTGCAAAGCAGATCAAAAACCCATAAGCCTGCGGGTCGCTGTCTCATGTACTCCACCAATACGCAGTCCATCAGTCTTACACATGGTTCAATCTAGAACATCGTGCAAAGGCTCTTGCTTCTTTCCAATCATAGGGAAGTCCCGTCTTGCTAAGAGTTCAACACACATTATTGATGAAACCCAAACAGAGGTTATCAGACTTCAAATGAGGTATGTCGTTTGAAACTACACTCTCTTTTGAAAACTAACACGAAATAACCTCATCAAACCAGGCGTATACATGATATTAAATTCTTATTTTGCTGTGTTTTAGGAACTCCACTGGTGGAGCAACACTTAAACATGATCAAAGACAAGTGATTGGCGTGACAGACTCTGGTGAAACTCACGTGCTTGCAGATTATACTGGTAGTTTCTGGTCTTTGCTAGACTTTAAATGGTCACTTAAGCAAACAAACGCCTCCACTGCAGATATTCCGCTCTTCGAGCTTTTGGGTCCTCAAGTGGTATATTCTATCATTTAACTCCATCAAAAAGTGAGTAATCTTCCTGTATATTACACTTCAATGATGCTATGCTTTTTATTGGTTTGCAGGTAAAATTTTTCTCCGGGAGGAAGCTGGATTATGAACCAAAACACTGTGCCAACCTTAGAAGTGATCAAGATTTCATGACTTTTGTTGAATTTTCTAAGCAACATCCATATGGAAAAGCTGTGGGATTGGTTGATATGAAATTTGGTTCGGTTGAGGCAAGTTTGAAAGTTTTGATTTTATCTGGAATGTTACTTCTTTTTTATTCTCTCCAAGCTCATTTTGACTCTGTTATTCATATGCAGGCGAAAGAGGATTGGTTGGTTTTGCCTGGAATCGTATCTGCTTTCATACTCAATCATGTTATGAAGAAAGGAGGTTTTGATGGTTTCACTGTCGGAACTAAAGACATAAAAGAGGAAAGCAAACAGACTAAACATGTAGCTGTGACAGAAAATAAAGTGAATGCAGACTCTATGAATGTGGGGACTGCAGCTGCTATCATAGCTCCTGAGAAAGGCAGTGGTTGCGGCGGTGGTTGTAGTGGTGAATGTGGAAACATGGTGAAAGCAGCTAACTCTAGTGGTTGCGGCAGTGGTTGTAGTGGAGAATGCGGAGACATGGTGAAAACAGCAGCAAATGCTAGCGGCTGCGGTAGTGGATGTAGCGGTGAATGCGGAGACATGGTGAAAACAGCATCAAATGCTAGCGGCTGCGGTAGTGGATGTAGCGGTGAATGCGGAGACATGGTGAAAGCAGCGAAAGCTAGCGGTTGCGGCAGTGATTGTGGTGGAGAATGCGGAGACATGATGAAAGCAGCGAAAGCTAGCGGCTGTGGTGGTGGCTGTAGCGGTGAATGTGGTGGAAACATGGTGAAAGCAGCAAATGCTAGCGGCTGTGGTGGTGGTTGTAGCGGTGAATGCGGAAACATGGTGAAAGCAGCATAATCTGGTAGCTGTGGTGGTGGGTGACCGACTAGAGAACGCGGAAACATGGTGTACAGTAACAGTACGATGGAGGCGGGTGCGGTGGCATGAAGTTTGTTTACTAGTGAAAGTGGTAAACGCAAACGCCCTAAGGACGCTGTTTGTGGCTTAATAGCAAAACTGTATAATATAAATAAAGTTTGTACTTGTTGTTTGTTTATGCAACCGTGTTTCTGTAAACTCCAGTTAAAATCAACATATCCAAAGAATCAAATAACCAATCAATATGATTCAATCAAATTACAAAAGAGCATGCATCAACGCATGAACTCAACTCAAGAAATGGGTTCAATCAACGCATTGTCTATAGATTCAAGCAATATATGTTCAATTCAAATCATAGACAATGCAAGCAATAAGCATATTCAAGTAAGCAAAAAGCACGAAACAACCAACAGATTCAAGCCATAGCTTTAAAGCATATATCACATAACAACCAATAAACTCGAAGCTGTAACTTCAAAGCAACATTTAAAAGAATTTACGTCATGTGTTCGAATCATAGACTATGCACCCAACCAGTATATTCAATCGTTCAATAGATACTGTATGTTCAATTCAAATCATAGACATAGAATGCAAGAAATTAACACATTCATGTTAGTATTAGACCACACAATACAGAGAAATTCAAGTAATCAAAAAGCACAAAACAACCAACGTATTCAAACAATAGCCTTAAAGAATAGACAAGATAGCAACAAATAGACTTAAGCTGTAACTTCAAAGTATAGACAAAGCAACAATCAAAAGAATTCAAGTCATGAATGATTTTTTTACTTAAAAGAGTCGTTGCCAAATCAGTTGTCACTTCAGATGTACAACTAAGTTAACTTAGATCTATAACATTAGTAAACGATAAGAGAACCACATGTCTACTTCAGATTTCTAACATAAATATATCAACTTATTAATCAACATAGGAGAGGCACATGTATCACTACACCTACACTAGTTTCATATTTTGACATCGAACAGTTTCTAACCATCACCAAAAAAAAGTAAGAGAAGCAAACTTTTTAATGATAAAACTATATAATTACATACCTGTGGGATAATATGCAGAGTATATTTTCAGTAAGGTTCTAGTTCATCTGCCATAATTTTTAAGTTTGTAACGATATAAATTAATTCAGAACAAGTTTAGGAGAAAGACATACATATCTTGAAGTCCTTAGACATTCTGAAATCTCTCCGGGGTCTCCAAACATACCTGAAAAAATAAGAAAGATCGATTTAGTTCACTTGTAAAATATGGGGTTATGCCTTCCATACACAGACCATGTTAAACTTTCCAACTCAGGCGTGTTAGTGCATAAGCTTTTTTCAGTTCTCATAAGGCAAGAACTCCAATGGGACTGTTCCATTACAGAGAGTTCTCAAAATCAGACGAGTTAGTGTGTCTGAACTCTGAAACTTTGAACCTTTTAGAGGATTTTTCTATTCCCATTTCTCCTTTGTAGACCAAGCAGTCCCTCTTTTGAGTTAAGCTTTAGGACATTTTACAAGTAGTCGATAGCTAATGTTAAGCTTTAGGGTGGCTTTTCAACGAACGTTGTAAGGCCTTGGTTTGTGTTTTTTTCAGGCAACTTCCACGGGACTGTTTTAAAATCAGACGAGCTGGTGTGTTTTTACTATTCCCCTTAGGAGCTTTTGCTATTCTCATTTCCCCTTTATAGACCAAGAAGCTAGTTTGTGTCATCATCATTAGGCATTCTATGGGCCTGTTTTTATTATATAGCTCACACATTGAGACCAAACAGCCGCATATGTTTGTTAAGCATTAAGGGAGCTTTTCCATTCTCATATATATCCCATATGTTTCAGTTAGGACATAGAGCTCACAGTGTTATCCTCTGTTTACCCTCTATCTGTCTTATAGTTACCCTCTTTATCTTCTTTTCTATTTAGGAACAATCGCTTTTGACCACCATTAAGCAACTGAATAAGGGTCTGTCTTAACTTTAGAAGCTTTCAAGGAGCATTTTGCAATAGATATAGCCCATTTTTTTGAACTGTTAAAAGGGTCTAAGCCCTGGGTGTTACAATTCCATTCAGACATTTGCCATTATAAAGACACAATGTGCCAGTGCGTTTAAGCAGAGAGTCTCTGAACCGAAAAGAACTGTTAAAGCAGTGGGTACTTGTTGCATATTTCAGATTAATCGTTTCTCATCATTAGGCAACTGAACAAGGGACTCTCTTTAACTTTAGAAGCTCAAGCTGTTATAAGCTTTTAAGGAGCATTTTGCGATTCCCATACCGCTCCCTTTTGTTTTCGAACCGAACAACAGACTATAAGCCACTGGTTTGTGATACCAACTCAGATGGGACAACTCTTAATCATAGAGCCCACACATTGTTTGTGTTTATTCAGGCAACTTTTTGCCATAAGGCAACTTCCATGGGACTGTTTTTGTTAAAGGGCTCATAAAAATCAGACGAGTTAGTGTGTTTTTATAATTCCCATTAGGAGATTTTGCTATTCTCATTTCCCCTTTATAAACCAAGCAGCTGCATGTATTTGTTAAGCATTAAGGGATCTTTTCCATTTCCACATCCCATATGTTTCAGTTTAGGCAACAATTCTTACCATAGAGCTCACAATGTTATCGTCTGTTTACCCTCTTTATCATTGAACTGAGAACTCTGTCTTAAAGTTACCCTCTTTACCTTCTTAGGAACAATCATTTTTTACCATTAGGCAACTGAATAAGGGGCTGTCTTAAGCATTTTGCAATTCCCATGCCCCCTTTTTTGTTATCATTAAGCAGCTCTTATGAGACTGTTTTATAGCTCACACATTCAGACCAAGTAGTCGATAGTTTGTGTTAAGCTTTAGGGATTTTTTCAACGCTATGTAAGCGGTTGGTTTGTGTTTTTTTAGGCAACTTTTACCATAAGGCAACTTCCATGGGACTATTTTGTTAAAGGGCTTATTAAAAATCAGACGAGTTAGTGTGTTGTTTATGCAATTCCCATTTCCCCTTTACAGACCAAGCAGCTAGTTTGTGTCATCATTACTCAGATTATGGACTGTTTTTATCATATAGCTCACTCATTGAGACGTCTGTGATCAGCTTTAGGGGGTTTTGCAGTTCCCATACCCTCTTTTGTTTTTGAACCGATACATCAATATAGGCAACTCCCATCGGACCATTTTAGCTATAGAGCGTACATCATGATAGTGTGTTGTTTGTCCCTTTATATCTGAACTGAGAAATCTATCTAAGGCCGTGGCTCTGAAATTATCAATTTAGGCAACTCAGTGTGGTAAAGTACTACTTTTCCAATCCCAGTGTGTGTGATTAGCAAGGGCTTTTGCAATTCCCATACCCCTTTGTTTTTGAACCGAAGGGGTCTACAAGAACCTTCATCCAGTCAGCTGTCATTATAAAGACACAACGTGCCAGTGTTTCATCCACTCAGTGGTGTTACCAGTGTTTAAGACGTGGGTACCTCTTTAGTCTTTCCTATTTAGGGACAATCGTTTCTGATCATTAGGCAACCCGAATAAGGGACTGTCTTAACTTTATAGAAGCTCAAGTTGGAAGCTTTTAAGGAGCACTCTGCAATTCCCATACCGCCCCCTTTTGTTTTCGAACCGAACATCGGACAATAAGCCTCTGGTTTGTGTTACCAGCTTATGTAAATCTTTAGGCAACTTCCATGGGACTGTTTTTGTTAAAGGGCTCATTAAAAGTCCCCTTTTATAGACCAAGCAGCTAGTTTGTATCATTATCTTTTCCAATTTCAGGACTATAGTTTCTCATCATTAGGCAACAGCATAAGGGTCTGTCTTAATTTAAGAAGCTCACACTGTGAAGCTTTTAGATCTTACAATTCCCATACCGCCCCCTTTTGTTTTCCACAGTCAGAACAAACGGACAATGATCTGCTCACACATTCTGCTTTATGTAATAAGCTTTTAAGGGCTTTTTGCAATTCCCATAATCCCATTTGATTTTTGAACCGACAGGCAACTCCATTCAGGTATTTGTCATTATAAAGACACAAATGTGCCAATGTGTTTAAGCGGTTAAAGCCGTGGCTACTTCTTGCCAATTTCAGATTAATCGTTTCTCATCATTACGCAACGGCATAAGGGACTCTCTTTAACTTTAGAGGCTCAAGCTATTAAGCTTTTAAGGAGCATTCAGCAATTCCCATACCGCCCCCTTTTGTTTTCGAACCGAACAACCGACTATAAAGCCTCTGGTTTGTGATACCAACTCCCAAGGGACAACTCTTAATCATAGAGCTCACACATTCTGCTTTGTGTGATACTAACTCCGAAGGGACAACTCTTAATCATAAAACTCACACATTCTGCTTTGTGTGATAAGCTTTAGGGGCCTTTCACATCGCAACTCCCATAAGCCCATTTGATTTTCGAACCGATAAAAAGGTTCTAAGCTCACAAGCAAGTCCATTCAGACATTTGTCATAATAAAGACACAAACGTGCCAGTGTGTTTCTGAACCGAACATAACGGTTAAAAGCCGTGTGTACCATAGTTTCTGATCTTATAGATCTCACCAAAGAGGGACAAATGAAGAGATTTTTACCTGAAGAGAACTCTCTGTGATCACAATGAGTCTTCTTCTTCTCCTTCAATCTCAACTGCAACAACAGAAATACCCAGAAACCGTTTAATTAAACAAAACTCAAAATCAAGTAAAATTAAAAACACAAAAGCGACTAAAAAAGAAACTCAAAATCTTCGATTAATTATAGAGATTAATCTAAACAAAGACGATTATAGAAATTCAGAAACCCTAAGAAATTAATTCGATGAAGAAGAAGACTACAAATCTACAATTAAAAAACCTAACCTAAACGCGATTTTAAAACTCTCGAAACGCTACTACATAAGAAAAATTACTAATCAAAGAGAAAAGATGAATTATGGAAACTTACAGAGAGATCCGGCGAAGGACTCGCTGAGAAATAAAATAATCGAAATCGTCGCCGGCGAAATTGCAGAGAAAACAAAAAATTTGAAACCTTTGAGAAAGCTTTGCCTTTACGAAGCGTGAAGCCTATTTATATTACTAGCGTTTATAGCACCGCCTCTTCAACGGTTACTTGCACACGTGCGTAGACTACAACGGTTACTTCTATCACACGTGCCGTTTCTCGTTTTCAAAAACAGGTTTTATATTTGTGCGTGTGAATGTGAGACAGCAACGTTAGGGCTTCTCATTGGGCTTAATTGGGCTTATAATGGGCTATTGATAACATTGTAACTTATACAAAGTGCTTGTATGAAAGAAGCTGTATATGTTATCGACACGTGTCCTGAATACATAGGATACTCACACGTGATGTACATACCGATCGCACGCACAAGATCTTTGACTTATGATCTTCACTTTATCCAGTAGAGAGAGACGTTTCACATGTCGACACTTGTCTATTACTTATTGGTTTTTGGTCAAGCAAGCTGATTACTTTAATATAATTATCCTGATTAATTATGTTAATTTTGTTATATTAATTTTAATTAAACTAAATTTTTAATGCGACCGGCATAAATGGAAGCAGTGGGTCCTTGTTGTCTTCGCACTGCCCCGCAAAATCTGTGCCTCAAATTCTCATAATTATTATAATCACTTATTAATTAATAGGGTTTTTTTTTGTTAATACGTACTCATTACGGATTTATTATAAGTTTATGAAATTCTTATAATCGTCTTCACGAGTACAATGATTTTGTTAGTGATGATCACTGATTCATTCATTTCGATTGTGTTATGTTTTTTCCTAGGTTTGTATTTGTATATTTTCTTTATCAGAAAAACAAAAATTCGTATCTTTGGCTTTTATGTTAAAACTCATTTTATTTTAAAATTAATATTACCACTACATCTATTGGAAACATGAAAATATCATATTTCATTGTAAACCAAACACACGGCAAAAAAAAAAAATTAAATTCAACCTTGTTTAATATTTTTATTTGCAGGCGTATTAAATTTATATCTTTTGTGTTAAAGATTTAAAAAATTCGATACACTTAATGCTTGTTACAATTATATATTAGCATTAAATCTAATGGAACTATGAAAATAGCAGACTTCAGTCTAATCTATACAAAAACCAAGAAAAAAACTAATTTTTTTATTTTTCAATCGTATTTATTATATATATATCAACTAATCAATATAAAAAGAGTTTTTTTTTTTTTGAATGGTTATAACTTCTCACATGGTTTTTAGCCATTGTTTTAGATGGAAGTTTTTGGGCTCAACTTCAACCTTAACCTATATAAACATATATATATATATATATATTTTATCGTCTTTAGATTTATTATTTATTATAGCAGTTTATGAAAGATAGAGCTATACATATATTTTTTTACTTTTATTTTTATTGGAATTTACATATAATTTTTTATTTTTGGTCACCAGAATATACGTACTGTATACTTAAATGGCAAAATACAGTCCTTAAATTTAGCTATAATTGGATGAAAATGAAAAAGACATGCGTACCTTAGCCTTTTTTGTTGGCCACGTCTTTCTTTTAAAACACAATGTGTAAAAAAATATGATTATGAAAGCCTCTACACTAGCTATAATTATAATGTGTACTATCAATATTCAATACACACTCATTATAATTTACAACAAATGAGAAAATAAATGCATGGGAGTCTTCTTAATCTTATATTTCCTCTGTTTCATTCTAAACGGTGTTTAAAGTTATTACATACATATTAAGAAAACATATCATTTCTCTTGTTTTCATAAAAATAACATTAATTAAAATGAATTCAACCAATCAGAAAATAAGATGTAAATATGATTGGTCAAAAAGTATTAAACACATTTAATTTTTGCATAGAAAGTTGAGAATATCACTTAAAATGAAACAAATTTTTTAGGCTAAAACATCACTTAAATTAAAACAGAGAGAGTACTAAATGCTACTCCTCTGTTTTTGGGTAATGATTTCGTGATCGGTAAAATTAAAACTGTACAATTTATATATATTTTTTAAAAGAATGTAAAGTTAAAAGAGAATAATATTTTGTTTTTAAAAAAAAAAAAAAAAAAGAGGAGAGAAACAAAAAAAAGAGTGGGAGACAAGAGGGGGGGAGATAAAAATGGTAAAGGAACGGGACGGTGACGTATGATGTGAAAGAAAGGAAGAAGAGGGTGATGATGGAGTTAGGTGACAGGCATGTGAAAACAGTAGCTGCTGCTGCAAAGCCTGATTTGTTTTGTTTTGTTTGGTTTCACTTCTTCCTTCATCTTTCTCTCTATAAGCGTGCTACCACCGTGTGTCCCTTTGATCATGACCTTCTTCATTCAATTACACTATTTTACACACTCACTACTTCACACTTGTTTTTTTTTCTTATTATTAATTCATTCCTCTCGTTTTCATACTGATCCTGTTCTTTTTAGAATTTTGTTCCTATTACCAACAGTTTCTATTATCAAAGTTATTTTCACTTCAGTTTTCGTAAATTTTTCAATGGTTATTTGGTTTTGTTGATTCACATAAATAG
This sequence comes from Capsella rubella, assembly GCF_000375325.1. Classification (NCBI taxonomy): domain Eukaryota; kingdom Viridiplantae; phylum Streptophyta; class Magnoliopsida; order Brassicales; family Brassicaceae; genus Capsella; species Capsella rubella. The sequence goes on from NW_006238920.1 coordinate 711,263, forward strand.
TTCAACAATTTTAAACTAATAAGAAAAAAAACTCAAACAAGTGAAAGAATTGATATAAAAGCTTTGAATGGCATTTGCGGATTAAATAATCATCGTAAAAAATCACATTAGTTTTTAGAACGGACATAAATCCGTCGCGAAACCATTTTATTTCTAAATAAATGCAGTTTGTAGTTATTTTATGACATACTGTATCTTTTATTTTTTATTTGTTTGATTCGCGTTGCTAAATATTATAATTAATGACTTATAATGGTAAAATAAAAAACGGTTTAATTCATAAACGAATTAGTCTATCTCACCGTCAAAACCAATAGAACCTCTAATTTCATTGAACCGTTTAAAGATAAACTTAGTTTCCTTAGATGTATTGGTACATTTTGTTTTTATTTAAAAAATCTAAAACTTTTTACTATTCGAAGAATTTAGTTATTTAACCATCCCTATATTAGTAAAAGAGAAGTACAAAACATAATACGGATCGGGTCAAAATTAAAAAATTAACCCGATTTTAACAATTGGATACTTTAAAATTAGATATTAAATTGGGTTTGGATACATACATCGGATACTTTCTATATCTACATTTCAAATTATATTATTTCTATAACTAATTTTATGATTTCCTAATAAATCTCTAACTAAACAATTATTATTCTTCTTTAACTTTTATTTGATATTATTTTTAATTTATGATATTATACTATATAATAAAAATATTTAATAAAAATTGAATTATTTTTTGTATATGTTGCAATTTGAATTTTTCAAAACGGACATATAATATTTTGGAGAATGATTTAAAATCAGTATAAGTATGACCAATATTAAAAATTTAAAACCATTGTTACATGAGCATATTTAAAAGTTTCAAAAGTTTTAAAATATTATAATTAAAAGGTTCAAATATATAAAAATTTAGAATTTAAAATATTAAAAAAAAATATTGGAGACATAGATGTAATTTTGGAGACATAATTTTTATTGATAAAATATATTACATATTAAACTATGTAAATTTTAGATAGTTTGCGGGTAGTTTGTTAAAATCACAATTATAATTGTAAAGCGAGTTATGAATATATTTTTTAAATGAATTTGGTAACGGGTTGGTCCTTCAAAAAATATATTGTAAGTATGTAATTTTTACATATATTCCTACTTCTACTACAAAAATGGTCAAGTTGAATAATTTGTCGATAAATATCCACTGTTTTTTAATTGTATCAAAACTCAATGTATTATTATTTACCCACTTTTCATTTATTTTTTTTATTTAAACTTATTACATATATATATGATTCACCGTAATCGACTGCATTTCAATAACATTAAAATGTAACATATTGTAATCCGTTAAAGATTGTATATACGTAATTATTTCCCCCGCGCTGTAGCGCGGATCCGAACCTAGTTAGATCACTAAACAAGAAAACAAGGAGTAAATTAGTAAGAGATTGTTTTTTTTTCACTGATTAACTATTTGGTAATTTTCATATAAAAATTTACCCCATGAATAATTAATGCTCTTATAGCCGATAAAAAAAAAGAATAATTAATGCTCTGTCTTACTTTATTTCATATCCATTGTAATTTTTTTTTTCATTTGGAAATATGCATATTTTTAGACAGACAAAATTTAAACCGATACATGGTATTTTTAGACCACTCAGCCTCTTTAATTTTGAATGGTCCCATTTCTATTAAAATCGAAAATCATTTACATATTTACAAAAAAAAAACTGATATATTTATTTCTGTTTTTAATTTTTTAATAATTACATGTAATTATAATTATAATTAGTTGATAAATATAATAGTTTTATGAATAAAAATAATAATAAACACACGCATGTTATTTGTGGACCTTTTTTGTAATAATAATAATTTTTTTTATGTGTTTCTTTTTACAAACCAGAAACCTGAAACCATGTTACCTGTAACAACGACATGTATTAATGAAGATCTAACGACTCAGAGTCTCTCTCACTTACTCATTCTCAACCGTCAGATGTTCTTACCGTACTCCACACCGCATAGTAACATAACCTGTTGTTTCGTTAATGCCCATGCTTTTGTAGTTTATTACCGAAACTTGCCACTGCTTCCATGTTTTTTTGTTTTTTCTCCTCTTATTCTTGAACATTGCGCTTTTTTGTTTTTGCTTTTTTTTTTTTGTTTCTCTCTGGTTCATTTTCCATGGAAGGACCTTGAGCTCTGCTTCTCTTCTCTCGTCAAAGTTCGTGTCTTTCACTACTCACATGTACACACTCTCTTTCTCGTTTATTTGAACTTCTCTGTTTCTTCTTCTTCTCTCTCTACTCTCAAGGTACTTAGTTTCAGTTTCTCTTTAAAAGAAACTTTTTTTTTTGGAAATCTGCTTCTGTAATTTCAATTTCAATCTGGGTTTGTTTGTGTCGTTCTCGTTGCTTCTCTAGATTCGTTATAACTTGAGTTTAGGATTTTTTCTTTTTTTTTCCTAGACTAAGTGTTTTAGGTGTGGTTTTGAGCTGAGTATTTGGGGAAATGCAGAGAAAATTTGGGTATGAAATTGTTGTTTCTTTGCTTCATGTTTCATTGAAAGTGATTAATTTGAGGAAAAATGAGTTCTTGGGATGAAAAAGTTGAATTTGGACTATGAAAACTAGGTTAAAGTTTCTAACTTTATTTTACTTGTTTAGCAAATTTGACCCAATTCTTTAGCTGAAACCCTAATTTTTTTGTGGTTCTTCTTGGCTCAAAATCAGTGATCTATGTCTTCTCTTTAACAGCTTTTTATAAATTATATTGTCTTAGAAAATAATGGTACTTGCTGTTTTAGCTTTGTTGAGATTGTGAATTCTGTTCATGCATATATAGAAATTGGAGATTTTTGTGCAATTGATTTGATTTTGGGTTGTTGTTGTTGTTGTTGTTGTTGTGATGCTAAGCAGATAAAAACAAGTCCTGAAAAATTAAGATCTGATGTCTTATCGATTGTTAAGTGTGGATAAAGAGGAGGTGGATATATCACCTGGTTTGAAAGAACGTAACTACTTGGGCCTCTCTGATTGCTCCTCTGTTGATAGCTCAACCATTCACAACCGTGTTCCAGATGTTGAGAAGAGCAATCTCATTTTTAAAGCTACTGAACTGAGGTTAGGTCTTCCTGAGTCTCAATCTCCAGAGAGAGAAACTGACTTCGGTTTGCTTAGCCCGAGAACACCTGATGAGAAGCTTCTCTTCCCGCTGCTACCTTCTAAAGATACTGCTTCTGCTACTATAGGGCACAAGAATGTTGTTTCTGGAAACAAAAGAGGGTTTGCTGACACTTGGGATGAGTTTTCGAGTGTTAAAGGATCTGTTAGACCTGGAGGAATCAACATGATGTTGTCACCGAAAGTTAAGGATGTGCCAAAGAGTCTTCAAGAAGAAAGATCCCATGCTAAGGGTGGCTCGAACAATGCACCAGCTGCCAAGTGTGTATTAAATGATAACCAGTTAATGAGTTTTATGGTTTGTTTATGATGACTCAAGACTGAATCTTTTGGTAATCTGTCTATTGTTTACAGGGCACAGGTTGTTGGTTGGCCTCCAATCAGATCATACAGGAAGAATACAATGGCTTCTTCTACTTCAAAGAACACTGATGAGGTCGATGGGAAACCTGGTCTTGGTGCTCTATTTGTGAAAGTGAGCATGGATGGTGCCCCATATCTGCGAAAGGTCGACTTGAGAACTTACACTTCCTATCAACAGTTGTCTTCTGCACTTGAGAAAATGTTCAGTTGCTTCACTCTTGGTGAGTATTTTCTATGTATTGAGCAAATCCTTGATTACGTTTTAAGAAGAAATGAACAAAATAAAAAAGTGATTTCGCGTCTTGTCTGTGATCCCAGGTCAATGTGGACTTCATGGTGCTCAAGGAAGGGAAAGAATGAGCGAGATCAAACTGAAGGATCTTCTTCATGGATCAGAATTTGTGCTTACTTACGAAGATAAAGATGGTGATTGGATGCTCGTTGGAGATGTCCCGTGGGAGTAAGCTTCTCTTGAACTCGTAACTTTAGTAACTTTGTGTGGTCTTATGAGTTGTTGCTGGTTAATTTAGAAGAACATCAGATCTTTAAAGTTGATTCATACTACTGAAAATTTTCATCTTTTAATATATTTTTCTGCGCAAAAGTTTAATGAATCCTTCTTAAAACCTATTTGCAGGATATTTACTGAAACATGCCAGAAACTGAAGATCATGAAGGGATCTGATTCTATTGGCTTAGGTAAGCCATCTTTGCCAACATCTTTTCCCCTTACCTTGAATACATTACTCAGTGTCTCAACTTAGTGTTGATTTCCTTGGTCGCAGCTCCAGGTGCAGTGGAGAAATCAAAGAACAAAGACCGAGTTTGAAACTAAGAAGCTCAAGACAAAATACTATGCACAGTTCCAATGTTTAAGACTTCTTTACTGATGTGTTTGAAAACTCTTTATGTAGTCTCTTTTACAAATTTATGTTTTTAAGACTTTGGAATCTCTTATTTGTGTGTGCTTGTTCAAAACCAATACATTCTTCTTATGTGTGTTTCTACTTTCTACTATGATCTTCAAGACTGTTTTCTCCATTATCTTAAATTGAAAACCTACTTTTTACTTTTTGTCTAATTATACCGCAAAAATCTTGATTTGTTTATTGTTTGTTGGTACAAAAGTCTCTTAAGTGATAATTAGGATAAAAGTATATAAAGAGGCTTTACCACACAAAGTGGAATCTCAAATGATGGTTTTTCTCCTATCTGTAAAACAACAAAGTGTGTAAATCTTGATTACCTTTAGACTAATCCCAATAATTTTTTATCTTCTACAACTTTCTTACAAGAATTACTTTAACAACATGGTTTGAATTGAACTAAATATCTAAATCTCTCTTATATATATATAGTAATAGTCTTAGTGCTCCAAAGTTTATCCATACAAATATTATTTTATAGCAAAGTTTCTTAAAACGAAACCAAAATTTATCCATACAACATTTACAAATTATATGTATTTATTAGTCTTATAAATCGATAATAGTCTGATTGCTACAAGAAGAATATATATAGTAGTTCTCACTTTATATATGAAGTTTACAAAGTTTGTTCCAAAGTGATACTATTCATATTCTAATTCCCCCACACCTAAAAAGAAGAATATTAGTATAACATTTTGGATATATCGACATCAGTTGTCAAATTAAGAGTCTTATCACATGGGGGCAAAGTGGTTTGCACAAATGTAGCACTTCTAAGTGAGTTTGTGGTTAGTGCACTTCATCATTGACTTTATTTTCTAAATTTTGATTTGTTTTTGCAAATTCGTAAGAACAATTATATCAAGCACAGTTATATATGTCTTGTTAATGCTTTTCTTTCATATGAACCACTTATTTCTTTCATTAAACTATATACTCGAGCAAAATATATAACTATCGTAGTGAATTGTTGTATCATCATCTAAATTATAGTTTGAACTATACAAATTACTCGACTCCATATATTTACTAGCACCATCACTATGTTTTCTTAATAATTTCAAGAATATTTCTGTGATATTTGTTTTAAAAAGTTCTTATCTAGGGTTCAAGTGATTATTTACGGTTTATATAAAAAGTTAGTGGAATTATAAGAATATTGGTCCCAATGTAAGTGGATTGTATTCGTTGGTTCTAAGAGTTGGAAGAAAACTAAAGATTCATAGTTAGAGCCACTTAGAGGAACCAATCTCTTCAAAATGAATTTTTCTTCTTGGTTGCACTTATATTTAACCTATAATAAGTAAAATAAAGAACTAGCTTGAAATTTTTTGGTTATACTAAAATTTGGTTTCGTTATATATAGCTTTGGATTTGGTAGCTAGCTAAGGATATGTATATATCGTTTATTAGATTAGTCTTTTCCTATCAAGATAATTTGCTTTTGATCATACCAAAAAATCGTGATCTTTAAACTTAAAACGTAAGACTAACATAGGATAAGACGTTATCGTTTTCTTTTTGTAAACATATGATGTTACGCATGTTTCAATATATATATGGAAATATCGCTTTTACGCGATATTTTCATATATTTAAAACTTATTATACAAATTGTTTGTAGTACGAAACTAATGTTCTTGAGATGACAAGTTGTTTAAACATATGATATGTAAATCTTATGAGATTGCAAGACAAAGTTTGTTTCATGTAGTAGTAAACTCAAAGATAAGGAACAATAATCTAGCAGTTGAAGAAGATGATAATACATAGTTTTGGTTACTATTGCAATGGACCACAACATAAGAAATCTAATCGCCTTAATTAATATATAATCATGGATCGGTCCACAGAGACATATCATATGGTTGTGTCTCCCAAAACCTTTCTTCTACTTAAGCTAATGTTTTTAGTCAAATTATTCTTATTATATACACTCCAAAACGAACCACTATATATCTTTTAAAATTTATAATCCTCTACTCATTGCACTCGTTCTTTTAAGCATACCCATCACAAGAAAGCACATTTTTATTTTATTTTATTTCCTCAAATTTAGTTCCTATTCATATATTTTATATATGTTTCAAGATTGATAAAATTTTGTTTGAAGACAGACGAATAAGATATTGGATACGAATGATTAACTATATTATCATCCAAATATTTGGCTTGACCATGTCTATGTCTTTTTGTCTGCAATTCATAAATTGAATATAAATATTATTCGGCTATACAATTATTACAAATTAGTAATTTACGATTTTTATTATCTTTAAAAAAATGCAATCCAATCTATATGCATTTTTTCTTTTCTTTTCTGAATTTGATGTTTGAATGCCTCTAGTTACAAGTCTTGCATCCTAATGAGACAAATATGTCTCTGAACATCCAATGAAAATAAAATATGTGATATTTAATTATGATTCTAGTTTTTTTTATTATTATTCATTGAGATATTAATAATGCATCAATGTTAATTAGTGAATGCTACTATATATGCTAGTATGTTTATTTGGTTGGATTATAGATTCGAATTATGAAAACGGATCAGATATAGAACAAATTTAAAAAAGCATCCATTATGGTACAATGCATTCACTATGTATTCTAATAAGCAATGTATCATAATATAATGGTGGTGTTTAGTTACAATTTATCATAGAATTGAAAATATATAAGTTAAAGTGGTCTAATATTATTTTGAAACATGATTTGTCTCAAACTTATGAAACGACCAGAATTTTAATATATATATTTTCGGTGAAGCACATGGAGCCGGATCAAACGAACAAAATCTTCTGCAACATATAAGGGAATGATATGAATAAATAATAAATAGAGTATTTATTAATTTTGAGAAATATTCCCAACAATATTTTTTGGTTGTTATCAAAACCATAATAACTTTGGTCTTTGGTTGTGAATCTTTATAAGTCAATCCTTTATTAAGGGCGAGCCAAGATGAGTAGAACGAAGATCGTTGGTAAGAAGTTCAAATTATGAAATTATGAAAATAAAACAAGTTTGGTAACTTTGAAACGCAAGAAAACCAAATTAGCCATAACAATTTAAGGACCAAACATAGTAGTAGATAGTGAATAGTTAGTAAATGAAAGTATCTTTTAAGACCTAGAGCTACTAGTACACTAGACATATAATATCTGTCTGGCCCTGGAACAACATACAAAATAGCCAAACATGTAGGTTTGCATGCAATTGTACGTTAAAAGCTGTAACAAAACAGACAAAAACAAACAAAGTAGAAAAAAACAAAAGTGATAAATTAATACCAATAATTTTTTTTTAATTTCTTTATATATATATATATGCCTCTACCAGTTGATCCAGTCAATTTAGACAGATTTATACCAAAATATTACATTGTGAACTTCGTCTTGAATATATAACCATTACATAACCTATTTCAAATGTGGGATACCTTTACTACTACTGCATATATAGTAGCTAGCTAGACTGCAGCTTACTAAACTATCATATAAATTGTCTACACATAAATCTAAACCCAAATTTTTTTTTTACACAAATGTAATTTTTGTTTTCACGAATATAGAAACCTCGGAAAAATGTTTAAATATATTCCAATTTTTACTCGACTGATGGATCAACACCTAACCCTAAAACTTCGGTTTTTCTGATTAGTTTAGTTCGGCTAATTCAAGTTTTTTTTTTTAGATTTGTTTTTAGTTTCGAAACTGTCGCTAAAACTGATCGAATTAAATTTTGGTTTGGTTAGTTCAGTTCAGTTATTTTAGTTCTTTAAATAGTTCGATTATTAACGAAAACTACTCTAATTTTTGTATAGTTGGTATAATTTGGTTATTAAAAATAATTCGGTTAATCGAGAACCGAACAAAAACTAAACTAAATTCTCGGTTAACCAAACTAAAATTTCAAATGCTATTAATCAGTTAATGACCTATAACCGAAACCGAATCGAACAACCAAAATTCGGTTCAACTATTTCGGCTCGGTTAATTATCCTAGCTCCACCAATACAGCCATATGAACATAAATAGTTGAGACTCGGATAGAGATTACTAAAAACACATACAAGTCCACAAGACCCAGACCAAAACAGTAGTAGTCTCAGTAATAAATAAAAAGGTTCTGGGGATCTTCGTCCTATCTCACCCCATACCATTCACTATCAATACATTTATTGATGCTTTCTTCATTCATTATTACCATCTTCTTTTGTATTCTTCCTCGATCACTTTTTTTTTAATTCGTACCATATTCTTATAAAGCTATAGCATTGATTTTTATTATTATATAAGTCGTAGGTCGACTTTTGTTTTTATTTGATAGTAACACTTATGTCGTTGGAGTCTTTGGAGATATGTATTTAGAAGTGCTCTTTTTGATTTGTTTATATGTGTACCCTTTTGTCGACCAAAACAAAAACTTTGTACCCTTTATCTCTTTTACTGAGTTTTTAACCTTTTTAGTTTGTAGTTTTCTATACCACATACAAGTTTTATTACTGTTGCTTATTAGATCAATCATATATGTATAGGTACAAATGATTTTAGTAAAAGAAACACTGTAAATGAACAAATATTTTGTAGAGTATAGTTATGTAATTAAATGTTGATATATATTATGGTTTTAGTAAATTAATAACACTTTGTTGGCAGTTATAGTTTTAACCAATTTTTCGGAAAATTTCGTTGTAAATTAATAACATTCGTACTCGTTGCGAAGTTAATTCAGCTCGTCAAAATTACATTACAAAACTAAAAATTCATAGTCTCCAAATCCAAAAAAATATGTTTCAACCATTAGAGTACCATTAATTAGTTGTGTATTGCAAAATTTTACTTCTTTTAAAAATATAAAATTTGATAAATATCTTCAAAGAAAATTATTAAAAAAAACAAAGTTATTTTATTATTTTATGTGCTAGGGAAAACTAAAAATAATAAATCATTACTCAACTATAACAAAGCATCTATTTATCTACCGTTATTATCATTACTATACTAGTAAACATTACCTCAGTTTCAGCATCATAGCTATAGCAGTAATATATAAAGAGATCTGAACAAAATATAGTTGGCATTGGCAACATGTTGACCAGTGTGATCATGGCTTATCGGATCAACAACACTTTGATTCGAACATTAAATGTTTTACATGGATCGATATAGATATAGTTTATATAAAATGGCTCACATAAATAGACCACCGATCCAATAATCGAGTTAATCTCTCTATCTATCTATCTACTCATATTATCATCTATTCGTATTCCATTTATACATTCACTGCACTGTATAGTCTGTATTTTATTATCAAACCCAATCATATAAATGTTTGCCCATCTACTTACAATAAATTTCGTCAAAGTTCCAACAGTGTTTTTACATAAAAGGGTCAAAGGTAACACACATGATTCTCCTATTTTGCATGACTTTTTACAAAATTCGAAACTTATCAAACTTATGCATTATTGTGTGAGTTGCTTTCTTTACCAGCCTACGAGACTAGATTGATCCATAGGCTATATAATAGCTTGTTTTCGTCAGCTCTTTTGCAATACTAATTTTAAGATTAGGAACTAAGCAAAGATTCATGGAGTACCTTTTAAGGTTAATTTGTTTCTAGTAATCAGAAATATAAAACATATAAGTAAAATGATCTATTTGCATTTTATTAACTTTTTTGGGGTGTTTAAACATAATTTATAATCTTAATCACATATTAATCGATATATATATATATATATATATATATACACGAAAATAATACCCTTAGTGACCATGGTTTAGGGAAAGAAAAAAGGAAAAGATGTTTTGTAACCTAGTAATAAATAAAATAAAAATACTATTTAAAAATTTATTACTTAAGAAAATAATTTTAGAGTAAAACTTTAGAATAAGAAGTTATTTTACAAAATTAAAAAATTGATACATATAATTATATAGCTGTTTCATTTTCATAGATTAATTAAGAGATAATATAAATTGAATATTACTTAATACTAGGTGCCAAACGAGCTTTATCTCTTAAAAGACTAGAATATTAGAGCCATACATAATACCAAAAAAGTTAGCAATGTAGCCCATAAGTTCATGTTTTACAAAAATTAATACATATTACCAAAATCAATCATTTACATATAATTAACCAAAAAACACAAATGCAAGTAACTTTTTCAAAAAAAATTTACAGCTTTAAGCTGGTGACTGGTCAGTCATTTTTAAACCTATATAAATAAATAAAAATCTTAGATAATCCCAATATCCAATCTTCCCACTATAATTGAAAAAAAAAAAAAAAGACTCCATTTTATAAAAATTGAACCTTTCTCCTCTCTTCTCCTCTCACCATCTCTCTCTCTCTCTCTCTCTGCAATTCTCAGTTTCTTTTATTCAGAGAAACCAAAACAATCTCAGTCTCTCTCTAACAAACAAATATGATAAACGGCTGGAGAAGAGCTTTTTGCACTTATATTCCCAAAGAAACTAACCAACTCAACGACGACGACAACGGAGTCGTTGTTCTTGATTCGCCGGAGAATCATCGTCTCCGCCACAAATCCACTTCTCGTTTCGGTTTTTTCTCAACTCCTTCCACTCCTCGTTCTGATTCCTCCACCGGAAATTACAGTCTCCGTTGTCGTACTTCAACAGCCACCTCCGTCGCCACTCCTACCCCGTCTCTTCCCGGAACTCCGAAGCTTAAGTGCAAAACCACCACCGGAGAAAAAGAAACAACACCGAGAAACAGAAGCCTCGTCTCTCTTTTAACACCTTCTTCTTCTTCTCCTATCTCTCCGGCGAGCTTCTCCCTTCTCAAATCCAAACTCCGATTCAACAAAGTACACTTCATCGATTTTCAATTTTGCTTTTTAATCGTTTCGTTTTTTTTTTTTTTGCTAATTTTTTTGTTTTTGGGTTTGAGCAGAGTAGTAGCAAATGTGGAATCTGTTTACAGAGTGTGAAGTCAGGTCAAGGCACGGCGATTTTCACGGCGGAGTGTTCTCACACGTTTCATTTCCCTTGCGTTTCCTCACGCGCCGCCGCGAATCATAACCGGCTTGCTTCTTGTCCGGTTTGCGGTTTCTCGCTTTTACCTGAGATTCGAAATTACGCTAAACCGGAATCTCAAATCAAACCGGAATTTAAGAACAAGTCTCTTCTTCTGAGAGTTTACAACGACGACGAAGCTTTGATTTCGTCTCCGATATCTCCCGCCGGGTTCCACACCATACTTGAATCCGACGAAAACGAAGACGGCGATGAGTTTACTGGATTTTCCGTTAATACTCCGTCACCTTTAACGGCGAATCTGTTAACGGATAGAAACGTTGACGTTAGGCTCTCACCGGAATCTGCTATCGTTGCGTCGGGTAAAGGTTACGAGACTTACTCGGTCGTTATGAAGGTGAAATCGCCGCCGTTTCCGACGGCGCGTGGATCTGCGCGTAGAGCGCCGGTTGATTTGGTGACGGTTTTAGACGTGAGTGGGAGAAATTCCGGTGAGAAATTGGAGACGATGAAGCGGACGATGAGGATTGTGATTTCGAATCTGAGAGAGACGGATCGTTTGTCGATCGTCGCGTTTTCGTCTAGCTCGAAACGGCTATCGCCGTTACGGAGGATGACGGCGAACGGGAGGAGATCGGCGAGGCGAATCGTGGATATCATCACCGCTCCAGGCTCCGTCGCCGGCGTAGGGATGAGTGTGAACGACGCGTTGAAGAAAGCGGTTAAGGTGTTAGACGATCGCCGGCAGAAAAACCCTTTCACCACCGTCTTCGTATTAACGGATCGTCAGGCCCATCAAGCGGCCCAATTAGCCCATTCTAGAATCCCCGTGCACACCGTTTGGCTGACCCACGCGTTTCCCGAAGACGCGTTTGCGAGGAGCATCAACGGTTATTTGAGTTTGTCGGTTCAAGATCTCGGTTTAGAACTCGGGTTAGTTTCCGGGACGGGTCAAGGAGAGATCACTTCTGTTTACTCTCTATCGGGTCGACCCGCTTGGCTTGGAACCGGTTTAATCCGGTTAGGTGATATGTACGCGGAGGAAGAAAGAGCGTTGCTGGTTGAAATCAAATCACCGGTTAATAATTCCTTAACCGGAAGTAGATCTCACAAAATCATGACCGTTAGATCTCGTTACGTGGACACAACAACTCAAGAAACAAAAACACCCGAAGATCGCGCGCTTTTAATACCTACTCCATTAACCGTACGATCATCATCTAATCCAAACATCTCACGGCTCAGAAACCTCCACGTAAGCACTCGGGCCGTGGCGGAGTCTCGTCGGCTGATAGAGCGTAACCATTACTCCGGTGCTCAGAGACTGCTGACATCAGCAAGAGCTTTGCTTGTGCAGTACGGTTTGAGCTCGAGCGATGCATGTTTACGTGGCTTGGATGCTGAGCTAGCTGATCTTAACGGTGTGAGAGGAAGACACGTGGCGGCATCGGAGAGTTTGGAGTCGCTTACTCCGACGTCGGCATGGAAAGCGGCGGAGAGGTTGGCTAAAGTGGCCATGGTGAGGAAACATATGAACAGAGTCAGTGACTTGCATGGGTTCGAGAACGCTAGATTCTAATATTTGTTATAAATAATATTTTTCTTGATTAGGTTAATTAAGAACTTTGTGTAATGATCTTATACAAACAAACTAGAGTGGTGCATAAATGAAAGTTATATAATTTGGTCAAATGATAAGTTTGGATTAGTTATATTTTGTATATACCAATTCAGTTATTATGTGATATTGTGATACATTTTTCACCCTAAAGGTGATTATACAATTTTTATAGCTAGGGATGTTGCATTAGGTACGAAGTAGGTTTTACCAAATCAATTACAAAATATTCACATTTAATTTAGTTTAATATAATGAACTATTTTTAATGTATGAGACATCATTTTCGTTAGAGATAAAAATATAGTCATCATCACTAATACTATATTTTTTTAATCTCTCAGTCAATTTTCAAGATGTACAATCATCACACACAAATTGTAATAGTTTTTTTTTGGTGAATCACAAATTGTAATAGTTGAAGCAATGTATAGTCATTCGTGTTACTTAAACCAAAAATTTAAACCTTATCAAGAAAATGAATACAAAGCGAAGAAAACATGATTAATGATTACATATAATTTTATTAAAGGTTAAGAGAATAAAGAAAACCTCTAAGTTATTCTTAATAACATGATTATATTGTAAAAGTATTCCATTGAGAAATTCATGAAATAAATAAGTGATAGGTTTATTCATTTGTGTTGTTGTAAATTTGAGGCATTTAAAATGCTCTTAACACACACTACTTATGAACATGATATGATATTTTCTTTTTAGTTAACTAATTTTTATAAGAACTTTTCTTTTGTTTTGCTTTATAATTATTTAAAGTGAAACTTTTTGAGCCAAAAGCATATATTCTATGTGTACTTCTTCATAATGGGTAGTAACATTATAAATACTAAAAATGCAGTCCAAAAAAATATATCGAGATTTAGCCTTTTTGCGGCTACACACTAATTAAATTCGTTGTATCCCAATGATTCAAACTCGATGGTCAACAAAATATTTAATAATCAAAACAATAAGAACTTAACAATCCTACAAAAAAAAGTCTTATTAATATGATTGCAGATACTTAATAATTGAGCTGAGGATATCATTTTAACGGCGGGATTTGTCTCTTTTTTGTTTGTCTCGTAGGCTTTTTTACACTTAATTAATTATAATTCTTGTTAATTTCACCTCTCGTTTGAGTGTCGCTTTGCGTTATGCACAAGATGCATCATCATGATCATAATAAGTTTTTCAACTTCTTAGATTAGATTAATTGTCGTTGAAACTTTCACTTAGTAGGTGATGATCTTTGTAAACTTTGAAATATGAGATTTGATTTAACACATAATGCATTTATTCTTGGATTATGAATAACAAAACTCACTAGTACTGAAACAACAAAGTCATCGGCCTAAGTGTTTCATTTTAATCGGCCGACCAATGTATACAAACGTCTAAAATTGAGGAAAAGATCATGCAACATTGGTCAAACATCACCCGACCAACGTATACCGACGTTTTGATCAACGCTCCTTCTTTGTTGCGTAAGGTTGCTGCCCAAGCTTTCAAAATCTCATCTTCAAAAACATTGACCGTGAGATCCGCAACATCATTACATCTTGAAGACGAAAAAGAGATGGTGAATGCTGATGCTACTCTTGATCTAATAGATTTATCCAAACTTTGATTAACAATAAACCAATAGAAACAATAACAATAAACCAATAGTAAACCAGTGAAAATCCAGAATTGGGGAGAATCAGATCTCGAACTTTGATTTGGAGGGGGGGGGAGAATTTGGTTTAGAACTTTTATTTCGGGAAGAAATAGGATTTAAACTTTTCTTTCGAGAATATCTACATCGAGATCAAAGTTTTGGCTCTATATGGATTGATACGTTAGTTCTCAGGGGAAATAGATCGTTTTCCTTAGTTTTGTTTTGTTTATTGTTGCCAAGGTTGCTTTCTCAAGGTAATGTTATGGTGTTGTAATACCTTATGTTCATTTTCTAATGATACTAACATATTTAGCAAAACAAAAACATTGGTCAAATAGTGAGAAAGATAATAGTTTAAAAGGCAAAAAAGCTATTTGGGAATTATATGTTTTTCTGATACATTTAATTTGGATAGGCGATGGTGCGTTCCACTAAAGTGATGCAATAATGGTACGCACGGCTATATCTAAAAGTTCATATCATTTAATCCATTCAAATGTATTAAGAGATCTTTAGTTAGTTTTCGTTTTTAGATTTAGTATATACACGAATATGTATTATATTAAGTAGAGACCAAAAGACAAAAATTAATAATTCACAAATTTTGGGTAGTGGAGAGAGTTTAGAGATGATCAACAGGACAAAACGAGTCTAAATGATTATCTTAATTAATAACTTTTTATAATTATTGTAATATACTTTAGCCATATAAATATCATAAACCAAATTTTAATCATTTGTATTCTTAAGTGAATGATATACATAATTTTGAAGTTTATTCTTTTGACGCCAAATTTTAACGTTAGTGGGGTTAAACGATTTTTAAGGGTGGTTAGAACAACGGTCAAAGAGTTCAAATTTACTGAGGATAGGGGTAAGTTTTGGTGCTGTCCTCTAGAATTCAAGATCAGGAGACAAAAGACCATATCTGTGTATTAATGTTTGGTTTAAAACTATAGCTTTTATACACAGAACCCAAAACAAGATCATGATACCAAAGAACAGAGCTCTCGCTGAGACAAAAAAAGATCATGACCCCAAACCTTCTTTAAGAAATGCAGTATAAGAAGTTGTGAAAAGAGTGATCAGACTACTCTAGAAAAACAGCTGCTTACATTTGGAAGCATCTATATCTGTTGGACAATAAGGACACTTGAAGGACTTTGTACCATTCCTCGACATACCGTTGATAGACTGCTTGCAAAGGACATGACCGCAGCTCAATCTCATCGGAGGATTATCTTCACTTGAGTGTTCTTTGGTGACAGGACATACAAAGACTGAGTGGAAGCGATACTCTTCAGGGAGTTCCACAGGTACAAGAAGTTGCTTCATTGTTTGCCATTCTTTTCTTTTCTCTGGCAGAAGGTTCAAGTATTTCAAAAACGTCGGTAAAACTTGTGAACCTGCTGCAACTGTTACAACTAAAGGACTCTCTGATGATTCACCGAGTAGACTGCAGTATTGGTGGGTTAGTTCTTTGGCAGCGTTGGTCCATAACGCAGGTGAGAGGAACTCTGAGTATGGGGATTTATCGAGGTTTCTGTGCCATAAGAGAGAGCCCATGAGTTTCTGGATCTCTGGTAAACACTTGTTTGAATATGTAGTGAAGTGTTTTCTGGCGTAGTTGATAGCTTCTTTGGAGTCCTTGTCTTGTGCTATTTTCAGGAAGTGAAGGCTGTGAAATGTCAACTCGAGATCGGAGTTTGCTTGCTTTAGCTTGTCAGAGTTCAAAGCTACCCACTTAAGAGCTGGTCCAAGATCTCGTTTTTTCATGGCTTCAAGTATCCTATGCATTTCCATGAAAGATTCTGTAGCAGAAGACTCAAGCCCAGGCTCGCCAGTCTCGGAAAGGAAACTGTCAACCATGTCGAACATGCCTTGCCTGTAGAGAAAACCAGCTATTATCTGGTGAAGAGCATGAAGATCAAACTCGACGTTTCTGTAAGCCGTTGATATGTCTGGATTCAGAGTCCTGTCCACCGCTTTCGGGTACTTGGTCAGAGCCGCACTTAGTTCTTTCTGAGTGGCTTCAACTTGTTTGATCGGAGCAATCTCATTTAAAGTTTTCTTCAAATCAGCAACAACAGATTTACCATGAAGCGGGTTATCTGAGCCAGCGGGTACCTCCTGTATCGTGTTCAATGCCTTGTCGATCTCTTGAGACAGTCTATCCACCACTTCCTGTGTCTTGCTATAGCAAAGTTTCTGCTTTTTGGTAACACGATCAAACGCATCTCTGACACTCTTTAGCTCCATTCTAAGATAATCAATCACACTGGTAAAATCCTGAAACAAGTATAATCAACAAGAAAGGTCTCAGACAGGACAATCTCCACAACCAAATAACATCATTCTCCATAAGCAAAAACATATCTTCTTTACAATGAATCATATCCACAATAACAACAACACAAAGCACACCACATAGCAGTTTCTTGAACCTTTCTTTTATGCATCAGAACCAGTGAGTGACTACTACTATGTCTATTCATCATATCATCAATCAAAAAATCGAATTCAGACTCCAGAAACCAAAATTAATCTATAGAGAAATCCAAATAATCCAAATGATTCAAGAATCGAAAGATCAGGTAAAGGAGTCAGAGAATTTGACGATTCGCGAATCAGAAACAGTCGATGAAGCGAAGAAGAATCCAAAGCCAGAGACAAATATATAATCAACATGTTCAGTGAGAGAGATGAACCTATAAAAAACCCGATGAAGGTAATCGCCGGAAAAGGAGAAAGATGAATCGTCGGACGGAGGAAGATGATGAATTCGGAGATTTCGACTTGTTTAAGTTTTCGTTGAAACTCTGTATTTATTACTCTCTCATAATCCCTGATCTTGACGATGAATCTCAGCCGTTGGATTTGATCCGTTTCTTTGAATCAGACAAATAATTATTACTTGGGCCGAGAGATTATGTAGGCTGAACTAAAAGGCCCAATAGTCATACTAATTAAATTACGGATTAAAACCCAAATGTTGAAAATAATGTAAATTGAGGTTTTGGAGGGAAAAAAGATTAGACTATACAGTAAAACCTCCATAAATTAATAATGTTGGGACCATGAATATCTATTAATTTATAGAGGTTTTAATTTATCGATAAATTAATAATTGTTAATTTATAGAGAGATTTTCCTAATTTGGAAAGTTTTTTCAAAAAAATAATTAAAAATAAGATTTAATCATGAGAATTAGTATTTTATATAATCAATTACAAAGAAAATAATAATGATTGTGTCTTGAAAGAGAATGCTAACTATTTTTGATATAGTAAAATATTAGAAATAAACTCTAACAAAAACTAATGTGTCTACATATACATATTTTTTGAAAGTTTTACCTAATTATTAATTTATAATATTGTTGGGACCATATATTTACAAAGGATTTTCAAAAAAAATATTATCTTATTATTTTATCAAAATATGTCTACAATTACACTGGTCCCAACTTGGTACCGGATAAATTTATTAATTTATAGAGATTGTTAATTTATCGAGTATTAATTTATAGAGGTTTTACTGTATATTGTTCATAAATCAATAACTGATAATAGTCTATTTTTTATATTCTTTTTATATGTTTTCAAAAAAAAAAAAGTCTATTCTTTTTATATATCCTTTTTAATTTTATTTTTTTGTAACAGAATAAATTACTAATATATATATATATATATTATTTATATTTATTTGGGTTCTTGATCTTAGCTAGAGGAAAAATTTGTGATTGATGTCAAAAAAAAAAGAGGAAAAATTTGTGATTTTGGTAACTTGTACAATAGCGATATAAATTTAGCGTTTTAACAGTTGGCGTATTCTATTTTTACTTTTAACAATTTTTATATAGTATATTTTTTTTACTTTTTACTATTTTCTTTTTTGAAAAAATACAAAATTCTAATGAAAAGCTAGAGGTGTAGATACGATTTTACATATTTAAAAATTTTATAAAGAAAAAGAAAAAACATATACTTTATAAACAATAAAGTTTTGTAGATTGTGTCATTTTTGTATTTTGTTTATTTTTAATAGATGAATTAAAATTTCGATAATCATAAACCGTCCCAAGAAAACGGATTGCGACCAATTAATTATTTATTTATTTATTTCAAAAGTTTATTAACCAACATTGGATGGAGAAAAAATTAAACCGGTGTGGTGAAACGTGGTAGGAGGAGGTAGCTATCACAATTTCGAACTCAATTCTTTTTTACCCAAAATATGTTTTTTTATCTTACCAACCAAACAAACAAAGAATCCTTAAATAAGGCAAAAAAATTAAGAAAAAATCATTAATTAAATATTTTTCCATTTAAAGAGAGATATGGACACAAGGTGAGAGATAGAAGAATGTTTTTGAGAGGCGCAGCAACATGGCGCATAATAGCAATCGTAAACCTAATTGCTTCTGGGTCCTCGAGTTTCCCTTGTCTTCTTCTTTATTCCCCTCAAAACCTAAAAGCCCAACGACGAGAGAACCCTATCTCTTCTCTTCTCCCATCTCTTTTTATCTCTTCGCAGCTTTCTCTCTTCTCTCAGATCTATATGTTTTCTCGTCGTTCTCAATCGTTCCCTTTTTTCTCTCCATCGGATTCGTCAGATCTCATCGATCTACATCGATTCTTCGCCGTTTCATCCGATTTTATCGTTTCCAGGTCAAATCCAGGTATTTCAATTGTAAAATTTCGATCAAATTCGTCGATTCTGGATCTTTTTCTGATCAAATTTGACGATTTCGGATCTGTTTTCGATCAGATTTGACGATTTTTAATCTGTTTTCGATCAGATTCGACGATTTTGAATCTATTTCGATCGGATTTGAGATCTGGTTATTGTTTTATATCGTTTTCTGTTGATTTTTCGAGAAACGGGATCGATTTCATGAGTTTTCTGTGTTTTTATCGAAATTTAGATCTTGAATTCTATATTTTTGGTTGAAACCACCCGATTTTTTCTAGAATCGATCTCGATTTTGTGGGGTTTTTGTGTGTCTTGTCAAAAATTCGATTTTGATTTTAACAGTTTTTGGATTGAATTGATATGATTTTCTGAAACAAGATCGATTTTTAGGTTTTCTTTGTGTTTTTTTTTTCTTAAGTTTGATCTCGATTTCTACAGTTTTTGGATTGAATTGAGAAGATATTGAAGAACGGAGATCGATTTTGTAAATTTTTAGGATCGATTTCTGTGTGTTTGATCAAAAGCTATAATCTAGGTAGCTATTCATTATTTTCAATTTGAAAAATTGGAACTTTTGTGAGTTTTAATGGAGTTTTTTTTTGTTTGCAGGGATTTGCTAATTGGTAGGCTATCTTTCAGCAAACATGCATGGTTATGAAGAAGTAAGAAACCCATGATTCATTTTTTTTCTGTGGTTGCGTCAAATTCACTTTTAAGCTAGATTGATCTCACACCGTTTACATGATTTTGATATGTTATGTTTCAGGACCTTGATGAAGAAGCTGGGTATGATGACTATTACAGCGGTGATGAGGACCTTGATGAGTATGAAGATGAGGAGGAAGAAGAAGAAAGACAACCTCCAAAGGAAGAATTAGAATATCTTGAATTGCGCCAAAAGTTGAAGGAAACATACAAGAAGAACATGGGGAAAGCAAGTGCTAATGGTCAATCTTCACAAGAGAGAAGAAGAAAACTTCCTTATAACGAGTATGTGGTGGCTAAGTACATTTTCTAATTAATACAATATTCTGGAAAGTGTTTTGATGATCAGCTAATTTTTCATTCTATGCAGCTTTGGTTCCTTCTTTGGTCCTTCGCAGCCTGTTATTTCGTCAAGGGTTATACAAGAAAGCAAATCATTGCTAGAAAATGAGATACGGACAGCTAAAATGTCTAATTCAAGCCAAACTGTATGTGCATCTGATCTCTGCTCCTCTTTGTGTTTTATCATTTAAGTTTTTCTTGCTGATGGAATTATTTGTGGTTTTCAGAAAAAAAGACCTGTTTCAACGAGTGGTTCAGTCGCTAAGAATGTATCACAAGAGAAGCGGCCTAGAGTTGTGAATGAGGTGAGAAGGAAAGTTGAGGCTCTTAAGGATACAAGAGACTATTCGTTTTTGTTTTCTGATGACGCGGAGCTTCCTGTTCCGAAGAAGGAATCTCTGTCTCGAACTGGCTCCTTTCCTAATCCTGGTATGTTGCGCCTTTTGAAACACTTGTTTACGATTTATGATCTTTTAGCATACCATTTTCATGGAGATAACTTATACAGGTTTTTTGCTGATGTTCAAGAGGCTCGATCTGCTCAATTATCAGCGAGGCCCAAACAATCATCAGGTGCCAATGGTAGAACTGCTCATGGTCCCCCTCGTGAGGAGAAGAGACCTGTTTCAGCGAATGGACATTCAAGACCGTCTTCCTCTGGTAGTCAAATGAATCATTCAAGACCGTCTTCCTCTGGTAGCCAAATGAATCATTCAAGACCGTCTTCCTCTGGTAGCCAAATGAATCATTTAAAACAGTCTTCCTCAGGCAGCCAAATGAGACCGGCTTCCTCAGGCAGCCAAATGAGACCGGCTTCCTCAGGCAGCCAAATGCAGTCGAGAGCTGTCTCAGGGAGACCTTCTTCCATAGGCAGCCAAATGCAAAATTCAAGACCGGCTTCTGCTGGTAGCCAAATGCAACGAAGGACTGCAACTTCAAGCAGCCAAAAACCAGGTTCCTCGACAAACCGTCAAGCACCTATGAGGCCACCAGGTTCAGCTTCCACAATGAATGGTCAGTCAGCTAATCGGAATGGCCAACTGAATTCCAGATCGGATTCCCAAAGATCAGCTCTTGCAAAAGTTCCAGTGGATCATAGGAAACCGATGAGCAGTAGTAATGGAGTCGGTCCTGGTCGGTCAGCAGCCATGCCAAGACCTTTGCCTTCTAAGACTTCATTGGAAAGAAAACCCTCCTTCTCGGCAGGGAAGAGTTCTATTCAAAGTGCTCAGAGACCGTCCTCATCAAGACCAATGTCATCAGATCCTAGGCAAAGGGTAGTAGAACAGAGAAAGGTTTCCCGTGACTCTGCCACAACCCGAATGGTACCAAAAAAAACAGTGCCGACCTCGAAACACCAGGTATCATGATCATGATCATGATCTTTCACATCTCTCTCTTATGTCCTTCCTCTAGCCAAGGCACTAATTTGTCAAGTATTTTGTACAGATGATGAGTAAACCAGGTCTCAAGAGACCTCCCTCACGTGATATGGATCATGATAGGAGGGTGGTGAAGAAGAAGAAGCCTGTAAGAATGACAGAGGATGAAGAAGCATTCAACATGCTTAGACAGTTGTTGTAAGTACTTGTCTTCATACTCACTCAAATCCTTTACATATATAATTTGTCTCCTGATACTTATATGGGTATTGTGTTTCAATTTCAGACCATCCAAGCGTTTTGCTGGGTATGACGATGATGACAGAGACATGGAAGCAGGCTTTGAAGATATCCAAAAGGAAGAGAGACGAAGGTACATATATTTAGTATCTTGATCACAAGGTTCATTCATAAACGATGATATTAATGGTGAATTGTTTAAAATGCAGTGCAAGAATCGCAAGGGAGGAAGATGAAAGAGAACTTCAGCTCTTAGAGGAAGAAGAAAGAAGAGAAAGACTGAGAAAGAAACGGAACCTAAGCCGTTAACAAAGTGTTAGAAGAATCCTTTTTTGCTCTTTTGTTTTGTTTTAGGACTACAGATCTTTTTTTAGTGTTTTCTCATTTAATCTCTTTGGCCGCTCTTGAGGCAAAAAAGAGTTTAACCCTTTTTTTTTTTTTTTGGTGTTATCAAATTAAGGATCCTTTGTTATTGGAATTGTACAATTAGATAATAATATCTTTATTTTGTAGGTGATGAATTAACTTCATCTCCTTTGTATTCCAAGAGCAAAATTAACATGCCGTTTAAAGTCATGTTGATGAATAGGCTTGTGATCCGGATCCAAACGCAAACACTCAGAGAAATTTGTTACATCGGTGAAGCAACATATATGACACAAGGCCTTTATGTGATGAGTCTGAGGCCTCTCATTTAAATCTCTTTGGCCTCTTGAGGCAAGACAGAGTTTAACCTTTTCCTTTTTTGTTTCGTTTTGTTTTGTGTTTTTAAGTTAAGGATTTTTTTTGTTCTTGGAATTGTACAATTGAGTAACAATATTATTCTTATTGAGGTAACTTCAAGAATCTGCTGGAAACCTCAAGGTAGTGAAAGCTTTTATTCTCTTTTTTGGGGGTTAAAACAAGAAGATGAGAAAGATAAAGAAACAAAGAGAGAAAAAGAATATTTCTTTATTCACGTGAAGTTAACATTTTGTAAGTCCAATTATATGATTCTAGAAGTGATGATGCTTTCTCTTTTCCAATTTTTGCTTAGAACTTTGTTTTGAGTTTATCAAATGGTGACCAAAGAAGAAGATTGTCTTCCTCCTACTCCTCTCACGGAGTTAGAGACTGTTCGAAGCATAGAAATCGTCGAATCTTCCTCTCTATCTCCCGTTTGGTATATAGTTTGTTACTTACTCTTTAGTTTTTCTCTCTGTTTTCCAATGAAAGTCTTGATTTTGAGCTCTCCTTCCCCCACAATATTGGATACTCAAAACAGCAATTTGATTTGTTTCTGTTCTGTTATGTTAGAGTAAGAGATACCTTTTTGGTTTCTATAATGAGTTTGGACGATGAGACACAGACTCTTGATTACTTCTTGCTACATTATCTTCTTCAAAAACATTTTTCCAGGTTACTGGTGATCTTTTGCATCATTAACTTGTTAAATTACATGGATCGTGGTGCGATAGCGAGCAATGGTGTAAATGGAAGTACTAAGAGTTGTAATGATAAAGGCAAATGCACTCTTGCTTCTGGAATTCAGTAAGGTTTTTCATACTTTTTTATTAAAAAAATTACGCCTAAAACTCGTTATTTTCTTATCTTTGATAAATCTAAAATGGTTGGTTTTATTCGGAATTCTTAGATAAACAAATAGTCTTGCATATGAGTTTTAAAAACTGATGATGTTTTGATGTAAAATTGCTTCTTCTAGGGGACATTTTAATCTAAGTAATTTCGAAGATGGTGTATTGTCATCTTCATTTATGGTTGGGCTACTTATTGCATCACCGATCTTTGCTATATTGGCCAAAAGGTGATCAGAAGAACTTTCATAATCTTTGTTATTTTATCCTTTTCTAATGTCTAACCTTATTCAAGTGGTTTACATGTTTTTAGTGCAGCTTCAATCCATTTAGACTTATTGGAGTAGGTCTTACTGTTTGGACAGTTGCAGTTTTTGGCTGTGGCAGTTCCTTTGCCTTTTGGTTCATCGTCTTATGCCGTATGTAAGTTGTTTTGTTTTGTCTGTACACCATATGATTGATTTTGTATGGAGTTTAGTATTAGAGTCAACTTGGTTAATGACAATGTTGGAAAACAGATGTGTTGGTGTATATTATGTAACGTTTTTGTCTTTTGGATGCAAATACTCTTATCATTACTCTCGTAGGTTTGTTGGTGTAGGTGAAGCTTCTTTCATTAGTCTTGCAGCTCCATTTATAGATGACAATGCTCCTCAGAAACAGGTCTGTGTTTGATCTTTGTTTTGTACTTCTCATGAAGCCAAATTCACCACTCTTTAAAAGCTTTTTTTTTTTCTTTCTAGAAAGCTGCATGGCTTGGAATGTTTTACATGTGTATACCAAGTGGTGTTGCTCTTGGTTATGTCTATGGCGGATATGTAAGTTATATATGTTGTCAAAACAGTTTAGAAAAAACAAAACACATTGTGTGATTCTTTCTTAATATTCTTAGGTCGGGAAACATTTTAGTTGGCGGTATGCGTTTTGGGGTGAAGCTGCTTTAATGGCTCCATTTGCTGTTCTTGGTTTTGTAATGAAACCTTTGCAGTTAAAAGGTTAGGAACAAAGCTTGTATTATGTTATATATTAAGCATTAAGTACTAAAGATATTGATTCTAAGAAAAATACTAAACAGGGTTTCCTTCTACTGAATCGATAAAGACGGTTAGATCAATTGAAGTAATGACTCCATCAGTAGGTGAACATTTTGGTCTCTCTTCTATGGTAATGTTAATGTACTCTGATTATATACAATTTTGCAGTGACATTTGGCTTTTGCAGGCGCAGAGACATCGACAAACGATAATCATCTTCAGGTTGGTAATGAGATTGAGCATGATCAGTTTGAGGTCTCAACTGAACCTAGCAAGTGAGTTGATTCCATTGTATATATCTTTGTTTACTTTATCTTCTTCCATTTGCTCATATATTTATCAAACCTTTATGTCAACAGTCGTAGATCAAGTTATGCGAACGCGGTTTTGAAATCATTTACTGGATTTGCAAAAGACATGAAAGTTCTGTTTAAAGAAAAAGTCTTTGTTGTTAATGTCTTAGGTAATGTTATTTTCTAACTTGTTTTCTTCTTACACTATTTTATCTTCTTTGTTGATTGATACATGCATTTGCCTTAAACAGGTTATGTATCATACAATTTCGTTATAGGAGCATACTCATACTGGGGACCAAAGGCTGGTTACAATATTTATAAAATGGTAAAAACATTGAAGTCATCAAAACTCTTTAGCTTGTAGTTTCAAAATCAAATTCATCTTGAGGAATTCTTGAAAAGATACAAGAACTGTTGTATCTTGACAGAGAAACGCGGATATCATCTTCGGGGCAGTAACTATCATTTCTGGGATCGTTGGAACATTATCAGGAGGCTTTATACTTGACCGCGTCAGTGCTACAATTCCAAATGCTTTTAAGGTAATGAAAAAGCTTTTCTTACAGTTCTCTGAATTTTCAGGTTTTTATCTTTACTCTTGGATTCAGCTCTTATCCGGAGCAACATTTCTCGGGGCGGTATTTTGCTTCACTGCATTTACACTGAAGAGTTTATACGGTTTCATAGCTCTCTTTGCGTTAGGAGAGTTTCTTGTGTTTGCTACACAGGTAAAGAGTAAACAAGGTTTTGAACTTTTGAGAAAGTCTTGTATTGTTGTTGCAATGTAAATCTTCTCATCAACAACAACTATCGTCTTTTCATCTTCTGCAGGCTCCAGTGAATTATGTGTGTTTGCATTGTGTGAAGCCAAGTTTGCGACCATTATCAATGGCTATCTCCACAGTCGCAATTCACATATTTGGCGATGTTCCTTCTTCGCCTCTTGTTGGTATCGTTCAGGTAAAATATCCCTTCTTTTACATCGCCAATCCTGGAGAAACGAAACACACACACACAACTTTCCCAAAGCTAAAAATGCTCCATTGCTGTATACACAGGATCATATCAACAGTTGGAGAAAAACCGCATTGATGCTTACATCAATTCTGTTCTTAGCTGCTACAATATGGTTTACAGGTAAAACAAATCTCAATTCTTGAGCTCGAATAACCGCAGATGAAAGCGATTTTTTGCTTTTGCAGGTATATTCATAAACAGTGTAGATCGGTTCAATCAAGAAGGAACTGTAGATGAGAAGAGCCAGAGGACTCGAGAACATGTATCTCCATGAAACTACTTTGTCTAAATAGGAGTACGTCTGTATTAAATTTTTTAACTGTAGAGTCTTGTACAAGTTGTACAAATGCAAAACATGTTCTGTTTTTTTTTTAAAACCATACAAAAAAGGATCATATTTACTCGCATTAACAGAGACGTTTTTAACTAAATTCAAACTTTAATGAAGGCTAAAATGCAAAATATACTGATGGAAATTGAATATAAAATTGGAAAAAAGTTTGAGATAACCAAACATATAACAAGAACTGAATTAAAAAAAAAAAAAAAAAAACAGGGATAAAAGGTTTTTAAGGCGAATATATCTATATATCAATAGAGCCTACGAGTACAGCCGTCAGAACCACAGAAGCAAGCTTTCTTCTTGATATTACCCTTAGAGTCGCGTACCTGATCAATGGCATAGTTGTAGTGGTAAGTCAGTTCTTGAAGCGGAGGTATGTTGTCCATTGCGAAGAACATCACATGAGGCATTCTCGTGTCTTCATGATCATACAATACGTTTTGTGCGTACAGATTTGGCGAGCAGCTATGGTTTATGAACCTCCCAACATTTCCCTTCGTTGCTGCATCAATGGTGAATCCGCTAGTCTCCTCAACTTCTTCCATGGCTGGCTTTTTCTTTTTCCCAGGCATTAGCTCTGACATCCCTTGCGCTAAAGAGTCATCATACCTGTTACCAATATCAAAGAGATACTCGTCGTTTCCGATTCTTCTTTCGGCTTCACTATCCTCTAAAAGTTCACCTACGTATTCGCATATGAAGCTACCAATAGGGATTGATTTAACCGATCTCACTCCCCAACCTCTTGACTTGGTTTTGAAGATCTCAAGCTGGATCTTGATCCCCAGCTGTGTGACTCTTAGGTAGCAATCAGACCGGCATTCGCAGAGCGGGCCACATTCGTAGATTAAAGGCTTTGCACCAACAATGGCTCCATCGTAATTGTATGGTATCTCTCCATTGTTTTTCAACACACAAGCGCACATGCTCGCTTCCTTGCAGGCTGTGGTGCAACCGCATGACTTTGGAGGAACTGGTTTGCACCAATCTGGGTAAATCATTTTAACCGTGTAGGTGAACTTAGGCGGTTTCTCCTCGTCTATATCGTTCACAGCGCTAATAGGTCGTCGCTCTTTCCCCTCTGAAATGTCAAGAATACGTACATTTTCCTGGCGTTTAGACGTTGATTTCTTCATCACTCTCCATGAAAGCTCAGCTTGTCCGGGCATGCGCCTAAGTTTATACTTGAAGACACACTTCCCGTGAGATCCAACTTCTTGCCAATACTTTTCCACAAGATATAATCCGTCGTAAACATAATTTCCACCTGCTGATGATGATGATTGTAATGCTGCCTTTTTTTTGCCTCTTATGACGCGCACAGGTGTCTTCTTCTCTATGCTGTTTGCTAACGCAAGGTTTCCTGTTACAAGCTTTTGATCTTCAGGCTCTTTCAGTTCCTGTCCCTTTTTCTTTACTTGCATCACATTTCCACCTTGACCAGTGTAGGTCAAGACATCCGAGTTGTCCAGATGGTCGTCGTACCCTCCAGAAGCTACAATACTTGTTGCAACTAGGTCCTTACCGACTTTCATATAATCAATACCACCTTGACTTGGTCTATGTACACCTAGAATGTTCAGCTCCATCCTATATTGGAACTCATCACCAACTTCAACCCCTGGCACATTTCCCAGAATCTGTACACCAACATTGAGGAATTTCCCTTTGCTTTTGAGAATTTGCCTAGCAATGTAATCTACTCTAAGTTTTTTTACCCTCAATTCATCAGGCTTTGCTTCATCCTCCTGCAAAACTTTTCTACAAACTCCATGGAAAAGACGAAGAGTTTCCTTAACTTTGTCCCGAGTACTATCAATGCTTCTTGAACCACTGGGATGTGAAGGAGGAATCCTAACAACAGCTGATCCCCTGGCTGAACGAAATGCAACCCCTTTCTTTGTCTTTTTCCTATGCAGAGCACGACTCCGTTTTGGAGCTGTAACATCTGCCATCTCAATTTCCAACGGCTCAGTTTGAGCCAAATCACCTCTTCCCAGACTCGTATCATCTGCATAAACAACGATATCCCTCATCATGTTTTCTGTTCCGCTGCTGCTGCTAACATCAGAACCCGAATCCTGTTCACTGTTTGAACTTTCCCCAGTAACAGAACCAACCATGACATCCCCATCTGGCAAGCAAATGCTCAGAGGCTTAACCTCAACAGCCTCAGCCATACTAACATCTTCAGAGGCAAACACCATCAACGCACCAGATCCACCCAAATCGCTACAACCCTTTCCATCATCTTGCTCCTCTTTAATCAAAGACTCAACCTTATCATCACCATCAGCAACAACACTCCCGTTCTCATCACAAGTAAACTTAACAACATCAGTCTTTTTCCATGTAAAAGACTTGAAACTAGTTCCACAACCAGGTGGGAAATCCCTAACAGCACCAACCCTGCGACGCTTAAACTTAAGCCCCGTCATACGATCACTCCTGTAACCAACACCAGCAACACCAGCAACACCATTCTGCAAAAGACCTCGTTTCTCCACAGAATCATCACCATTGCTCATCACTCTCACCTTTGATGTCTCAGTATTCACCATATTGTTCTCCATTACACCCATAGAAACCCAAAATCACCAACCTGAGAATCACAAAACAAAACAAAACAATCATCACTATTATCAACACAACAAAATCTCATAAGAACAATCTACTAAAATCACAGCTATCAACAACAAACATGCAAAAAAAAAAAAAAAAAAAAAAAAATCTCCAGGATTCCATTAAAACTAGCTAATGAGAATTCTAACAAACACATATCGATTTCTACACAAACGGAGAAGCGCGATTAACAAGATAAGATAAGATTAAAGCAAAACAGAGAAGAGATTAAAGAAATTTACCGGCGGGAAAGATCTCAGTTTCCGATCAAAAAATGGCGGAGGAGATTAAGAAGATGAAATCGAATTTGAGAAGAAGAGCTTTGTCTCGCACAATCGTCTCAGAGTTTTTATAGTCAAATTCGAATCATTGGGAATCAAAAGGGGAAATGAAATTAAAAAACAAAAACAAAAAATCCCCAAAATTGGATTTTATGAACGTTGCGATAAAAATGGTAAGACATTAACGCAGTAAACATGGAAACCAGAGTACGTGGATGCGATCGTGGTTCATATTCCTCATTTCGTCACTCATTTTTTGTTTGAAGATTTACTTACTTTAAATCAATACTTTTTAATGTATACTGACTAAAAATGATATTGAAAAATTGTTTTTGTTAGATAAATAAATGATACGAGTATATATAATACATGCTAAATTAGATTATGAAATCGTACGTATACATAACTTACCCGATTCGGATTATTAATGTTTTGAAAGTTTTGGCAATTTTTATGGATTCTTGTTTCCGATAAAAAAATTAACAAACTTGTTATGTATTTTCTATATTTAAAAAACAATAAAAAAAATTCGACATTTAAAATTTCAAATCCATATTCGAATCTCCAAGTTACCACTAATTTAGAGCATATATGTAGGAATTTATAAATAATAAATGTCAAAAAGAAAATGTAACTTGGTTTTGAGTAATTAATTAATTACTCGTAGTTAACTTTGCGGAAAGAAAGATCCCATTTCGCAATACGTGGGAAAGAAACGTGGTCGTAATGTGCATAATTAAATTAAATTGGATGATTTACTTTATTTTAATTAACCGTCCAAAAACATTTATACATTTTGAGAACTATAATTAACAACGTCATCTGAATGGAATGCTCATGATATTCATGAACAGTTGTAGTGTCTTTAATCAGTAACCAGCTCAAGTAAAGTCGCAGAGAACAAGTTAAGTGGGTGTTATTGAATAATGTATTTCAATGTATTTTAATGTATTTTAAATTCTGCTGTTATTCAATTATGTATTTGATAAAGTACAACACAATCCACTGTTATTCAATATGAGTTTGATTTTGTTGTATTTTGGTTGGAAAGGATTTTAATGTATTCTTTTGTCTAAAACATGAGTAAAGCAAATACGTGCCTTTTCTCTCTGATTTTGATGTACTTCATAGAAAACTATAAGAAAATAAATATTTTTAAAATTATTTCTTCTTCTTCCATCTATAACCGAGAACCTATAAAGCACGTAAGGAATTTAAATGATGAATAAGTGCAAGATCCACCATGGCATCTTCAAGCGGAGAACTTTGCTGGGAAGGAGGAAGAAGAAGAACAACGATCATGACTTTAAAAACAGAGAATCAGATGCTTCATTAGGAAGATAAATCCACAGATCCCTTCAACATTTTATTTGCAACATACTAAATCTTTTATGTTTTTTGTTATTTTGATCCTTTTCCTACGAAGAACCGATATTGCCGTCTCGGAGTCGTCACGAAACAAACATAATCTGTAGATCTGATTTTTCTTTTTTATAATACAGAGCAGTTACTTTTTTAAATTAATGACTATAATCTGTAGTGAAAATACATTAAAATCCATCGGTTTTGTAATGAATCTATCAAAATCCTTTTAAGTACTTTCAAATTCATTTACTTTAAAATACATAGAAATCATCAATTCAATAACACCCCCTAATTTAGTAGGTCATTGGGCCATAAGTGAATTAGGCCCAAAAATGTTAGTGGGTTTCGTTTGGTAACTTAAATGGGTCATAAGTGAATTAGGTCCAAACATCTTAGTGGGTTTCGTTTGGTAACTTAAATGGGCCATTAGTGAACTAGACCCAATAGTGTTAGTGGGTTTCATTTGGTAACTTCAAAGTAAAGTAAGATGGATTCAGTTTGTGGATCTTTCTTACATTTTTTTGGTGTGATGTCAAAAGGTAAAAGAAATTAAGAAACTAGTTGTTATCAAAATAACAAGGTTCAAATTATATATTTGAGCCTTTTTTTTTTTTTTTTTTTTGAGCCTTTGTATTCTTAGTTTTAAGAAAAGCACTTCCTAATCGACTAAAAAAATGCATTATGAGGATTTTTGTAATTATAACACCTTAAACTAATATTAGAAATCAAATGATTAATAATCATGGTTCTGATAAGAATTTTTCCAAATTCAATAATTGAATAACAAATATTTAGTTTCTTTTAGATTTTCGAATCATTAAATTTTAGAATCAAACAATTGATATATATATATATAAAATCAAGAATCCGAGTTATTAAACATAGTCCATGCTCGTGTCTTCTTTTCATTTTTTTTTTTTAATAAAATTTCTGGTATTATATACAACTTCCACGATTACATCGAAAGAGAAAAATAGGTGCCACAACGAAAACGAACTCCGGGATGAACAAACCCGGTAAAGTGACCATAAGGAAAATGATACAATATATATAAAGATTAGAAAAAGAGTCCTCTAAACCATAGATTAAGCATGCTTTGCAAATTTGGAATGTCTTTTCTCGTAAGGCAAATGTTTCGGATTCGCCTATCAAAGATAGGGAAAAGAGCTTCTTTTTCTTGTTCTTGAAAGGTTTGAAACTATCAAGACTAATCCTGACATTGTTAGGTCAAGAGCAGAGAGTTTCTATGAACGATCACAAATCTAAAGCAAATCCAGTACTAAAAGGGAGACTTGATCTTAAATCTATCAAGTACCAACACATATTGACAAAGCAAAGACATAGTTGCATAATATTGATATTAATAAACTAATTAATCCTTAAGACGTAACAAATGAAAGAAGCTTATAATATATGAGTTTCTTTGTCTACTTCTATTTGTTCTTTTTCGTTGCCAACTTTAGTGTTTGACATTTCATAATAAATCAATCAGAGAGACCTTTTGAACAAATAGATTTCCGAATCTAAAACTAAACGCTTCAATTTCGTTTTCCTTGTAAACTAGGAAAAATTTGAGTTAATTCGCCCTATTTTATTTCTTCGGATTCAACCCTAACTCTTGAATGTTAATATTTTTTTTGTTTAACAGCGAATGGTAATTTCTTTTTACCATGAGCAAAAATATATTCGAATCTAGATGATATCTAATACATAAACCAATAGGTATTATTAATACTACGTACATGTTACTTTCTACTTGAGAATTACAAATTGTGCAAATTTTTTTTTTTCCTCTCACGTTACACGGGAAATACGGATCCATCAAACTATTTCTTATAGAGATTTGGATCTTGAGCAATGAAAAAGTTCTTATAGTTATACCCTAATCATGTGCATGTGTACATATATAATTCCTATAAACTATACTTCAATTAAGTATAATTTTGTCATGTGCATACACATATAAATGAATGATTTCAAAGATGCTTCAATCATGGGGTAATGGAAGAAACTAATTGTATCTTGCCTGTCATTTATCAAATAGATTATTACATTAGCCCACGTGGTTTTTTTTATCATTTTTAAGTGTTGAATACTTCAACACTTCCAACATAGCTTTATGTGTTTTTCTTAACCTAGAACACCGCGGCTGCGCAAGACACTATACCCTTAAAAGAGACAGATGTGTCTCTCTTTTGATAACTATTTCCAAGCACTTTATTTTCAGAGTAAATCAAAAATGTTGTAATAATGCCATAACTAATAAGTAATCCAACACTATATATAAAATATAATCAAATCAAGGGAAGATCTTAGGTTGGTGCATGCCATACTAATTAAGTTTAAGTTTAATTAACCAACATACAAAAAAAATGAATGAAAAGATTTTTTTCTAAACAATGATTGAACCCACCATATAAATTTGTGGATGAGTGCAAAACTCTTTGTTTATCTTTGATAATGAATTACTTAGCGAGAGTTTTTTCCAAAACGAATCAAGATCTTGTTTGAATACATTCTTGTTGGGTGTTGGCAATATATTTTGGGAGACTACACGAAGACGATATTATTAAGTTATCTTGAAGATTTCGTAATCTTTTCTTAACCCTACATACATGTTAATTATAGTACTCGACCTAAAAAGGGAATATTATCATGTCATAATTAATGGAAGATGGATTAAATTTATAAACTAGTTGATTGATCAAAATTTCAAATGAAAAATGAACTGATAATATAAAAATTTATTGGTTTTTTTTCCTTGGTCTGTATTCAATTTAGTTTCTATGTATAATAAAATTGGTTACCTCTAGAAATACATGTATTATCGTTAAAAATATATTTCGCACAACTCATTCAGTATATCTTGTGTCTCTGATCTCAATAATACATACATACAATTTAGTAATAGATACACATTTCATCAAGATCTTTGAGATCATCAGTATTATCAGTATCAATCATTTTGTTTTTGTTTTTTTTTTTATGTATATAATTGATTGATATATATATCACCAAACAATATCTAATTGAATTTGGTTGCCTTTCACACGTACACATAAACTCCAGAGTTTTGTATATATGTATGTCTATATAAAATGACTTGTTTAGCCATTATACCCAAGTCCAAAGTCCAAACCCCAAACTCTCTCTCTCTCCCTCTCTCTCTAGAAGGTAAGCTTTCAATCTTTGACTAGCTCAAGTTTCTTCAATTCTTTTTTTTTTTCTTGAAAAAGCTTTGGGAATTCAAGAATTGCATAGTTTCATCTTCTTGGTTAATAGTTTCTTCATATGATTACCTATATGTTCAGATTTTTATATAAGAAGCAATCATGGCCACAACGAAGAACGTACTCTCTACCAGATGGACCTCCGAATTGGTATATTTCGATACATACGATATATATATATATATATGTCTTTCCAATCTTATGATTTATTTGTTACACATAATCATGTTCTTTTCCATATACTTTTCTATATAAATTTTTTTCATGAATCTTTATTATTTGCTTTTCCTATGTATAGGATATAGAAGAGTATAGTATCATCCACCAATACCACATGAATTCACTCGTTGGAGATTTTCCACAGTCTCTATCATCTCTTGATGATATTAACAACTCTTACAACTTCGACGCTTCTTGTAATAATGATTTTGTCGAAGAGAAGCCTTCAAAGATCCTTAAAACCACTCACATATCACCAAAGATACATCCTTTTTCTTCTTCCAATACTCCTCTTTCGACGAATCAGCCCTCTTCCAGGATTCTTTCTTTCGAAAAGACTGGTTTGAAGGTTATGAATCACAACTCACCAAACTTGATATTTAGCCCCAAGGAAGAAGAAACTGGATTACCGGACCAGAGAAAATCCAAGCTGGTAATAAGAGGGACAAAGAGGGCTCAAACCTCGACTCGAAGCCAAGCAAATGCTCAAGAACACATCCTCGCAGAGAGGAAGCGAAGAGAGAAGCTTACTCAAAGATTTGTAGCACTTTCCGCCCTAGTTCCTGGCCTAAAGAAGGTACATACATATAAAAAGAAAATTTCTTCTCTTCTTCCATAACCAAGTGATAATATATAGTCTTTTCTTAAATCACTCTATTTTGGGAGGCAAGAAACCAATTTTTGTGGACAGTTTCTCCCTTTTTTGCTTATGTCCCGGTTATGAGACTAAATTATTTGATTAGTATTAATTGACGTTAATTGTGAAACTCAAAATATACTAAAAATCCTCCATATACAAGTATAATGGTTATTAGAAAGATCATTTGCAGGATCAGCTTGATGGATATATTCATTTCGAATGAATTTAAAAATGTTTACATGCTATATACTGACATATGCATGTATGTGTTTATAGATGGACAAGGCTTCTGTGTTGGGAGATGCAATAAAGCATATAAAGCACCTCCAAGAAATAGTGAAAGAGTATGAGGAACAAAAGCAAGAAAGAACTATGGAATCAATAATTCTTGTAAAGAAGTCTCAGCTGGTTTTAGATGAAAACCATCAACCATCATCATCATCTTCCTCAGATGGAAATCGCGACTGCTCGAGCTCGAATCTTCCAGAGATAGAAGTTAGGGTTTCAGGAAATGACGTTCTTATTAAGATCCTATGCGAGAAGCAAAAGGGTAATGTGATCAAGATTATGGGGGAGATTGAGAAGCTTGGTTTGCTTATCACCAACAGCAATGTCTTGCCCTTTGGACCAACTTTTGATATCTCTATTATCGCTCAGGTAACTATATATTCTCATACAAACTAGCTTTTGAACATGTTCATTGTTATGTGAAAACATGAATCAATGTTATAGACCATGCATAGTAGAAGACTGGAAGCATGTTTCAGAATTAGTGTGACATTTTATTACTCGAAAAAATCTAATTATATATTGTTTATGCTCTTGCAGAAGAATAGAAACTTTGATATAAAAATCGAGGATCTTGTGAAGAACTTGAGTTGTGGCATATCAAAGCTCAAGTGATTGGTTTCAAGTATACATATACATGGTCACACTCATAATCATCAATTTCTCCGACCGCACGTCACCGAATAATCCAAAATCGGTTTTTTCCATGAAAATGGTTTTATAGTTTGTTGTATAGAGAAGGGTTCTTAAGTCATTAAAAGTTCCTTTGTCCTTGTGTTGTTTGAGTGTGCTTTAAGATACATGTCATCAAATGTTTAAGTATCTCTTTACTATCAGGTTTTGTTGGGGACGAATTATTTTTCGCAGTTGTTGGATTATATATTTCCTGCGATGTAAAGCATTTCGTTAGTTTAATAAACGTAAGGTATGTTTAAGAAAAGGTGTTGGAGTTTATATTTACAATTGCTGTAAAATGGCTTTGTGCAATAAAAGAGAACATAGACTTTCACAATTGAACAATTTATAAGACTTATGTTCAAAAGAAGACACTTGCTGAATTTGACACACATTTTATATTGTACACTTTCACAATAGAACAGTAAGGTTATATACGCTTATAAATTTTATACAAAGAATTCTGAACATATTTTTTTCTACATTTTAATATCGTATTTAATTGTATTTTAATATTTGTTGCATCGGTTTATAAATAATTTTAAAGGCTTATAATTAAATATATACAACTTTTTGTGGACCGTTACAATCTCATTTAAATCAATTTTCAACTCCACATGATTTAATTCACATCTTAAGGAAAAAAAGTGAAAAGCAAAAGTAATATTCAAGTGGGAAATTCCTAAAAAACAGGCGAGTAAAGACAAATGCATATGAGTTGTTATTAAATTGAATTGAAAACGTGGGAATTTTCATATTTTATTGGTAACCTTTTCAAGAAGGCAGTCAAATACTATATGTGAAAACCAAAAGTGTCCTATGGAGTTTGTCTTCGTCGGTTCCAAAAGTCCAAACCAAAATGCTTAAACTATGATTAGATAAGAGATAGAGTGAGAGAAGGT
The DNA here is from genome assembly GCF_000375325.1 of Capsella rubella. Taxonomy (NCBI): domain Eukaryota; kingdom Viridiplantae; phylum Streptophyta; class Magnoliopsida; order Brassicales; family Brassicaceae; genus Capsella; species Capsella rubella. The sequence goes on from NW_006238920.1 coordinate 747,893, forward strand.
CACATATAAGGTTCTGTCTCTAGACCATATAATTGTCCTAAATATTGGGAAGATAAAGGTTTGCTTGTTCATATTCCAAAATTTATCATTTTTTTCTCTTAATTTTTTATTCAAATGTCGGAACTTGTTGCTCATTTGGTTTAGTTTCACCTCAAGAGTTCAAGTCATGTTAGAGAAGAAGAAGAGACAAGAAAATAACTGTTATTTTCTTGTATCCTCTCAAGAAATTCAAGATAAAATAAATTAAAAATATATATATGGTTAGTTCAAAATAAATTCAAGATAAAATAAACTAAATTTATTAACAAATTTCATACCTAAAATCTAAACTATATAAATGGTTAGTTCCCACTTCCCCTCACCTATGGGAATTATGAAGAGGGAAGATAAGACAAAATTGGAAAGGCCCTTACCATAGTTTGATTAGGACGACAATAATATCGATTGGTCCTATCGAAACTCATTGACAAAATAGTGTATCAAATGATAAGTTAAATACGTACGTAATAGATAATGACAAGAGAGTGTGTGAGATAATAAGATTGGTCAAGCTTGATTTATCATATTTTCGGCGGCATGCATATCCCGTCCACACCGCACCACCAACCGTAAGGTAACCATAGACCGATCGATACACATTTGTCTCACTTTATATCATTCAAAACAAAAACAAAAACAAAAACTTAATATATATTATCTAGATTTACGTATCCAAATTTTTCTTACAAAATCTCCATTTTAAAAGACATGTTGACCTTTTTAAAAGGTACTGGTGTGACTTCATTTCGATAAGTACGTACCAAAATCTTTTTAATTATCAAAATATATCGAGCCGATAGAGATGTACACACATATATAAGCATATAAATGATACGTAGTACGTATTATTACGTAAAAGAAGCTTCCAAACAAACAAATAGAGAATTACTTTATTAGACGATTGTTGCAAAAAAAATTCCAACGTTGCGACGAATTTTCAAAGACTACTTTATTATATTGTATAACATGTTTTATAAGCGTATATTCTGAAATGCTGATAATCAAACATTTTTATAATATGTTTTTGTGTTCACCGTCCATTGAGTTTAGTAAAATTTATAAACTATATTCGAAGAATGCTCTACATATTAATGTTTGTGGGGAGAGCAAACTAACAAAAAATAAACTTGCGACCGTTAATAATATCATTTAATTTCAGCCAATTTTTAAGAAAAAAAACTTGTAGTCTTGTGACCTTTTGTTAAATAATAAATTTAACATTTAAAATAAAAATTTATGGCCTACATACTCGGGGTGCCCTTAATATGAAGAAGTTTGTATATAGTGCGACATTAAACTCCGGTGTATCGGAAAAACAAAAGACTACGAGAAAAAAAGGAGATGTAACATAAACTTCGATCAATGTATTTGTTTGTTTACAACTTCAACGTATACATTAAATCAGGATCAAGTCAATGAAGTTAATTACCGGTAAAGCCATATGTATCCTAATATGTTATGTCCAACTATGTCAAATACGTCCCACGCATAAAAAGGATTTGCTTTTAAGTGGCCATGCATGGTCCAGAGAATTATTGCAGTGTTATCCTACAATTTTGGGCCGGATGTGTTTGTGAATGCAACACCATATAAACCTGGTTTGGCCTTTCCTTACCGCAGTTAAGACTAATAAATATCTTGTTTGGTAGAGGATGGTCTTTATTGGGACCAAATTGAGTTTTAAAACAGTTTCTGTGTGCGATAATTATCAAACACAAATTGTCATAAAAATTAAAATATTGTATAGATGTCGACATCCACATGTCATCATAACTTCTTCTGCAACACATCCCTCGATTTCATATCCACCATTAATAAATGGAGTCGAGATAAGTTCATGCATTTTCATATGCATTAAGAAATCACACTGGCAAATCTAATTATGGCAATTGAAATTATCATATATATAACCATATTTTAACGATAGTTTTTGTAGAATATGTGAAAGCATATCGGATCAGGTTTTGTTTTAGAATAAATAACTTCGTCATCTTTTTAGGTGTGAGGTTCGTATATGCAAAGTATTAGGTATTTGGATGTATGTAGAATTATTAAATGTAGATTATGACAATTATCCAAAATGTGGATAACACAATTCGTCAACATAGCTATGTCACTTTAACAAAAAGCAAAAAAAGCAAAAAAAAAAAAACATTGCTAGGTCAACCAGTGTGAAACTAGTTACTATCCCCAAAGATATATATATAGTGAACCTAATACCCCATTAGTGATTATATTATATCAGTATGACTTTTAGGTTTGATTGTTGGACCGAATAAATTTAGACAAGACTCTTTCTCAATTATTACAACATGTGAAGAAAACAAAAGTGCTTTAACAAAAAGAAGAAAACGAGTGTAGTAGTTATATATATCAGTCAATAAATGGCAATATATATACCACATAATTATTACATAGCTTAGAAAATTGGATTATACCCAAGAAAAGCTTTAATCACACACTCTAAAATACAAAAACAAAACAAGTTAATCTACTTTATAATTTTTTAACACTTATACTTTATAAAAATTCTATAGTAACAGCCATTTTTTCTTAGAATTGTTAATACTTAATATGAATTTAAGTTAATAATTAAAAACTAATGAGGGTGTTATGGATGGGACTAGGGGACTTATTTTCTTGGTCCTTGTTGTTTCCGAGTGGGGGAATATTGAGTTTTCGATACATCTCAACACGAAAAACACGTGCTTGTGTATGTCTCTCTTCTTCTCTTTACTTTTTGTGTTTTGTCCATAACACGTAAACGTATTGTTGTTGTTAAATGTTGATTTTGCATAGGAAAGGTATCCCAAATAAATGTCATAAGACTTTTGGGACGTTTGGAAAAGCTTCTTTTTAATACAAAAATATTTTTAAAAGCATTTATTGGTTGTTTGATGAAATGAAACCGTCGGAAAAAGAATAGTAAATTAGAGTAACTAATAAGAGGACCGTCGATTTTTTAGAATTTGACGGTAAAGAAGATTGGGTATATTATGTATTTTTTTTTAGTTTTGCATTTTACATTCTGTTTTCTGGATTGGTGAATAAAATGGCTAAAAACCAAAAATATATCTTCTAGTTCTAGCCCAAAAAATAAACAATAAATTTACAAAATACGTCTAGTTTTACCGTTTGCATAATTTTACCGATTGATTTGATTTGGTACATATATAGACCGTCTTTTTAAATTAACTAGTAAAAATAGTTTAGTCAAAACTGATAATTTCAAAATAAAAGTATATGTAGACAAATTTTTGGAAAAACGTACATTGTTTTCAAATTTTCCATTTAATTATGTATTGTGGCTCACACAGCCGTAGTTTAATGGTAAGGGAGAATTAGGGAAAGATCGGAAGCAACTAACTCAGGTTAAATCAATCCTGAAAACAAAAACTATTATTGTGTGGGAAGTCTGTCAATTAGACCAAGATCCAATTGGTTTACCTGGTAGTCAGAAATATAGGTGGTCTGACTATCCCTGACATTAGTCGGAAAGCATTCCAAACTCGGGACAGATAGTGTGGTGGCCTTTCAAGAAATAATCCACTTTGAAACAGTTTAGTGCGTTTCTACCGGGATTGAGCGGAAAAAAAAAAGAATTATGCATTGTGAGGAGCTTCCCCTTAACACGATTGTAAAAATTATTACATGAAAAGAAATATATTACATCATGGACTGTACGTGTGTTATGCATGTGTTCATATTTCTGAAAAATATAAGATCTAATTTAAAATTATTATCAATTCGAAAGAATATTTAGCTTTTATTATGCCGTTATAATTTTTCTTTACTTGTTGACGATGCAAACATTGTAATCTCATGGCTTCTCTCTAGAAGCCAACAAAATCGTACGATCATCATAGAAAAATAATATGTAGACTTCTGATTATGATCATACTTATTTTACATTAATACATGATAAAGTCACGTTTTTTGTATTATTATTGTATAAACAATCTGGTCAACGTAATTATAGGGGTGGAGAAAAAATGATTAAACACACAAAAACTAAGCCGCGTCTCGTTGTCAGTATATATATATAGAGAACACCTGAAAACACTTTTCTATATATTCATAAAAACCCTTTACTCAAAACTACAAGTAAATAATATTTTCACGATTTGTCTTTAATCTTGTCTTAATCAAGAAAATATTTGTATATTTCTTTATCGTTTGTTACTTAACATTCGGATATATGGAGGGAGACTTCATCACTTTACCCGATTTCTCACTAGAAGACATTGATTTCGACTTTAATATTTACGAAGCTGATGATATGATCATGGATTCACAGAGAGCTCAAGAACGTTCATCATCACATTTTGATCATCATCAAATGCATCTTGAGTTCCTTAGAGAGAAGCTACCAAAGTCTGCGGACGTGAAGCCTATGATGAAGATCATCAACAACAACAATGTCCCAAGATTGATTTCTTTTGATTTCTCTAGTAATGTTTCTTCTTCCCCAGCTCATGTGGATGAGATCTTTAGGGACAAATTAGTTGAACGTGGAACCAAAAGAAAGACATGTTCTCACGGGACAAGATCTCCAGTTCTTGCCAAAGAACATGTTCTAGCCGAGAGAAAGCGCCGCGAGAAGCTTTCTGAAAAGTTCATCGCCCTTTCAGCTCTACTTCCCGGTCTTAAGAAGGTATGTCAATATTTTCAAATCGTTAATCTCTATAAATAATATAGTTTCAATCGGTTTTGAGAATATGGAACTATCTTTGTGTTTTTTTGGTTAGGCGGATAAGGTAACGGTTCTTGATGACGCGATTTCACGTATGAAACAACTCCAAGAACAAATAAGAAAGCTCAAAGAAGAGAAAGAAGCAAAAAGAGAAATGGAGTCCATGATTCTTGTGAAGAGATCTAAAGTCCTATTCGACGAGGAGACTGATCTTTCATCATCTTGTCCTTCAGACAATTATCATAACCAATTATTCAATCAAGCTTTGCCAGAAATCGAAGCGAAAATATCTCAAAACGACGTTCTCATCCGAATCCACTGCGAGAAAAGCAAAGGGTGCATGATTAACATACTTAACACTATCGAAAATCTTCAACTGCGAATCGAAAATAGTATCGTATTGCCGTTCGGAGACTCCACTCTCGACATCACAGTCCTTGCACAGGTGATCATCTTATAATAACTATCTTATCTTATATATTTATATGTAATACTAAAAATGTAATTTCATTCAGTATATAACATTTGATGTTTTATTATATGGTGCAGATGGATAAAGATGGCTCGGTGAGTGTAGTTAAGGATCTTGTAAGGAACCTGAGAGTAGCACTGGTTAATTAGTATCTTCTTTGAAAGTTTTAGTAAACTTCTGGACTGTACAAATGTTTTCTTGAATGTGATGTCGTTGTCTTCTAGGATCTTTCTTTTTGTTTCTCACGTGTAGTTTCACGTGTTTGATGAATTTTCTAGGCGATGGTCATGTCTTTAGTGGTTGAAACTAAATTTAATCTAGATGTTTTGTTTTAATAAAATACTAATGTATATGTGTAATGTGTTCTCATATGTGGTCGAAACGTTTTTTGAGTTTGTTGATTAATCTAGCTAATTAAATGAGGTAAAATTAGGTGGCTATGTATTATGTTTAAAGTTAGTCTAGAATTAAAGGAAGTAAAATAAATTTGCATAGTAAATATAATATGTGTGCGAGGTGAATCGCCACGTACCTTGAACCGGTAGATTACACAACAACTAATTGGAGTAAAGAAAATCTTTTTATTGATTTCAAGAAATAGACCAACAATCTAATAAAAAAAATTGCTAATTTTTAAAATGAAATAAGATCGTTGTGAATTTTAGGATTCTTGAGTGTCAAAAACATTAAGGTTAATGATGTTTTTTGCTCCCCTTTTATACTCCAAGGTTTAGTTTCCTTAATTCGTAATATTTTCTTATTTTTTTGGAACATTCTTTTCCAGAAACATTACATTTCTTTTTTTTTTTTTGTTTTTTTTGCATTTTTTAACTAGTTATTTAGTTATAATTCGGAATTTATATTGGTTTGTTTTGGGTTAACCGGATGTTGCTAAATCACCTTCCTACAATATGCTATTTATATGATCAAAGTGCAATTAGCTTTTTTAAGATACAATCTAAATGTTGTATTTTTTTGGGATTTGTTATCTCTACATGACAGCAATATCAGTAATTATTTAGTAATCATATAGTACAATGATTTACCTTAAAAAAAGTCACATGCAAACATAATTACTAATAAGCATGAATTCATGAATGGGACGAACGTGACAAAATAGTACTGTAATTGCCGCACGACTGATTTATAAAATCCATTTTTTTTGTTCTTTTTTTTTACATCTTATAAAATCTATTTCTTGGAATAGGATACGCTTACCCCAAATCTAGGATACTAAAATAATTACAAGTTTTTTATAATAAAATAGCATAGATTTAGAATATAAAAGCTAAGCAAGCATATCACGATGACACGATTTTATTTGTTTCTTGATTTACGATCGCATATACACATAGTCATGGTCTCAAAGGTCAACTATAGCTTTGATTTTAAAATCAGAATGAATGACATGCACATCTTTTAAATGATCACATGAATCACGTTTTGATATATAGTTGAAACGATCATGGTTACTTATGTGACAACACGTCAAGTAGTAGCTACATCCCTTAACCCATCTTCTATATATGTGAAACTTTGATGGAGTAATTTATAAGTTGTGTTAAATTAGGGTTTGTTACGGGTTTTCAACTCAAAATTAATTGGCAATAAATGGATTGATCATAATTTTCTATATAGTATTTAAATTTCATATCTTTTAATGTGAGATCATTCTCTACATGTTTTCTCGAGATAATGGTTTTTTTATTCATTAATTTCGACAGAACCCATCACAACCCCTCGAGATAATGATTTTCTAGCTATTTTGATGGAGTTAGATATTCTTTTGGGCCAATAATTTATGGGGTGATCGAGTCTCTTATCAAATCTGATTAATTAATAGGTTAGTATGTATTCAAGCTTGATACCATGTTAAATTAGAATTTGTTACGGATTTCCAATTTTAAACCAATTAGTTATAAATAGATTTACTCTAACTCTTTATATATTATTTAAGTTATTGAAGATCTTTCTCCACATGTTAAATATAAAAGATTGGCTATCAAGATGATATTTTAATTTCTTGTTGTTTCCGATTACATCATAACATGTGTCAATATAACAGCTTATAAGCTAGTGAGCGATCCAAGAGGATCAGATTTGTTATTTACTACAACTTTTATAAGCTGGCATCTTCCAATTCCATGCATTTAAATTTGGTGTGAACGTGAGTGTAAAATGCACAGCTAGCTCCTAACCAAATCTATTGACCTTATTATTGTTTGGAAACGAATCTCGATTTACTCAAATTTCAAAGATGAATTATGTTCACTTTTTTTTGGTGTTTATATTAATTAGGGATAATTTTTAATGTAATGGTTGAATTAATTTTACAGTCGTTCAAAAAATATAAACAAATATGAACATAATTTTAATGTTAGTCAATTGTTACACATGATGACTTAGCTCATACGGTGGTGACGAGCTGATTGCTCGAAATTTACTTTAAAACTTATGATTAACACATTTAAAGACACACAATACCACTATTTTCTTTTAATATCATAAAACAAACACAATCATTTATGTATATAATCCAATACAGTAAAACCTCTATAAATTAATAATGTTGGAACCACAAAAATACTATTATTAATTTATAGTAGTATTTTTAACTCTGAAAGTTTTTTGAAAATATGAACTGGAAGAATTTTACAAAAATAAGTTTAGTTTTTAAAATTATATAATTTCTTGTAGTTTGGAACTGAATTCTATATTAAGAAAAATAATTTAACAATAAATTAAAAAATTAATAAATAAATACAATTATATTCAAATATATGATTAAAACCTCAATTTTTATCTTTTAACATCCTATAAAACAAAACAAAAAATAAATATGATGCATATTTATAAACAGAAAACATAAAGAAAATTTTGGTTTATTTGTGAGGCTATGGAGTATATTATACGATTATAGTTTAAAAATATAACATAAATATTTTTTATAAAGATGAGATCTCTATTTATATATAAAAATTATTACTAATGTATATAACCCAATATTTTCTAGAGCTGAAATATATTGTCGTGGAATTAGAAATTAATTGTATATGCTTTCGTAATATGTTTTGATATAAAAACTCATATGGGAACAGGGATGCGAGAAATCACGTGTTTGCTATATTCACGTAGTCAACATCACCTGTAATTGTAATCGTCACTAAATAAATATATAAAAATTGTCATCATCGTGAACATTTAATCAATCGTCGTTGCATATGTAAATTGCATTAGTTAAATCAAAGTCATTAGTAACCATTCATATATTAATTAAAAGCCTTGGGACTTGTCGACAGGGTATATAGTCTATTAATTATTTGTACATACTATATATATTAGCTATTTAAAAGAGAAAAAATTAACCTGCAAAAGACTTGAAAATTGTACAATTTTAGATGAATATATAGAACTATTTCCTCAATATAAATGCTATGCTAAAATTTCAGAAAATATATAAAAAATCCAGATATATCATCACCATCAATATAAAATCTATTTTGAAATTGGGTTCTAAAATTTTTTTTTACTAATTTAATTTAACTAATTACATTAAAAGTTAACATTAAAGGTATTTCGAATTAAATTATTTATGTTTCGTCGTAAAGCATAATTGTAGAGCTTTTTGAAGGTACAATAAAAATATATAATTCTAGACCAACTCATGACGAGTTCATTAGGCAGTAGATTCATTTTCTAGGTTGATAGATCTCTTAATTAGTTAATTACTAAATAAGAACAATTAATTAGTAGACGTAAACAAAATTTACTATTTCGATACTTTATGAGGCAGAAAATAGAAGTCTCACATGATTCACGAGGTTAGGAGTTAGGACGATGGTTCCAGAGAAATAGCTTTTCAATTTAATCATTGAAGGCCTTTTAATCGAATTCATATATTTATTTTTATATAAGTCAAAACTATATTTTTATGCAAACAATGTAATATAAATAGAACAATTATCTAAACCATAGTATGTCATTTCCTTTAGTCCAAACCGTATCACTTTTTATTTTTTTGACATCAGAAAGGTCCTAAATTAGCTCAATGGAGCCAACTCAAAGAACAATTGTTAACGTACTTGACAACCTGCGGAGAGGATCGCACATGACGAGCCAAAGAGTCCGTTTTTACATTCAATTTTCTTGGAATAGGAGATAAATAAAAAGTTGAGAATTCTTCCGTGTCACATATTCACATATATTTATAACTCTAAATTAGATAATTTATTATGGACATATTAATTCGATTCAAATACTAACATGTAACAACAGTAACAACAACAAATGTGTATAACAAGTTTTATAAATGTATATAACACTGCTAATATGTAATCCAAATACAAGGTTCCATGATTATAGTAAACATATATTTATTGAAATATTTAGGAAAATAGCTTATACCATGATAGAAACCGCAACAAAGTTCTTTTGTCAAAAAAATTCTCCGCATGTGGGTTAAACATATACGACCAAATAATTACTTTTTTTTGTATGATTATGTTTATTGATTTTCTATAAAAGTTTTGAATATAATTTCCCTATCTATATTTTGTTTTTTTTGGGACAAAATTCCCCTATTTATTCTATCAGTTGCATATTTTGGAGGGAAAAAAACGAAATTCCCACGAGCGAATTAATATAGTGATAAAATTATTACATTTACTTTGTCCAATGTTTAATAATTTATATGTAGTAATTAAACATTTCAATATTTTATATCATGAAATAGATTAGATATCAACATAAATTTATATAATTAAATTTACTGTGGAAGAAAATATTTGCATAAAATAATTTAATTAAAAGTTATATATATATATCATTGCTATACATATATATTAAAATAATTATAGGTCCAATGGTCCACAAAGAATGCACCTAAATTAAGCACATTTATTAAGTCACACCACACCTGTAGTTACTTATTTAATATGGCTAGACAGATTTAAAGCCTCATATAAAATTACTTAAACAAGTAGGAGTTATCAAATTATTTTCTGTATATAAGTATAAGATCTATCTACGTCATGGAGGATCTGTATTTTTCTTTTAATACTAGATGATGTCCCTTGGATAATTATAAACATAGTATTTTCTTATAAAAAAAATGTGTTTGAATATTTTTTGTGACTTAAATAAATTAGTTATCATTAGAAAAATTTAAGAGCTATCAATAAATAATCGTAACCACATTCGAACATCAATGCATGTAGAAAGAACAAACCCACATTGTGCATATGATCACATTTGTGATAGAAGAAGCACTTGTACTTCATGCATCATTCAACAACTACAATTTTTTTTCGTCGCAGTAAGAAACACATGTGTTTTTGTGTTCATTTGATCGTCACAGCAGCAAACACTACATTTTATAATTCGAACATCGATTTAATTTAGTGGTTAAAAACGTTGCGTTTACCACAACCAGTATCGTTGCTACAACAATTTGTGACGATCAAACAAACATGCCGTATATTACAAAGCATTTTTTTGTTGGGTGATTACTGATATAAGTAACCAAGTACTTTTATTACCGACTTATTTTTTTGAAATGTATATTCATCAAATAACTTATCGGGTATTAACGTAAAACATGATACACTATTTTGACTAATGATCCAAATGGAAATTATTAAATAATTTCGCTTATGAAAAAGAGTAGATCTCTGTAATTTTAAATTTTTTCATATTTTCATATATATATATATATACACTTTATCTACATTTCTATCTAATCCGTCCACGTGATCGAGTGTTCTATTCTTACCTAAGTCACAGACTAAAGCTATATTATTATTATGTATCATCAACATGGATTCATTTAATGTACGAAACATGATTTTCAATCTTTTAATTTTAAGATCTTGCTACATATAGTTTTCCAAGGTCAGATCTCAAATCTCCACCCAATTAATTCTAATTTCAACCAGAACGATATCCACATTTAATTTCTTTCAGGACATTATAAGTTTCATTTTCAACGCATATATAAAATTCTCAAGCCGATTATTATCTATGATAAAAATATATTAATATATATATAAATAAAAAATCAAATCATATAGATCCACTATAAAATTGATAGCCGAAAATAAAATATTAATGCAAAACCTACCAGATCGATAACACATTATAAATTTATTTTCAACACAACAAAATAATATTAAAAGAAAGAAAAAAAATCACAAAGATCCACTATAAAGAGTTCACTCGTCCACATTGACATAACAACAAAACAAAATCATATTTACTCCAAACCAAAAGAAGAAGATCTAAAACTATATTCCTCTTTCTATATATTCTTTTTGTTTTGTCTTTCTTGTTCTTGAAAGAAAAGTAAAAAAAAAGAAAGAAATGGAGGATTCAAGCTTTATGGATTTGATGATCGACACAGATGAGTATCTTATCGATGACTGGGAATCCGATTTCCCTATATGGGGGGAGACTAACAACACCAAACCCGGTTCCGAGTCCGGATCAGGAACCGAAACCGGGTTTGAGTTGGTAGTAGAGAGACCAACAAAGCAAATGAAAACAAGTACAAACAACAAAATGAATACAACAACATCTTCTTCTTCTCCCTCGTCTTCTTCTTCTTCGGGTTCGCGCACTTCACAAGTGATCTCATTCGGGTCTCCGGACACCAAGACCAACCCGGTCGAGACATCTTTGAACTTCTCCAACCAAGTAAGCATGGATCAGAAAATGAGGTCCGAAAGAAAAGATTGTGTTAGTAATGGAGGAAGAAGAGAACCACATCTACTGAAAGAACATGTTTTGGCTGAACGAAAACGTCGACAAAAGCTCAACGAGCGTTTGATTGCTCTCTCTGCTCTTCTCCCTGGCCTCAAAAAGGTCAACCATCTCTTTTCTCACCAAACTTTAGATATTTGCGTTAAAATCTCATTTCTATTATTTATATATTTTTTACTAATAAACAAACAAGAGCCTTAAATTTGTAAATGTAGTAAACTTCAATGTCAAACATAAGAAAAATGTTAAAAATTATATGAAGTTCTGAAAATGTTTTTATCGTAAAAAATGTTTTTTCCGGATGGTGACACAATGTTTACTAAATTTTTGTTTGCTATGTGTGTGTAGACGGACAAGGCAACAGTTCTTGAAGACGCGATCAAGCATTTGAAACAACTTCAAGAAAAGGTAAAGAAGCTCGAGGAAGAGCGAGTCGGGACCAAGAAGATGGACCAATCTGTTATATTGGTCAAGAGATCACAAGTATACTTAGACGACGATTCTTCCTCTTATTCATCTACTTGCTCTGCTGCTTCTCCTCTGTCTTCATCATCAGACGAAGTTTCGATCTTGAAACAAACGATGCCCATGATCGAAGCACGAGTTTCGGACAGAGATTTGCTGATTAGAGTCCATTGTGATAATAACAACAAAGGTTGTCTGATCAAGATCTTGAGTTCCTTGGAGAAGTTTAGTCTTGATGTAGTCAATAGCTTCAGTTTACCCTTTGGAAACTCAACTCTCGTTATCACTATTCTCACTAAGGTAACTCTTATTACATATTTTTGATTCATTACTAATGCATATTAAAAGTTTTTTTATACAAATTGTTTTGTTTTACATATGTGTAGATGGACAATACGGTTTCACAACCTGTTGAGGAAGTGGTGAAGAACATAAGACTTGCCTTAGCCGAGTAGCATTGTTTTAAAAACGTGCGGATTTGGCTTGTCGTCGCCAGTATTGACCAGATCACTCGGTTTAGTTGTTGTATAATGAGTATAGTTGGATAATAATAATAAAGATCAGAAATAGCCACGTAATATGGGATTTTGTCGTTTGTTACGATTGAGTGCAAAAGCTGGATTAGTATGTGTAACCTAATCATGACTGTATGATTGGTTTTGCTATATATATATATATATATTTTTTTTCCCATTATTATTGGTTTGTTTGAATAAATGAAAGCAGAGGAGTTATTGAATATTTCTAATATGTATTAATTATTTTCTGATCTAGATTTAGATAAAAAAAATTTTAAATTTTAAACCAATTGTGATTATTTTGAATTATATACTTTTATCCCACTATTTATTTCTTCCTATTATCTTTTTCATTGGTCGACCACATGCCATATATATTTTTTCATGATCATTAAAGTATTAGTTTTGAATATTTTAAATATACTATTACATCCACTTCTTTTTACGATGAAAAATAAAATCATTGCTCATTTAGCCATTTTGCAACATTAAGCACACATATCTTGGTTATGTTATTTTATTTTATGTATTAAGTTTTTGATATATTATTATTATTTTATATATATATATAATATATTAATGATATAAGCATCTGAATAAAATTAATATAAAATAATTGAAATTATCTCCATTAAGCACAAATCAAATTTTGCTATATATTATTATTTGAATATATTTGTTAGTATAATATTTTAAAATAATTCTGACACAAAATATATATATTGTATAGATTTCATTTGAAACTGTCTCCATTAAAATTGGTGGTTTACGAACCTGTTGTGGATAGAGCTATGACAGAACATCACCATTTAACTCAAATAATTGTGTCTTGCCAGTGTTATAATTTTTCCACAAGAAAATGATAAGACATAAAGACATATCGTTGATTGGAAAATTATTAAGACAAAAGACATAAAGTTACGTACGCACAAACAAATGTCTAATATAAAGGCAAAAAAAGTGATTGCAGAAACTGTTTCCTAATAGCAATCTACGTACCAAGCGAGTCTTAGTTCAGTGGTTACCAAAACAAAGATGTATGGATGAGTTTGGTCTATAGAAGACTAGAACTCTTCAAAAAATAACCATTAAGTTTGGTCTAGAGAAGACCATCCATTTGGGATTTACATTGAAAAGGCAGACCAATTCAGTCATGGGTGAGGTGTGTTTGTGAATCGACGTCGTCACTTCAAGGTGAGTTGTTGTTTTTGCTATCTTAAAGGTTCCAAGCTTTACATCTCTCATTGAGTAAGAGACAAGAGTAGTGGTTAGTCTTCTCCAAACATATGCACTGTTAAATTCCACAAGTTAAATTGTGGTTGGTGGCTAGTAGTCCACTAATAGTAACAGCCACATAAAAGAAGAGTAGGTACGTATCATTATCGTATCTGCCCGTATTGGTACGTAACACACTTCTCTATGTAAATACGTATATCATCAATAATTATGGCTTCGTCATTCACAATAAAATAAAATATCACACTACTCAACTTCATACCAAATAGAATTTAATTTTTTTCAAGTGTCATGGTCACACTCTACCTAATCCTTAAGATCTCTTTTGATGTAAAGGTTCCAAAACATTCTCAAAACACTAAGTACTCCCGTAGATCAGCTCATTCTGGCTTAAACATCAAAACCGCTGCAGAGGGCGTCACACACTCACACTTGTATTCCGAATGACTTTGCTCGGACTGTTTATTTCATGATTCATGTTTTGGTTACGTCCTAGTTCTAGCTAGCTTCTCAAAGATGCCCATGAGCAAGCAAAAGACAGAAACCAAATTTTCACACGGGTACTAGGTGATCACTGCTTCCACCGATGGTGTTATCCTCATCTTTATGATTACGAAAAACTCTATTTACCTTAGACGTATCCAACGTTCTATCATCAAACTCTATAAATGGTTCATATAAAAGGAACATTAAACAAGTTGAAGAAAAGCACCATTACAAAGAACATAAGAATATAAAAAAGGTGACAAGATTATTGCTCTGTTCTCACTTTCATAACCCAATTACATATCAATTTTGTAAACGTTCACGTATCTAAGAACAGACTGGTTGGACCGAACGATACAATAATTTCATGATTTTACCTAAAGGAGATGAGATTCTTGAACCTTTAAGATCGGTTCACAGAAAACCCGCACGAGCTTTTATTGCGAGGCGTTGTTCTTATTCCAAAACTATTACTATTCCAAAACCATCACTTTAAGTGTTTATTCCAATCAAGTGATCTTATTTCTTTGCAAAGGTAACACCTTTCTCAATACTTCCTGAAAGCTCTTTCTTTGCCTTCTCTAATCCCATCCTGATCAATTAGCAAAAACAGAGGGCAGAAAACGGATATGAATATATGAAATGGTCGAAGTAAATTCAAGAGATCAGTTTGACCAAGCTTTCCACTTTTACCTCTCGTATTCGTTCAATGGTCCAAGACCATACACTTCGTCGATCCCACATCGTCCCAGACGCACCTTTGATGCGAAGAAGGGAAGCTCAGTCACCTGTATGATGAATAAGAAAAGTTCATGTGTTCACGTTGTTAAGGCTTAAGAAATTTTTGAAATACAATATTATAGAGTTGATTTTCAGGACTGTACATGAGATGCCACAAATGCACATTCAACGATGTTTGCATCCCCTCGTAGACCCCTGAGGCAAGCATCTGCAAACTTCACTGCTGCATAGGCCTGTATTTTTACATTCAAATGTGTTGAGAGATTGAAATATAAATTCAAGTCCGGGATTCATCTGAAACTGCACATTACAATGAAGACCTACCATGGATAGTGTTGCAGAACCTGCCCCAGCTTTAGCCTGCAAATTGATTCAAATGGTAAATGAACATTTTGATTTGAAGTAAATAACAAAGAAAGCTGAAAATTTGGCTTATACCTCAACAACTTCAGTGCCACCGTTTTGGATGCGGCCTGTGAGATATTCGATCTCTTTTTGAGTGAATGAACAAGGAGGTTTCACCTGTAGCAGACATAATGAAGAGCATATAATATCAGCTTCGAACAAACCCGAAGATCAACTTCACATGAATCATCTCAAACCTGAGAAAGCAGCGGTAAAATCGTAACTCCTGCGTGACCTCCAACAACCGGAACATCAACTTCCCGGGGATCAAGGCTCATTACTTCTGCCTGTTTAAAACCAAAAACGCTCGCTGAGTTCTAACTTCTAATAAATAATGCCACAGACCAACCTAAAAGCCCATGTCATAACCAAATTCTGTTATAGGGCTAGCAAAATATCAGATCACAATCGATGTACAGAAACAAAGAGAGAACTGTGAGTGCATACCACAAAAGTATTAGCTCTAACAACATCAAGCATAGTGACTCCCATGAGTTTCTTAGGATCAAAGGTTCCAGCTTTCTTAAAAACCTCAGCTGCGATTGGCACTGTGGAGTTCACAGGATTACTGATTATATTAACAACCGCTTTAGGACAACATTTGGCTATAGCTTCAGAGAGTGTCCTCACAATCCCAGCATTAATGTTAAACAGATCATCCCTCGTCATCCCTGGTTTCCTCGGAACACCAGCAGGTATAATCACTAAATCCATACCCGTAAGTGCTTCTTCTAACTGTGGTTGACCGAGAAATCCACGAACCTGAATCAAAAAAGTTCCAAAGACATGATATTTGAGCTCATTTCTCTCTATTATACCATTATCTAAGTACCAATTTCAAATCATAGCCGTCCGAAACACAAAAGTTTCGTCCTTTCAACCATCATAAGCCTTAAAGGCCTAAACTTTAAAACTTACAATGATCTTTAGCTCAGTTCTCTATGTATCTAAGAACCAATTTCACATTATAGCCATCCAAAACACAAAAGTTTCGTCCTTTCAACCATCAAAAGCCATAAAGGTCAAAACTTTAAAACTTACAATGGCACTAGTGTCCATGTGACTAATATCAGCAGTAACACCAGGAGCGTTAGCAACATCATAGAGATGAAGAACCGAAACCAAAGGATTCATCTTCATCAACATAGCAAGAGGTTGACCAATCCCACCAGCTGCTCCAAGTATCGCCACTTTGAATCCGGGTGATCCGCCTTTTGCACGACAACCCACCCGATTCAAACCCGACCCGTCAACCATCTAAACACAAAAATCGGATCAAACCAACAAATCCGATCACCAAATTGGTTAAGAATAAAGAGAAATTTGAACCTGATCGTCAAGGTTAGGAGGATTGAGATGAGCTGAGATTCTCGCGATACGTTGGTTTGGATCCATAGCTGAATCAAAATTGAGGTCTGGTTATGCGATCACGGAGAAGGATGGGGTAAAAGGGTACGAGGAGATTTGTAGTATAGAGAGATAGTGATGTGAAAAATGGATTTGAAGATGACGTGAAGATGGATCCAAGTTATGGTATTGGGAAGCGTGACAAGGAACAGAGCTTATCTATTTTAGGAAGTGATTTATTTTGAGACGGTACGATATATTCCGGTACAATTTTAGTTCACCATCATATCTTATAACTTTGACTGCTTTGTGTTATTACTGTCACGGTAAAAATTATGTTCATGTAAAATCAATGCTAGCTTTTAACGAGAATGTGATCTGGTTTAAGGTAGTGTTTGATCTGATATAATTTCTATTTTTGCAGACGGATTCTCAATCTTTAGAGACAATGGCGCGTTTGAATGCTCAACATGAAGACATAGAAATGAATAAAGATGCGGAAACTCCAGGACCAACCTAAAGTGAAACGCAATCTACTCAAGTAGCTAATACGGTATTTCACTCTAACAAACGCTTGAAATCTTATGTTTGGAAAGAGTTTATACCAGTGGTAGGAGTAGAATCAGATGGAAAACCTAGAGGTCGTTGCATGCATTGTAATAAGAAGCTAGTTACAGAGGTTAGTCAAGGAACATCCGCCTTAAAACGTTATTTACTTATTTGTCCAAAGAGACCTCCAGGGTTGAGTGAAGAAATTGAGTATGATCACTTATTTGTTCTTTTTGACAAAACCACATTGCTTTATTGTTTTACAGATTCTAAAGAGATATGAGAACAACCAGAAGAGGAAGAAAGAGAAGATAATTGTTGCTTTATAGCTTTGTTTTGTTGCTTTATAACTTCTGATACTCAATCTATATTTTGTTGGTTTTTTGTAGAATTAATACATTTTTATTGAATTTTTATTAGTATAATTTTTATTGAATTTTATTAGTATAATTTTATAATTTCTTCATATAACATAAATTTATATATTTGCCACATACAATAAAAGGCACAAAATCCCTACTATAATAAAAGAGAAGTACAAAAGTACTTCCGGGTCGGGTAAAAAACAGAAAAATAATCCGAAATTATAATGATGGATACTTAATTTTTGGACTAAAATTCGGATATGGACATTAACTATTAAAAAAAATCAATTACTAAAAATTCCCCTTATTTAGGAAACTATAATAATGATATATGCATATTTTAGAAATCTAAATTAATTGTGTATATTTAAATATAAATGGTGAATAACAATTGCACATTTTAAGGTAATTACGTTTCTCATCACCTAAAAAATATCTTAATATTTAGATAATATTCTAATTACCAAATAAGTTTGTAATCTTTGATATAATGGTTAATCATTTGGAAATATGATTAAATACCCACCCAAAATATTAAAGTTTCCTAATACAGAATTAAAGGCTACGATTTAATTATCCATTTTAAAATGAAAATATGAATATTTAAAATATATAAATTTTCAAAGAAATTATGACGAAGAACATTAGCATGTTCAATTTAAACATCTA